>NW_006921648.1:3382931-3437330 GCF_000298275.1 Orycteropus afer afer
CCTTCCTCACCTCTGCAGCCTCCCCACCTCCATAGCCCCCCTCACCTCCACAGCTCTCCTTACGTGCGTAGCCTCCCACCTCCACAGCCCACTCATCATTTCCCTCTTGCTGCCTGCCCAGCAGCCTTGCTGGCTTCTTTCAGATCTGGGGGCAGGCCAGAGTGCCTTTGCACATGCTGTTCCTGTATCTGAAACTACCTGCTGCTATGTTTCAGCAGGTCAGCTCTGTTTACCTTAGAGATCCCAACTCCAGGACTACTCCCTCATGGAGCCTCCCAAGCCCTCGCCTGTGCTCAGATAGGCCTTCCTATGAGAAGCATCTTTGTTGTTACACATTTATCACCACTGTCGCTTGGCTTGGCACCTGTCTTCCCTGCTAGACTGAACTCCCTGGCACAGGGCAGGCAGCCGCTCAACGTGGAGGCAGTGAGTGCGGGTGCTCTTGTTCACTTACCAGCGGCAGTGGGGGCCACCTCTGGAAAGCTGTGCTTGCTGCTGCCTTGTCCTCATGACCAGGAAGCAGCAGTGAGCAGGGGGGCCTGGGCTGTCCACGGATCTGGGCTAGGAAATGCCTTGGGAAACCCAGGAAGAGCTGTTTTCCATTGAAGGCTTGTGCTTCTTTGCAGGGGTGGAGGATGGTCAGACCGTGAGGATGCCCGTAGGAAAGAGGGAGATCTTCATCACCTTCAAGGTAGGTCCCGTGCTGCATCGCTGCTCTTGTGCCCGGCTCTCCTGAAGAGGGCACGGCCAGGCTTTCCTTGGCATTAGAGGGCAGCTCTGCAGGAGCCTGGCTTGCCCCTTGGGTTGACCTTCATGTAGCTGGCACATGGGCACTGCCTTCGGGATTTTACACGGGGTGTGGAGAGAAAAAAAGCCCCTCAAGATGCGCACGAGTGAAAAGCATGGAACACGTACAGGCATAGAGCACGATTCCTTGTGGTTTTATTTACATGTCAGGAAACGCTAGGGGTTTCAGTTTTACACTCTATATAAGGGGCGTGGTTTCTTGAGATAATGGTAATATTGAAGAAAACAGTGCCTCCTATCAGCAGTTAAACTAGATGCAAAACTGGAGAGAAACCCACACAAGGACACTGGGGCAGCGCAGGGGTGTGCGCTGCAGCCCCAACTGTGTGGTGCTGTAGCCAAGCGGCTGAGCATGTGGTGCCGTGGCCGAGCGGCCGAGCGTGGGGTCCCGTGGCCGAGCGGCCGAGCGTGGGGTGCCGTGGCCGAGCGGCCGAGCGTGGGGTGCCGTGGCCGAGCGGCCGAGCGTGGGGTGCTGTGGCCGAGCAGGACAGTCCAGAGCAGTTGGGGGGACCAGACCCACAGTGTGAGCAAGAGACCTCCAATCATGGTAACAGGCAAGAGAAGGAGGCTGTGAGAGGACGTGGGTAGAGGAGACGGTTTATGTGAAGTTTTAAAATGTACAAGGTGGTGTCACGTGTTCTCTGGGGATACGCATGTATGTAGTAAAAGTAAGCAGATGCTCATACAACGACAGGTGCAAAGCTCAGGACAGTGGTGACCTCGGTGGTGTTGACATGGGGACTTCAGGGGTTTGACACTCTATTGTTTCACTTAAGCTGGATTGTGGATACACAGTGTATGTGATGTATTTTGCATGTTTACACATGTGAAACTTTCCCTGGTTTAAAATGAAGACTAGAGTAACACACAGAGTAATTGGACAGAGAAACCAGAGATAAAGGCAGGGAAGCAAGCACAGAGCAGGTCGGGTCACGTGTGGGCACTGGGACACGGGGCTGACGGTCAGTAGCAGGCCCACCTCAGCAGAGTTTCTCTGCTTGATGACTGCCATGTCTGCTGCCTGGCTTTAGGTGCAGAAAAGCCCCGTGTTCAGGAGAGACGGCGCGGACATCCACTCCGACCTCTTCATCTCTGTAGCTCAGGCCATTCTGGGTGGGACAGCCAAAGCCCAGGGCCTGTATGAGACCATCAATGTGACGGTGAGTGTGTGGCTCGACAGGCAGACGCGTCTGCCCCGTCTGCACTGACGGAAACAGCACAGCGGCTGGGTGGCCTGGACTGTGACCCACCATGTGTTGGGGTTTAGAGAGAAGCCTCGGTTTTGGGGAGGGCAGCGGGGATTCGAGGGTAATCCTTGGGTGTGAATCATAAACCTGGTTGCACACGCTTCTTCTGCTTCCTTGGTGGGTCTCAGGTGGTGGCTGGTGGACCAAGCAGAGAAGAGTTTCCTGGCTGTGATCTCTGCTGCGTTCATGCTCCGCTTCACACACACCCCCTCGCCCTCTAATTGCAGTCACAACTGCACTAGCATTTCCCCAACCTCAGACTGCCTGTTGCTGGTGCTCCCCACCCCTCGGGCTATTCCGTCTCACAGCCGTGCTTCTCCGGGCTGTCTGCAGCCTCTCGGGAGTGAGTGCCGAGGCTGCCTTGAGCCAGGGAGCCAGGAGCCTGAGGAAGAGCACCAGCCTCGTCTGGTGGCCACATCGGGGAACCACACTCTGTGCCAGCGGCTCACCCCTCATTGGCTTCCCCATTTTGTCCTCACTCTCTGTTTCTTCACATTCACCTCCTGGGCTCACCTCCCAAAACTGCCTGCCCCTAAGTCCCGGCCGCAGGCTCTGCTTTGTGGGGGGACCCTGGCTTAGCCAGTTCCACGTGGCAGTCCTCAGGCTTGGTGTGGAAAACTAGGCCTCCTTCCTGGGGGGTGACTAAGGTTGTCTTTGTTTGCACATGTTTCACTTGGCAGTGGGAGATCAAGGAGAACCGAGGGTGTCCTTCCTTTGCAGATCCCTCCTGGAACGCAGACGGACCAGAAGATTCGGATGAGTGGGAAGGGCATCCCCCGGATTAACAGCTACGGCTACGGCGACCACTACATCCACATCAAGATCCGAATTCCAAAGTGAGTGCCCAGCTCTGCGCACCACCGTGTGGTGACAGGAGCTGGGGAGGTCTCCTGGGCTCTGCCACTGTGAGTCCTGTGGCTTAGGTCCCGCTCGATTCTATCAAGTGTTTTCTGCTGAACATCCATATGTTACTCCTGTAAGATAAGAATCTGAAGCCTAAATTACGTATCTAGCATCTGCTAAATTTAGGAGATGCTGAATACATAATTTAGGAATTCACATTTCTATCTTACAGGATGCGCTCCCTTGTGAAGTGGGCCTTGTTGAAAAGTCGCCACGTGGAGCGCTGATGGTTGTCCTCCAATCGACCCCAGCTCATGGTGCCCCACATGCATCCTGGTCGCAGTGTGCTCCTAGGGGGTTTCAGTGGGTGATTTTTGGAAGTAAACTGCCAGGCCTTGCCTCCTTGGCGCCTCTGGGTGGACTTGCATCTCCAGCCTTTGGTCAGCACCTGGCACATTAGCTGTTTACACCACGTAGGGCTGCCTCCAGGCGTCTGGGCGTGAGTGAGTGATGCAGAGAGAACACGTGGCTGCAGCTGCTGTAGTCGCTATCATTACTTTTATTTTAACTTTGCATTGTGATTTGCGTGAAAGTTTAGGGAGCAAATCAGCTCAGTAACTCCCACACATTTTGTCTCACATCATGATAGCCGTCCCCTCGGCCGTAATAGTACTGAGGTTGCTCTTAACTGCTGCTGGTGGTTTTGCTGCCCAGGAGCCTGATCTGCTGGGAAGGCAGAGGTCTAAGCGCATCGTGGCATGAGGCGGCCATGTCTCAAGCACACGCATGAGCCAGAGCATCAGGGCCCAGGCCTGCCCGGCTCGGCTTGGGGGGGCCAGGCTTCCAGCCTTGCCCGTCTAGTCACACGGGTCGGATAATCTCTTACTTGCTTAACACACACATGCACACACACATAACACATACTCACTCACATAAAGATAACTTTATTTTCAGTCACACACCTATATGGAGAAGGCCACAGTGTCCCTGGAAAGCAGTCTGGGGTACTCGAGGGAATTTTCTGTTCTCACCCTCGGCTCTGGGTGCCCTTCCCTGCTCCTCGGCTCAGAGACTGGGGCGGGGCTCTGCATGGCCTTCGTCCCCCACAGGCCGCCCAGCCACAGCCCTGTGTCTCTAGAGCCCTCCGGTGCTGACTGTGCTGGGCCTTCGAGCGAGCTCACTGGTGCTGACTCCTCTCCGTCCACAGGAGGCTGACGAGCCGGCAGCAGAGCCTGATGCTGAGCTACGCGGAGGACGAGGTGGACGTGGAAGGGACGGTCAATGGCGTTTCCAACACGAGCACTGGTAAGACTACGCTTTGAAGGACGACAGCAGCACACAGCATCCGTCTGAGATCCTCGGAGGGTGGAAGGGTTCACAGAAGCCTGTTGGGGGCTTTCCCCTTGATGGGCCTCATGAAGCCTGTGCTAAGCGCTATGAAAGAGAGTCCCTGTGGGCCATGACAGCTGAAGGGCTGCCTGGCTCACAGAGGAAGACTCTGTCCCTTTCCTCCTGTGTGCACATGGAACCTCTCCGGCAAGGTGACAGAGGGCTATTGTTCTGAGTTCTATCCTTGGTTCTACCACTTGGGCACACCCCCCCCAGGGAGTTCCTTATCAAAGCTGGCGGCAGAGATGGGCTGGAAGGATCTCTGTTCCAACCCAGAACGTTTAACCAGCACCGCGGGGTGTCTTAGGAACACCTGCCATCATCATGTGATGCCAGCTCTGTGTGTCTGGAGCCCATGAAACTTTGCGTGCATCTGGCAGGGAGTTGAAGCACCATTTACCCTGATCTCCAGGGTCACAATCTGTCAGTGGCGTGTCCGCTAAATATTAGTGACTTGGTAGGAAAGCATCTGTTGGCAGAAGCTGTGATAATGGAGACACAGGTGCAGCCCCTCCTGTGGTGGGGTGGGTGGGGCCCTGGCGAGAAGGTGCTGTCTTATCGGGACCCCATTCATTCAGCACAGACCTGCTGGTGGTGCAGTTGGCTTCAGCCTTCATTTTCCTGGGCCTGGGGTGCTGCTCTCCAAGGCTGAGGGACAGATGGTGTTATGTTAGTGTGGGTCCTTTGGAGCAGGGGTTCTGAGCAGGACAAGCTTCCCAGTGAAGGGAGGGCATGGCCATGAAACCCCCCTGGTGTTGGGGAGGGTCCCTGCAGCAGCAGCCTCTGCATGGACTTCCATTGAGCACCCGCTGAGTCCAGGCACACGGCACCAGGTGGTTACACGCCTGAGTAGTTGGGTACGGTTTGCTCTTTTTTTCTTGCTGTTTCTTGAACTAAGAAATGAACTGATAATAGTTATGAATAACACCCAGACTTCTGGCTTTTCTGTTTTTTTCCCCCCCCCCCGAAGCTCAAACACTCCTATATTCCTATAACATGTAGGATCACTTCTGCAGACAGCTTACTCTATCCAAGATCTTCTACTCTGATCCCTTTTTGAGTGTTTGATGGTCTCAAGGTCACGTGGGCTGAGGTTCACATAATCCACTAGTCCCTTGGACTGTTTCCATGTATCTTTGGTTTTCTTCATTCTTCTTCCCTCTGGATGAGGAGAGACCCACTGTTGTGTCTAGGTGGCCACCTGCGAGGTTTTTAAATTTTTATGATTTGGGTGAAAGTTTACAGAGCAAATACACATTCCATACAGCAGCTCACATACACTTTGTCTCATGACATTGACTGCAATTTCCCACAATGCAACAGCTCTTCTCCCACTTCTTCCCATAGTTACCTCTTCCCTGTGTCCTTCCCTCCATGCACTCCTGCCCCCTGAGCTGTCTCCCTGTGCATAAGCAGCCCTTCTGTTCTCCCATGATTGTTCTCTCCAAGGTCCCATGATTGTTCTCTCCAAGGAGTGTATCTACCTCAGGTAAATGTTCAGCTCATATATCTGTCTTGTTTGGCTGGAAGCCATAGGAGTGGGCTCCATTCCAGACCTGAAAGGCAGGTAGGGGCCATAGTCTCAGGGGTTCCACCAGGGTCTATCAGTCCAGCAAACCACTTGCGAATTTTTAAGACCCTAGTCCCTGCTCACCAGAGTAGGATGTGTTGTTGTTACATGCTATCGAGTCGGCCCCGACTCATAGCGACCCCTCCTTGGGTTTCTGAGGCAGTATCACTATGGAAGTAGATTGCTCAGCCTTCCTTCCGAGGAGTGGCTGGTGGATTTGAACAGCCAGCCTTCTGGTTAGCAGTCAAGTGCTTTAGGCACTACGCTACCAGAACAGTGTTTTTGTGTAGTATGGTAAGGCCAGTTGAGGTTGATGTCCCCCTCGACTATGGTCCCGAGCCCACAGGTCCAACAACTTGCTCCATCAGGGTGGTTGGCTGTGGCTAAGAAGTGTCTATAACTTTGCCCCCATTAGTTCTATTTATACCGACGTTCTTACAGCACAAAGACGTGTGTAGTAATATCGTCTGTCAAACATATATATGGTTATGGGTATATTCCCTGTTGCCTAGCCCAGTCAGAATTTTTAAAACACACTTAAGAATGTTAGAATTGGCTTCAGGAGTCGTGTTGTCTGCCAGTCCACTGCCTAGATGTGGTTAAGCCTCCTTACACCTTGAAGAAAGTGACTTTTGCGATCCACGTGTGGCCAAATTCCATTGTCCTTAACAGTGGGCTTTGTTTGCTTCAGTAGCCACTAGACTTAAGTACAAGCTTTCCACGAGATCAGAGCTACCCTAGAAACAGTCTGCGTTCGTTTATCAGTGGTTCTGGGGTGAAAGTGTGTGTGTGTCATTTCCTACCACCTTCTAAGAGCACCTGACTGACGAGCGCCATTGGCAGGTACAAATCGATTCCCAGATACCCGCATACTTGTTTCCGTTTTGGGAAAGTGGTACATGGAGGGCATTCGTAATCCACCCACTCATCACTTAACCAATCTGCTTAGCTTCCAAAGACCAGGCTGTTACGTGAAGTCATGTCATGTGAGTCAGGAGGCATGTCCCATCTCTCCTGCTGGCATCCGTTTCCCCCACTCCCCAGTGCTCACCACCCGTCAGGCGCCCCTGGCAACCCTGGCGTGTTTCAGCAGGTATGTGGTGCAGCAGGCCCCTCTCCCCCACCACGCCTTCCCCACCACCACAGAGTCTGTGGAGGTTGGGGGTGGTAGTGGTGGTGGTCAGGCGTTGCCTGCCTCCCTCCACCAGCCCTGGGCCAGGACCCTGCTTGCCTTCTGCCAGCCCCCTCTCACAGCACCGCATGGCCCCCTTCCTTCCCCCTGCCTTCCCTCACCAACCTCCCCGGCACCTTTGGGCCCTCACCCAGCTTCCCCCTGCCCACCTGTGACTTCATGTCATCCGTTGTTGCCCTTTGCTCTCCGTGGCCAAATTGAGACATCATGAACTGATAGGAGAAGGCATGCCATGGCCACTGTTCCTCGTGTGGCCTGGTTGACGCCGGGGCCTCTGGTATATCATGTAGGGTGGTTGGTGAAGGGCGCGGCCCCGTATGGAGCCTGGAGCATAGGAGGAGCTACCTGAGACTTTTGTCATAGTTGTTGTAAGTACGAAATGTCAGATAATGGTGAGTGAGAAGTAGGTTTATGGATGATTATACTCAAGCAAGTGAAGTACAGGTTTCGATGGACTATTTCTTCGTCTGTTCCTGGATGCAGCTGCTGCAAACCTTAGTAGCTGACCTTAGGCTCTTTCTCAGTCTAGAGAGAGGTACTCTAGAAAAACCATGGTGTGCTTGGGGTCTCAGCCCTCCCAGGGTCAATGGGGGTGTCTCTGCAAGAAGACAATGCTGGGGGCCACCTTGAGGTCATCTGACCTTTCTTGGTTTTTTTTTTTTTTTTTTTTTTTTTTTACTTCAGAGAGCAAGACTTTAATGAAACCCTGCCCAGCGCTGTGTGGTGGGGCCGCGGTCACCGCTCACCTTTCTTATTGTTCATAGTTGATTTGGTTGTTGCTGAGAATGTACACAGGATAACATGCTCCAGTTCACCAGTTTCTCTGGGTCCGATTCAGTGACCTGCTTCCATTCTGAGTTGTGCAGCCCTTCTCACCCTCCTTTTCTGAGTTGTTCCTCCTCCGTTAACATCAACTCTCTTTCCCCTGAGGTTCCTGTCCAACCTTTCGAGTGGCTGTTGTCAATTTGATCCCATATAGAGATCAAAAAGATTGAAAGAGCACAGCGCTCCCTGCAGACAGCCTTCACCAGTGAAGGTAGACCGTTTGGTTTGAGGAAGACGTCAGGGGATCTCTTCATCCTTTGAGTTGGGTACACAGTGTGGCTCATGGTGTTTGCTCCAGTAGCGTCCCTGATTCTCATGACAACACGTATCTGTAGCTGTTTGGCTGTAAGTTTAGACATACGTGCCAGAGCTCGACGTAACATGGTTTGTTTTGGGGTTCACATTCACTACTTATTTTCTCTGATGTGGCTGGTAGCCTTGGGTGCAGGTGGGAGGAAGATGAGAAGACACTGAAGTAGAGTGGGAGGCAGCCCAGGACCCTGCTGGATCAACCTGTGTAGTCTAGTCACCTCTGAGAGCAGAGGCTGCGAGTGTAGACCTGCACTTCTCTGAGGGGTGGATCCTGTAGGCCTGTTGGCATCGTGTCATTCAGTCCCGGGTGTTAGAGGGGATGCACAAAGACCCAGAGACCGTGCCCCCATCAGGCTGCCACCACAGTAGAGGAGACAGAATAAGCCCTGAAAACAATTCCACAGACAAGGGCACAGCCCTTCTTGTAACAACAGGATTTGTAACTATCACAGCGCATCTTGGCCCCAAAGGTGATACAGACTCGGGAAGCAGCGCTGTCTGGTTATTCTTACTTCGGCATAAACAGCCCTCAGACAGTGCCAGCGTGGAATCCCAGCCTCTAATAACCTAGAACGGCCACCTTTGTCTGCCCAGTGCCTGGCACCATGCCTGGGTACTGGTTGGGTCTTGGTAACTGTCGATTGCGTTTATTTGAATTTAGTTCCCTAACCCATTGGCAGGCTCTGGTGGTCTGGTAGGAGCCATCCTGGGGCTTCTGTATTGGCTGAGCACTGTGGATAGATACCCTTTGTAGGAGCTGACTAGAAACGCCCTGTGCGTCCTTTCTGCTGGAGTGGGCTTCTGTCCTGGCCTCCCTGCTTGTTGTAAAAGGCAAACTGTGCACACCAGCTTTATTTAAAGACTCGTTGGAAGGAAAGCTCTCGACGCACGTTCTGCAGTGACCAGAAGGCACCTGTGTGCCGCAGGCTGTCCCTGATGACACAGCCTTCCTCCCACCTCAGGCTGGGCCTCAGGGAGATCAGAAGTGAAGGGGGAGAAGGCAACATGTACAGACTTCATGATCTGGGTGCAGAAGCTCACATGCATTGCTGATAGTTGGGTCATTGTTTTAAGAGCAGTTCCTCATGTCTTTTGTTGTCTCTGGCAATAAGCCTAATTCCTAAAGGAGGTTTTCCTCCTTTTTTTTAAAAAAAAAAAAAACCAAGCCAAGCCTTCCATAGGGTTTCCAAGGCCATAAAGTTTATGGAAGCAGACTGCCACATCTTCTCCTATGGAGCAGCTGGTGGGTTTGAACTGCCAACCTTTTGGTTAGCAGCTGATCACTTAACCACAGCACTACCAGGCTCCTAGATTTCTTCTCCCCTTTTAGCTAAATTTAAAGAGAGCTCAGACCACTGGTCCTGGTGATAGGCCATGAGAAGAATTTCCAGGAGACACTTCCTGCTTACATTTTGTTTTCATATTTTGTTGTGTTTGAGTCACGTGATGACTGGAAAAATGTGAGTTACTCATGTTACTAACTCGTTAACTAGGTGCTTGTTCTAGTATTGTCAGACTTTGACCACTGTGGCTCAAAGCTGGCTGTGGCTGTGGCTGTGGCTGTGGGCAGAGCCCTTTGTCCCCTCCTGGTGGCAGCTGCAGCCTCGGGACTGGGGAGGAGGGTGACTGTAGTCACTGAGCTGTGCTTTGTGCTCGGCCTGAGGCAGCTCATTTGGACAGGTCATTAAGACCTTGGGTTCTGAAGTCAGAGGGCTCAAATCCCAGCTCTGCCATAACTACCTGTGAAGCCGCAGGTGATTGTTTAACCTCTCTCAGCCTCATTGTCGTCTGTAAATTGGGGATAATAGTGGACCCTACTTGTAGGGGTTTTATATGATTACATGAGATCATACAAGTGAAGCATTAGGGACGGTGCTTGGCATATATTAAAACTCCATTGGTGGTAACTCTTACCTAGTGTGACAGGCATATGTACACATGTGCACATACATGTGCACATGTGTGTGCCAACACTAGCCCTCCCCCATGGAGGACATAACCAGATTCTGTGTTCTTTCTTGCCATTGTCCTAGGAGGCCCAGGAGTGGCTGGAAAGTTCTGGTTTGTGGAGTCCTTTGTGTTAGGAAGTCCCTTTGTTTTGCTTGTTGGGGCCTGTAGGTAAGAAACAGGGCCGTAAAGGAGCGGCCTCTGGCCTTGGGTAGGAGGTGCTTCCCAGGCTGCGGGAGAGCGTGCCACTTCTCTGCAGGTGTGGCCTGGCTCTCATCTGCAGAGTCCCACATGCGGAGCCACCCCAGCGGCATGATGCTCAGAGCTCATTTTAGCACTTCCTCACTGGCCGTCTCCATGATTTCTCTATGGACACACTGAGCTGTGTGAGCAGGCCAGGTCTAGGGGCGTTAGCGTGGCCCCTGCACTGGGGGCACACGCAGCCCTGCTGCCCCAGGACAGCCCCTCCCCGACCCCTCTAGGGGGGCCTATTGCCCCTAAGTTGGGGCCTCTCTCTTGACAAAAGCATCTTACTTAGACTGAGATCTTGGGGCCGTGGCCATTTTTTTCTATGGCGTGCCCTGTTCTTGGCATCTGTGTCTCACTTTTTGCTGTTATGTGTCATTGGGTTGATTCTGACACACAGCCACCCTGTAGGACAGAGTAGAACTTCCCCACACGGTTCCCAAGACTGTAAATCTTTAATAGGCTGACTCATCTATCTCCCACAGAGTGTCTGGTGGGTTCAAACCGCCAACCTTTTGGTGAGCAGCTGAATGCCTTAACCGCTGTGTCACCAGTACACCTCCCCTCCTCGCTTAGTGGTTAGCAGATATTAAAATAATGCATTAGCGCTACAGAGTTATTCCAGGCAGGCTCAGTAGAGCTACTTCCTTCGTCAGGAGTGTCAAAGTGTTAAAAATAACGAGCACTCTCTGCAGAGCGCAGTGATAGCGTTTTATTGAGGATTTGTTACAGCTGAAGCTGGGTTGCACTTGGTAAAATACCAAGTGCTCGGAAATCCAAGAGGAGAGAGAGCTTTATGTAGGAGGGTTGTGGGTTAACATGAGTCACCAGTAAACTTTTCACAATGTCAGTTAATCATAGATTTTCTGGGGGCAAGCTGTGTAAACAGTTTCCTGAGAACAATTTTACATAAATTTCTTTTTGGGGAACATTTTCATCATTCTCTTTCTGGAACATTTTTATTATTTGCTTTACTGTAAACTATAACTTTATCTACAGGCATTCTTTCTGAGAACAGAACATTTCTATCATAGTTTTAAGTAAGTGTGACTACACAGTTGTTCATTCACGGGGGGTGATGGTGCACATATTCTGAAAGCAGAAGCAGGGATATAGGACAAGAAGGGAGTTTGAGTCAGACCTGCATCAGTCGTTTAGCTATGCCAGGCTCCTCGCTATTAAAGTACTTTCACACATCCCCCCTTTTGGTCACAGTTATAAGGGTGTTTTCTTCTGCGTGGACTTGATGGGTGCTTTCCTTCTGTATTTATTGCATCATAAACAGACACCCTGCTTCTCCACGCCATAGCTCAGACACTCCACTTCTGTAATCTTCTGGTTGGGGCACACGGAGGGTAAAGCCATATATAGATACATATTTAAGTTTTTATTTTAAGAGTTTGTTTTACATTCAACATTATGTGTATGTTTAGTTTCACTCCCATTTACCGTGTCCATGGGAGCTCTGGTGGCATAGTGCCTAGGACATTTGACTGCTAACCAGAAGGCTGGTGGTTTGAACCCACCAGCCAATCCTTGGAAGAAAGAATGGGCAATCTACTTCCGTAGTGATACTGCCTCGGAAACCCAAGGAGGGGTCGTTACGAGTCGGGTCCACCTCAGTGGCAGGCTTTTACCGTGTCTAACCATAACCCAGTATCCTCCCCTCCCTGCTCAGTAACCCGCCCCCTGTGCCCCTCATAGTTATGCCCTCCTGTGTGTCCTGCATTTCCTCCGTGTGAATGTTGCCCCTCTGGTGCCCTGTGGTCGATTGCTCCAAGGGATGCATTTCCATAGAGTATGTGGTTGCGTCACCCTGGGTTGAGTGGTCTGCGTGTACATCTTGTTTACTATTGGGCTGAGAGCCAGCCCCTGGGAGTGAGCTTTATTCTGGCCCAGAATGTATCCCAGGACCGTAGTATTGGGGGTCTTGCCAGACTCCATCCGAAGCAAGGCCATATTTGGAGGAACAACTTCACATTTACAAAAGACTAACACAAGATGTGACACTAAGTTTCTTCACAAACTTGATTTCTGTAAGATATATGATTTTCTGCATAATTGGGCAATAATGGTTTGATTACAAATGTTAAATAATTTATAAAAATATCAAGAAAAGCAATATAAGAATAGTTACAAACAGGAGACAGAGTCCAAGAAATTCAGTAACATGCATAGAGTTCTGTTCCAGTATCTTGGGATTAGTTGTCTACCTCTGTGCTTGTCGGTTTCCGGCTGCTGGAGCATTTAAATAATTTTAAGTCTCTAGAAGGCCGGCTTGTCCTGAGAGATGTTTTGGCTTTGTTAGGTTAAAAAAATTGGCACTTTTTTTGATCTGACAATATGCATCTTCATGTAATTCATAACATATTAAATCTTTTTAGCATTTTTTTCTTTGTAAAACAAAGAAGTATTTTGTGCTTTCCTACAGAGTTTTAAAATTATCAGGAATTTATATATGAACAATGTTTGGTTTATTTAATTGAAGACCTTAAAGGTAAAAGCTTCAGCTTGTTCGGAAGCTCCGTGGCTTGTGTGGTTTGGCTGTTGCTGGGTAGAGTGCTCTGCGTATGTCTGTGAGGTCTAGTTGGTTCATAACATTCACATCCTCTACTTTATTATTAATCTTCCATCTACAGATTTTATTGAACTTTGTCTTCAAGGCAGATTGCCAAAGAATAAAGTTAACATTTCAATTTCATAATTAAGGAAAATTTTGTTATTATAACAAGAAACCCAATTCTTTGTTTTAGGTGCTGTTGGACATTAAAGCTTTTAAAAATTCTCATGAATTAGCCCACTAAATTTTGAGATTTAATAAACAAGAATCTCAATCATACAAAACATAAGTCTTTAACAGACTTTTTGTGTGTGTGTGTGTGTGTGTATGTGATTTGGGTGAAGATTTACAGAGCAAATTCACTTTCCATGCAGCAGTTCCCATATACTTTGTCTCATGTCATTGACCACAGTTTACCACAATGCAACAGCTCCCCTCCCACTTCCTCCCCATAGTTACCTCTTCCCTGTGTCCATCCCTCCATGCACTCCTGCCCCCTGAGCTGTCTCCCTGTGCATAAGCAGCCCTTCTTTCTCCCATGATTGTTCTCTCCAAGGAGTGTATCTACTTGAGGTAAATGTTCAACTCCTGCCTGTATTTTGTTTGGCTGGAAGCCCCAGGTGTGGGTTCAATTCCAGACCTTTAACAGACTTTTTAAATGACTAGTCTTTGTTGCATTTTTCTCTGAGCATAATCCTTTAAGTGACACAAAGTAGAAACACCCACTATTAAAATTAGACTCCCTTTTCTCCGTGGTACAAGTTTACCTTCTATTCAGCTTTCCTCTAACCCTGTACAACTTACTGTATGCCCTCAAGGTTAACTTTTATTTATTACTTTTTATACTCTGGCATAAGCAGACATTCTCTTAAGACAAAAGTACTCTCGTTTTCCCTCTTAAAAAATGTAACCTCATTCTGTTTAATTTTCCTCAAACCTTCCACAACTTTCCATGTCCATCTAAATTACCAGAACATATTTCATATATTTCATTTAGCTTTAATTATTTAAAAAGATAAACTGCTTTTAAATGGACTTGTTACAAAACAAAAATTTTATCAGAATTATTTGGAATACTAGGACTATTCAATTTATTTAAGTGCTTATTTATTATTAAACTAATCAGAGTAGAGGTTGGAGATTATTATGTTTTTGTAACCATGTCTTTTGTGTGCTTGGTTGGATCTTTTAGAGAAACAATTTAGAATAATATGCCCCTTTTTAAGGCTTTGTTAATGTTAAAAAAAAAAAAAATTCCAGTGTATATTTCAGGTAGACTGATTTGTATCAAAGTTTCTTGTAGTAACTATTAAAAGCCCTGATACAAGCCAGGAGCCAGAAGCAGTTTTTTAGACTGCTCTCTAAAAATCATCAGCCATAGCCTTCAACTTGATACAGAAACAGAAGTTCAGACACAGCAAGCTCCCAGAACAGAATGAAACAGAAGAAATTACATAAACTCATTGGGTTTTGAGGGTGACTTAAAGCTTTTAACACAAACATATGGGGAATTCTTGGATGCGTTTGATTCAGTTTAGTAGAAAAACAGGTCCTAGATAAACTATAGTCTTGTTGTTGTTGTTATTGTTATGTGCCGTCAAGTTGGACCTGACCCATAGCGACCCTTCCTTGGGTTTCCAAGGCGCTATCACCATGGAAGTAGATTACCCAACCTTCCTTCAGAGGAGTGGCTGGTGGGTTTGAACTGCCAGCCTTCTGCTCTTAGAGTTGCTGTTAGTAGATTCCAACTCATGGCAACCCCAAGTGACAGGGCAGAGATGCCCCATAGGGTGTCCTAGGCTGTAATCCTTACGGCAGCGGATTGCCTGGTCTTGTCGCCCCAGAACTGCCAGTGGACTTGAACTGCCAGCCTTTCAGTTAGCGACCCAGTGCTTACCCGTTGCCATCAGGGCTCCTTATGTGTGTTCCATCTCCCCTTACTGGCTCTGTGACCTCCGCTAAACCACTTAACCTCTGTAAATCTCACCAATAAGGTTGTCCTAAGGATTCACTGAGCTAGCATGTGTAAGCTGGGTGGGCGGCAGTAAGACTTCTCTGGCCCTTGGCTGTGTCGTGATTCTTGTTCAGACTGGAGGCAGCCGCTTGCGGCCAGTCTAGTGCTTGTTTCTCTGTGGAGATCCACGGGGACAAGCAGGTGGGTTAAATAAATGCCCTGAGCATTTGCTCAGCCATCTGAGAGTGTTGAGGTGGTGCCTGGTGGCTCCCTGGGTGCTGGGCCTTGGTGAGGCTCAGCCAGGCCTGGCTGTGCCACCCGTGCCCCTGACCCCGGTTCTCTCTGCTCTTTGTGCTCAGGTGGCAGAGCCATGGATAGCAGTGCAGGAGGAGAGAGTAGGCGCGAGGCTGGGGAGGACAAGGAGGGATTCCTTTCCAAACTTAAGAAAATGTTTACCTCCTGATAGCTCAGCCGAGGTAGGAGAACACTTGAGGTTTTGTTTGTTTTGTTTTTTCCTGTTTCCCCGTGAACGGATCCCTCTTCTCACAGTGCCAGCCCTCTAGGAGCTTGACGCAGTGCTAAGGAGTGATGAGGCCGCTGCCTCGGGACCAGGCCTCTCGCCTGTCGGCACCTTTCCATTTGGAGGATTGTGGCAGGGGAGCTGCACTTTCCAGGCACTAGAGCAACTGCATCTTGGCAGACAGCTCTACAGCCCCGTGCCCTGGCTCTGAGGCCCACTGTCTCCCATCGGCCCTCGAGCCACGTCAGCCTCGGGGCCACTGCATAGGGCAGTGCCTGCTCCCTGCGGTTTCTCGGCTCATCTTCACTTCCTGCCTGTACTGGTGGTCGGGGCTCTTGAGCCTCTCATGCACAGCTGCTCACAGGGATCAGCCAAGACTCACCCACAGGGCTGTGCTCCTGTCGTGACGCCAGGTGACACGTAACTGTTTGTCTTCTCTACCCAGGAAAGCGGTCCACCGGGAACTAGTCGGGAAGCAGCAGCCGCTCCTCACGGTCCCGACAGCCAGCGGCTTGGCACTCAGCTCAAGCCCCTGTCCGTAGAGGCCGGACCACCTCAGCAACAGCAAGACCACGGCAACACCTTTCCCTGAAAGGGGCTCCATGGATGGCCCCTGGGCAGTAAGATATAGAACCTGTGAGGGTGATAGACATTTCCTGTCCACGGCTTGGGGCTGAGTTGCGGTGGCTCAAGATGGCGCAAGGCAGGTGGACGCTGGTGGTGGATGGCGCCTCGGCTCTCGGGCTGATGCAGCTAAAGGATTAAGGCTGTGCTCACAGCTTCAGGATGACCCCTGGCTGCAGCAGGCGTGAGTTGACTGACTTTTCTCTCAGTAAATCTCTGGGTGTCTCCTCAGTGAGTCACCCCTGGCAGATCACCCCCAGATCACCCCCCGGGACCTGCCGCACACCCTCAGCTCACAGCCCCACCCACACATTCTGACGGCTTTCATGTGCTCCTCTTGGGGTTTGTTTTCAATTCCTGAAGGTACCAAGCAACTTGAAAGCAGGGGCTCCAGGGGCTGGAGGAGGTGCCGGGAAGGTGTAGAGGGTTTGCAGATCTAGCTTCACTCTCACGTGGGCGGTGGTCTCTGTCACATTCATCCTTCCTCCCACCCCCCAGAATGTCCTCTTGTCCCGACAGTCAGCTGCTGTTGCTTTAGGACAGGAGTGCATGGAGGCCCTGCCCCTCTGCTCAGCCACAGCCTGCCGCCTGCAGTGCTGTTCTGGGGGCAAGTTCAGTGGCCTCATTAAACTGAGCCACCTCTGCCAGCCAGGGTCTTGTTCTCACCACTTACACTGTTGACACTTACTTTCAGGAGTGTCTAAATTATTCAATGCAAAGAATCACTGTCTTTTCCTTTCAACATGTTCGTTCAGAAACATTGAAGTACGGTCTAGGCCGCCCGAGGCGCCCACCACGAAACAAGTGGAGCACACTGGCCCCCGTTGAGGCTTCCACATGTCTCGCCGCCTTGAGCTCTGGTCAGACAGGTTAATGAAGAACTTTTCTCACTAGTTTCCTTCTTCCTCTGTAATTTACTTAAATAAAGCATCTACTAGTGTCTGATTTAAGAATGTAAAATGAATCTGTATCAATGTAAATAAGATTATCTACTACAAAAAGATATCTAAAACCTAAACTGTGGTTACTTCTTCCTTGCTCGGGTTCAGGCAGTTTCTACAGGTGGCTTCGCAGGGGGATGGTGGATGTTCACCTGAGATTGGGCCACTGGGGCATCTCTTCTCTCCTGACTTATCACTCGGCTCCCTGCCCTGCCAAGCCCACACCTGGCTGAGCCCATGCCCCACCACACTTGCTCTTACTGACAGAGAAGTGTGAGGCCCACTTGCAGTGTGTTCTCTGGAGCCTGTGTTGTGCGAGGCAACAGGTGCAGCCTCCTCCCTCACTAGACTCTCTGTAACTTGCAGTCTTTGCATTTTGTTACACTGAAGCATTGGCTTCTTTCAGTTTAATAGTCTGGCCTCCAGCAGAGACTGTTTCTCACAGAAGCCCTAGTGCCTGGGCCTCTTAGGGTGGGCCCTGCCACACAGCTCAGACCCTGCCAGGCGCCTGGGCCCAGCAGATTTGGAGGCGTTGGGCTGTATGGGGAAGATGGGGAGGAGTCGATGGACGAGAGGCTCAGCAGTCACCCTGCTCCCTCGGGACATGTCAGTCACTCGACAGAGCTGCATTGAGCACAGGCACTGCTGAGCGCCCTGGGAGCTGGACAGTGTCCCTCACACAGGAGAGCTTGCGTTTTGTTCCCAGAGATGTCAGCCTCGCCTCGTCCACGTCCTGCCTTCGGGAAGCAAGTGTCTAGAGAAAGACTTGAGGAGAGAGGTGGGTATTGCACTGGTGCCCAGGAGCGCCCTTCCTGCACGTGGCTGGAAGGCAGAGCACAGCTTCTGTGACTCTTAAGGGCCCCTTTGAGGCTTGGGTGGGCTGCTTCCACAGCCAGGGGGCAGTCGGCACCAGTTGTCTCGGCCACCTGCGAATAGGAGGTGGGGTATAACGAGATACTGAAAACTACAGAAGTTACCTCTAGTCCCATGAGCCTCTAGGGGTTGAAGGTAGGAAAGCGGGGTGCTGAGCTTTTGTTGAGGCACCAGGGAGAGGGTGCTCATGGTGCAGATGAGACCACTCGGGAGCGGCACTTGAGCCTAAGGACAGAAGGCTCACGGACTCGGGTCCTGGTGGCAGCACGCTCGTGTGGCACCTCCAGGGCCCTGTCCCAGTGACTTACAGCAGAGGTGGGGCGTGTCCCACCCCCAGGCTGGGGGAGTTTGGCATCACAGGACCTAGCGGCCCTGTCTCTTCCTGGCCAGAGCTTTTCCCTCTGTCCCTCAGGCCTCAGTGTAGGGTGTTGCTTCCTCAGAGGCTCTTCCTGTCCCCGAGGTGAATCAGTGCCTCCCACATGGTGGTTCCTCACCCAGTTCCTTTCTCTATAGCCCTGTTGTGTCAGTTATTTCTCTGGCTCTTTCCTCAACCACACAAGGCCAGGGCCTTTAACTTCTTGGTTCATGTTTATTTAGGGCCCAGCACATGGTAAGTGTCGGAAGAAATACTGTGTTAACAGTCCCTCAATCCATCAGTAAATGGAATGAATTTTGTGGGGCTGCTTCCCCTTTACTTGGGGGTACATGGAGATGTGAGGCCCATGAGTGTTCACCCCACTTGTGAGTAGGCCTGGTGGGGGTAAGAAGACTGCCACGGGGATGGTCACTAAGCTGTGTGGGAGTTCATGCAGCTGCACACCCCAAGATAGAACCCTCTTGGAGTCTCGGGCCACTGGCGAGAGCCCCTGGGCCTCCAGTCCTCATCTCCAAAGCGACCAGGAGTTACAAGCTGAACCCCTTGCACATCTGACCATCTGTGCCACACTGCAAACCAGAGGGGCTGCTGTTAGGTCAACTCCCCAGCCCTGGCCGCAGGCAGCACCCCTTTCCTCAGCAGGGTCCTGTCACAGTGAGGTGGGGTCCCAGCTCTGCCTCAGACCTTTGAGTCTAACAACCCATCTTGAAGGTTACCTACATCCTGTGCCACACCTGGGCCCCACCCTACAGGAAGGTGAGGAGAGGGAGACACCCCCCAAAGTTTGCCCCCAACACAAAGGCTGGATGTATGCTGGGCTCACCAGGTCTCTAGACATATGTATGCTAGATTGTTGGAGGAGTTGCCACAAGGCTGGCCTGGCCCCCACTGCTTTCTGGGCACAGCCAGCACCCGCTATGGGTACATTTCAGATGTCATGGAAATGGACTCTCAAGGCCACTGTCAGAAGCTTCGTCACGTGTGACTAATTTATACCAGCATACTCAGGATGCCCAGACTCCCAGGCCACCTGCCCCAACGCCCTTTTATTGCAGGGAAGGGAGGTGACCAGACTGCCTGGTTCCCCACATTTGAGTTTGAATGCTGTTGGTAGTCCAGCAGCTGCTACCCTAGCCAACATCCCAGAAACAAGGCCCCTTTCTTTGGGAACCCACCTGCAAGAACAATGGCCTATATTTTTTAAACTTTTTTTAAAAAAACACAAAACAGGATAATTGTGACCCTGTACCTCCCTCCTCCCCAGACTCGGGTTCGAGAGGCAGGCGGTCACAGCCCAGCAAAGTCCTCCTTGTGCTGCTCCAACCACTGGTCCAGGCTCCTGGCCTTGGGGTTGAGTCTCAGGGTCAATTCGATGTTGCGATCGGGTTTCAGGGCATAGAAACGGAACATGTTGGCCAGGTCCCGGGCCCCAGGGAAGCCCAGCTTCTCATATTCCTCTGGAGTCGTCTGGAAGCAGAGGGCAGCCTGTTACTAAGTCAGCAGGCAGCACCCCGGTGAGGCGGTGGGAGGCTGGGTGGCTCAGAGCCCCCCCTCCCAACCTGCTCCCAAACCCCACTGTTTGCATGTCGGTTGCCTACTGGCGTCCTCCACAGCAGCTCATTCATTTTTAGAAAACGATTCTAAAAAGGTGGAAATTTGGAGCCCACTGTTCCGGCCGACCCATTGGCATGCTTCGGGTCAGTTTATACCCATCTCTCAAGATTGGGACACAGAAAATGTGCCAGTCCTGAATCAGAAATCTCCCATTGCTTTCTTACTCTGAAACCAAAGCTGCTCCCCGTCCCTACTGAACTGAATCTCAATCCCTCAGCCTCATACTCCAACCTTCCACAGCCAATCTCTGGCATTTCCTTTTTTTTTTAAAAAAAAGAAATTAAAAATACTACAAAGACCAAACCCACTGCTGTCCAATCAATTCCAACTTATAGTGGTGACTTTAGGGGACACAGTGGAACTGTCCCACAGGGTTTCCAAGGCTGTCAGTCTGTACAGAAGCAGACTGCCTCATTGTTCTCCCACAGAGTGGCTTGTGGTTGGAACTGTTGATCTCTTGGTTAGCAGCCAAGCACATAACCACTGTCCCACTAGGCTCCATTAAATAGTAACCACCCCCATTTGCTGTGCTATGCACTGTGCTAAGAAAGCTTTTACACTGTTTCATTCAATCACCACAGCTCTAGGAGGTGGGTACCATGAACACATCCATTTTACAGAGGGAAGAGAACTGAGGCACAGAGGAGTCAGGGAATGGGCCCAAGGTCACACACAGGTGGGTGTTAAGGGCTGGTCCCAGGATCAGAGTCTGGGAGTCTGATCTGTTCTAACCACTCCCTCTGCCCCATCACTGCTCTACCTGGATCTGGGTGGGGCTGGAGGAGGAGTCTATTAATGTGTCTTCCTGTCAGGATGGGAACGACAAAGTTAGAAACAAAGTCTGGGGGAGCCCAGACACAGGGTGGGGTCTGCATAGGAAGAATGAGGGTCAGCAGGAGAGAGGAGGGCCCAGTGGGCTTCCCGCCAACTCTGGCCAGGGTCGGGGATCAGGACCCTTCCCTCCCCTCCAGTCACATCCCACAAGGAGCCCACTATCTCCTGTGTATTCAGCCTCTTTCCCTCGGCTCCTCCTGTTCCCTCTTCCTGGAAACCTTTCCACACTCCATCAAAATGCTTCTGCCAGAAATTCCACTCTCTGGCCCTGCTTAGCTCTCTAGAACAGCAAGGCATAAATGTTGGCCAATATGAGAATAGAGATTGACCTTCAAAGAGGGATGGGGCAGTCCTGGAGATACTGCTCCCAATACCCCAAAAAACCCCTGTAGGAGTTAGAAGCCGCTAACTGAGGCTGCTGACTCCCCTGGCAGGAGCCGGGACCTCAGCACCTGGCTAGGGAAGAAGGGGCCCACCTTGGCATCACGCACAGTCTTGCCGGTGTGCTTGGAGAGGAGGGCAGCATACTCCCCCGCGGTGTGCCTGCAGGTACTCAGCCCAATGTCTTGGCCAACATGCTGTTCTGGCGCCTTCAGCAAGCTGAGCACCACCGGACCCAGGTCCGCCACAGCCATCCCATCCATGGGGATGTCACCCATGGGCAGGCCTGTGAGGGAAAAGGAGATGTGTTGGCACGTGCCCCGTGTGACAGACGCTGGCTCGTCCAGTGCCCTTTATGTAGCTGAAGCAAGATTTCCCACCATCAGCTGCACATCTGTCCATGGTAGACTCGGGCATGGCTGACAACACCTAATGGTGGCACGTAGGAGAAATGGTGGGAGGAAGGGTCAGGACAGTGGCATGCGGTCTGTGCTCTGCCGCCTGCCAGCTCTGCCGCCTGAGGCATGTCGTTTAAACAAGCTGAGGCGGAGTTTCTGCTCTCAGAATGGGCACAAGAGCCCTTGGCTGCCACCCTCTCAGGGCTGAGCACAGGAACAAAGGAGAAGAGACAGGAAACACCTCCGAAAGTGCCGCCAAGAATAGGTCTGGATCACAGGACATCACCCTGGTGTATCCTGTCATGGACTGAGTTCCTGAAGGCTGGAAACCTGGGGACATGTGTCCCAAGTGCTAACTGCACTAGCAGGAATGTGTGGTTAGCCAGGCAGCATGCAGAAAAATGAAGAACCCGGCATCAGGATTGGAGGAATGTCACAACCTTGTTTACTGAAAATGAAGACGACTTGAAGCACTTACAGATGAAGATTGAAGACTACAGTGTGCAGTATGGATTATATCTCAACATAGAGAAAATGAAAATCCTCACAAATGGACCAATAAGCAGCATCACGATAAATGGAGAAAAGATTGAAGTTGTTAAAGATTTCATATTACTTGGATCCACAATCAACACCCATGGAAGCAGCAGTCAAGAAAGCAGATGTCATACTGCACTGAGCAAATCTGCTGCAAAAGACCTCTTTAAAGTGCTGAGCAGCAAAGATGTCACTTTGATGACTAAGGTGCCCCTAACCCAAGCCATGGTATTTTCAATTGCCTCATATGCATGTGAAATCTGGATAATGAATAAGGAAGACCAAAGAAGAGTTGATGTCTTTGAATTACAGTGTTGGAGAAAAATAATGAAGATACCACGGACTGCCAGAAGAGTGACCAAATCCGACCTGGAAGAAGTGCAGCCAGAATGCTCCTTGGAAGCGAGAATGGCCAGACTTCCTCTCACCTACTTTGGTCATGTTGTCAGAAGAGACCATTCCCTGGAGAAGGATATCACGCGTGGTAAAGTGGAGGGTCAGCAAAAAAGGGGAAGAAAAAGCAAAAGCCACATAGTGGCTCCAGTGATAGGCTCAAGTATAGCCAGGATTGTGAGAATGTTGCACGGCCAGGCAGTGTTCTGTTCTGTAGTACACAGGGTCACCAATGGCACCTAACACCACCACCCCCACGCAGGGCACAGCAGATGCTCAGGAAGTGTCTGCTGAATTAAGGAACAACTGCATTCTACGTGGCGGCTCTGCAGATGACGTAGAAGCACAACAGTGTTGTCCAAGAGGCCAGACGACTTAAATTCCAGCCAAACAACAGACATGCCTACAAGAACAATTATACCAGGTAGGTACGTTCCTGAGATCAACCACGGGTGATGAGAAGGGCGGTGTTTACACAGGGAGACAGCTCAGAGGGCAGGAATACATAGAAAAGCAGCACACAGGGAAAAGGTAACCACAGGGAGGAAGCAGGAAAAGAGCCGTTACACTGTGGGGATTACAGTCAACGTCAGGAAACAAACTGTGAATGAACCGTTGAATGGAGAATGAATTTGGTTTGTAAACTTTCACCCAAATCACAATGAAAGAAAAAGTCCTGTGCAGTGGGTACAGTCCTTGCACCCACAGGAGAAGTGAGGTAACAGGCTCTGAGAATGGAAGTGATCTGATGTTCACAGAACAGCAGGCGGCGGAGCTACGACAAACAAGCTCTGCCTGCCTCCAGGGCTGCCCTTGGTCCCTGGGACCCAGCTGCCTCTAGACCCCCATGTTTGTTAGTTTGAAAAAAAAAGGCCAGACGAGACCCTGCCAGGGCACCTCTGGCCTTCCATTGTTTCATCAATAAAAAGGGTCTCCATGGCTGCCTGTGGGAGCTCTGGTGGCATAGTACCTAAGGCATTTGACTGCTAACCAGGAGGCTGGCGGTTCAAACCCATCAGCTACTCCTCGGAAGGAAGGTTGGGCAATCTACTTCCACAGTGATACTGCCTCAGAAACCCAAGGAGGGGTCGCTATGAGTTTGATCTGATGCGACGGCAGTGAGTTTGGTTTGGTTTTTTGGTGGCTGCCTGCTGAGATCAACCAGGGAGCTTTGAGAATGGAGCTCCAACTCACAGGCAGGACTGGGCTTATAGCCTCAAATGCAGCTTTGCCATCTATCAAGGGCAGTGCCCACGTGCTGTCAGTAGGACGAGGCTCTGCTCACCAGGCAGCAGGACTCTCCCCTGGCTCAGTGGCAACTCCTGACTTGCCCTTGTGTGAGGGGGAGCGGTGTGTATGCAGTGGCCGTGTGGTTAGATAAGCACCCTGACCCCTCCACCTCGGGCCTTTGGGGTATCTCGCTCTAATCCACTGAGCCAAGCAGCAGAAGATGAGCCTTCTAGGGTCCCATTCAAGCTGAAGTCTGTGCATTTGGGCCCTGTTTCCTGATCTGCAAGTGTGTACTAAGAAAGACCTGCTCTACTCTATGACATCTACAACTGGCCAGGTCTTCCACATCTTTTAGAGGAAGTCACAACCCACTGCCGTCAAGTCGATTCCGACTCACAGCGCCCCTCGAGGACAGAGTGGAAGCGCTCCAGAGGCTGTCAATCTTTGTGAAAGCAAGCCCAAACCAAAACCACCCCAGTGGAGTGGATTCCAACTCACAGCGCCCCTTGAGGACAGAGTGGAACTGCGCTGTAGGGTTTCCAGAGCAGTCATCTTTATGGAAGTGGGCTGCCTCGTCTTCCTGCAGAGTGGCTGGAGGGTTTAAACCGATGACCTTCTGGTTAACAGCCGAGGCTTAACCACTGCACCACCAAGGCACCTTCATGGAACAATAATGGTGCTGATTTCTGTAAAGGTTTGCAGCTGACAGTGCGTGGTGGAGCCTCCATTGGCCGACTTTCTCATCGCCCCTCTGTGAACGTCCTTGCTACGCCCATTTCATAGAAAAGGAAGCAGAGGCCCAGCGAGGTTAAATCACTTGCTCAGAGTCACAGACCGAACATGAGGGCCAGGGCTCGAACACAGACCCTCGACAACAAGCACATTTTATGCCACCCTGCAGCGTCACAAGAGAGGAAGTGCATCCCACCAGAGCATGGGCACAGATGCACCAGGAGGGGCACTCACTCAGCAAGTAGCTCTTTCCATCAGGGGCTTTCTGGGGCAGGAAGTAGGATAAGAGGTTCTCGAAGTAGCAGGGCAGCCGCACGCTGGTCATGGGAACGCCAATGTCCCGGAAGTACTCCTCTACCTCGCCTTTGCCGTCGAAATGGCCAGCAGCCAGTTTCCCACCCGTCAGCTTCTTGATGTTCTCCAGGCCGCTGTAGACCACGTAGCCAAGGCCCAGGCGCTTGGCCAGATCAGCCAGCAGCTTTCCCTGGTGGGTAGGAAAGGAGAAACCACGAGGCTCAGAGGAAGGACACGGATCCCCATCTCAGGTCTAGGACCACGTAGCCAAGGCCCAGGCGCCTGGCCACATCAGCCAGCAGCTTTCCCTGGTGGGTGGAAAAGGAGAAACCACGAGGCTGAGAGGAAGGACACGGATCCCCATCTCAGGTCTCTAGTGTTGCTGTAACAGAAATACCACAAGTGGAGGCCTTTAACAGATTTATTCTCTCATGGGTTAGGAGGCTACAAGTCCAAATTCAGGATGCCAGCTCTAGGGGAAGGCTTTCTCTGTGAGCTTTGGCAGAAGGTCCTTGTTTCCTTTCAACAGCTGTGGGTTTGGTGTCCCTTAGAGATCTGGTGGCATAGTGGGTAAGGCTTTGGGGCTGTCAATGAGAAGATCAGCCATTCAAACCCACCAGCTGCCCTGCCGAGAGAAGATAGGGCAACCTACTTCCTATAAAGACTTACAGCCTTGGAAACCCAATGTAGGTCTGTTCTGGTTATCTAGTGCTGTTCTGACAAGAATATACCACAAATGGGATGGCCTTAACAAACAAGTTTATTCTTATAATTTGGAGGCTTTAAGTCCAAGTTCAAAGTGCCAGGTTCTAGAGTGAAAGCCCCTCAACCTTGGGGTCCAGCTCTGTTTCCTGCTCCTGGCCCACTGGAGCTAGAGGCATTTCGTCACTCAGACAGCTGCTGGCTGCTGAGGCTGAGCAGCCCCAAGGCTGACAAGTAAAAAGGCCCAGTCCCAATGTTACCAAACCACATGGCAGGCCATTAACTTAAGTCCATTGTAAGTCCCAAGGTCAGCAGAGCATAGCAGGCTGCTGAGCAACAACACGACTACATGCAGGGTCCAAGTGTGCCACAGGCTAGAGACCATCTCCCAAGGCTTCTGCTTATATACAGGAAACAGACCACATTCCCTAAGGCAGCTACTCAGCTGTTCCCAGTAGATTCCACCATGGAGATGATTGCCAATCTCATCATGGGGAAAAACTACATCCAGCTGCCCAGCCACTGAACCAGGCCCAGCCAAGTTGACATATAAACTGAACTACCACAGGGTCACTATGAGTTGGAATTGCCTCTATGGCAGTGGGTTGGTTTGGTTTTGAGTACTTTGTGTGCTCAATCGTAGCCCAGCCGTGTGCAGTATGTGAGGGTGGGTAGATCAACTAGCACAGAAGCTTCCCCTCTCTGCCTGGCCTGAGAGACCATCCTGGCCACAGTGCCAAGACTCCTTCCTTGGAAAGTCCCAGAAGCTTAACTGTGGAGGTGCTACCACTCAATGATTAAACACACCAGCTGCTCGGGTTCTAAGCCAAGCTCTGCAGTGTACTGACTGTGTGATCCAGGTCAAGTTACTTAAACCACTCTGACCTCATCAGTAAATGGGAACAATACCACCTACCATCTAATGGCGGCCTCCTAAAAAGCTATGTCCATGTCCTAACCTCTAGAACCTGTGAGTGTGGCATCTGGAATGTGACACATCTGATATTTGCAGATGTAAATGAGTTAAGGATCTCAAGATGAAACCATCTTGGATTCTCAGGTGGACCCTAAATCCCTGACAAGTATCCTTCTAAGAGACAGAAGACATGGAGGAGACCATGAAAAGATGGGGGCAGAGGTTGGAAGAGGCAGGGAAGGATTCTGCCCCAGAGCCACTGGAGGGAGCACAGGCCTGTGGACACCTTGATTCCACACTTCAAGCTTCCAAATCTGTGAGAGAACACAGTTCTGTTGTTTTAAGCCACCAAGGGTGTGGCACTGTGTTCCAGCAGCCCTAGGAAACGAACACAGGTCGTCAGGACGAGAAATGAGATCTGTGACAACCAGAAGTTGTCTCTGTCCCCCTCTGTCGTGGGCTTCCACTGCTCTTGAAGAAAGGTTCAAAGCTAAAAAGAAACCATGGCCTAGTCCAACGTCCCTTTAGGGACAGAGGAGGAAAACAAGGACCAGAGCTACACGTCCAAAGCCGCACCAGGAATTCTGGAAGAATTTGGGGAGGTCTTAAATTTGAGGCTCATGAGTCTCAATCCAGTGGTTTTTTTTCTCTATCTTGTGAATGGTATTATTTTAAGCCACTGATAAGAAAGGAGCAGCACCCCACCCTCATCAGTCTGGGACGACTTCATGGAAGGGACAGAAGGCACACAGTGGTCCACTGTTGTGGCAAGCTGAGCTGCCTCCCCGGGACCAGCTGAAGACCCAGACGCCCTCGTAAGATGCCCTGCTTCTAGTCCCACCCTCCCAGCAGCCTCCCACCTGCCCTCACCTGCTTGACCTCCTGCTCCTGGCTGAGGTTCTCCCAGTAATTGGTCACGATGAAGGTGGCGAAAGCCCCGGTCAAGGCGCGCTCCATGCTGGCCTCATCATCCTGGTCTCCCTGCACCACTTCTGCACCTTGCAGCCTCAGTGCCTTCGCTGCCTGCTGCCCAGGGTCCCGGGTCACCACTCGTACCCTGAACGTCCCATCTTCCAGGAGTGTCCGCGCTACTGAGCCCCCCTGGGCACCTGCAGAGTCAGAAAGGCCTCCAGGGTCAAGGTTCCTGAGAAACCCCCCAGGGGAAAGCTCCCGAAGGGGATGTTCTATCACAGCGAGAAACCCCATGAATTCTTCACATTAAACCCCACTCACACCTTTAAAAATATAACAGCTTTATTCACATATAGTTCACCTGGCAGGCAGGTAACTCATTGAAAGGATACAATTGGGTAGACTTTAGTATATTCCCACCCCCACTCAGTCTGTCAGTTTGCCATGCTGTGGTGGCTTGCGTGATGCTGGAAGCTGTGCCAACGGTAATTCAAATACCAGCAGGGTCACCCGTGGTGGGCAGGTTTCAATGGTGCTTCCGGACTAAGACAGACCACAAAGAACTTGGCAGTCTACTTCTGAATACATTGGCCAGTGAAAACCTTATGAATAGCAGTGGGGCAGCCATCACCACAATCAATTTAGAACATCTGCATGACACCAAAAAAGAAATTCAGTCCCCATGAGCAGTCTCTCTCCATTTCCCCCCAGCCCTGCCCCAGACCCTAGCAACCACTAATCAATTTCCTATCTCTGTTGTTAGGTGCCTTCAGGTAAACTCAGACTCATAGTGATCTATGCACAACAGAGCGAAAAAACCGCCTGGTCCTGCACCACCCTTATTCCAGACAGTTCAGATAAACAGAATCATATGTGACTCTTTGTGATTGGCATCTTTCATTTAAGGAGCTCTGGCGGTGCGATGGTTAAGGCATTCAGCTGCTAACCAAAAGGTCAGTGGTTTGAACCCACTAGCCGCTCAGTGGGAGGAAGATGAAGCTCTGTTTCCATAAAATTTTACAGCCTTGGGAACTCTATGGAGCTGCCATGAGTTGGAATCAACTTGATGACAGTTGAGTTTGGTCTTTGACTTACCATAATGTTTTCAGGTTTCATCCATGTGAAACATGTATGTATAAACATGTTGTTGTTGTTGTTATGTGCCGTCGAGTCGGACCCAACTCATGGAGACCCCTCCTTGGGTTTCCGAGGCAGTATCACTACAGAAGTAGATTGCCCCATCTTCCTTCCGAGGAATGGCTGGTGGGTTTGAACCGCCAGCCTTCTGGTTAGCAGTCAAGTGCCTTAGGCACTGCATACATCTTAAAAACGAAAAAACCAAACTCACTGCCATGGAGTTGAATCCACCCTCATAGCAACCCCTCCTTGGGATTCTGAGGTGGTATCACTATGAAAGCAGATTGCCCAACCTTCCTTCCGAGGAGTGGCTGGTGGATTTGAACCTTCTGGTTAGCAGTCATATGCCTTAGGCACTACGCCACCAGAGCTCTCAAGCATACATCTTACATTTTTTAAAAACTACTTTGAAAAATGGAAGATTATTCAGCCATAAAGAGGGATGAACCACTGATACACGCTACGACATGAACAAACCCTAAAAACATGAAACAGGCCAGACACAGAAGGCCACATAGCGTATGATTCCTTGTATGTGAAATGTCCAGAATAAGCAAATCTAACGAAACTAATCCAGAGAGACAGGAAAGCAATACATATGTGTGTGCGTGGAAAGAACAAAGCACTACACCACCCTTAAAAAAAAAATCTATTTAGATATATCTAATCCATTTGGTAGGAGCTCTGGTAGCATAGTGCCAAGGCACTTGACTGCTAACCAGGAGGCTGGCGGTTCAAACCCACCAGCCACTCCTCGGAAGGAAGGTTGGGCAATCCTACTTCCGTAGTGATAACTGCCTCGGAAACCCAAGGAGGGGTCGCTAGGAGTCGGGGCCGACTCGATGGCAAACAACAGCAACAACAATCCATTTGGTAGAATGGAAGAACTAGGTTAACAGTAATGGGTGGAGGGGAGGGGAGCAGAACAGAGGTGGGAAGGAAATTTAATTGTCTATCATGGGCAAGGACTACCTATTCAAAGAAGTTAATTAAACTCCAAACATGAAAAAGGAATCTGCTCAGAAGAAAATCAAAGATGAGTGGAAACATCTGGACCAAAGAAATCTCAGCCTACATGACCCAGAGGCCAAAAGGATTCGATGGTGCCTCGCTACCACTGCCAAAGACTCAGAAAGGGGTCCAAACAGGAGATCTGGATAGAGTGGGAGGAAAATGTGGAACAAAACAGAAAATCATAAAAAGACCAGGCTTGCTGGTCTGATAGAGACTGGTGAAATACCAGACTAAGGCCCCTAGGCATCCTTTGGACCTGGGATTCAACTCATTCCCGTGGCTTTTAGCCAAACAGGCATGTAAGGTGAACCTTACACCAGGCAGGTACACTCCTTAGAACCACCAACCATGGGAGGTGAGAAGGGCCGTATCTGCACGGAGAGACGGCTCAGAGGGCAGGAATGCATAGGAAAGAAGGACACAGGAAAAAGGTAGCCACAGCAAGTTGGAAGAAGAGCGGGATTGCAATCAGTGTCCTGAAACAAAATGTGTATGAGCTGTTGAATGGAAAAGGAATCTGCTCGGGAAACTTTCACCCAAAGCACAATTTTAAAAAATTAATTAAAAAAAAAAAAAAAAAGAATCTGCGTCCTCATCGTCCCATCCCGGGTGTGGGGTTCCTGCCATCTCACCCAGGCTGCACTCGAAGCTGCGGGGCCGCAAGACTAAGCCCGCCCGGTCGTCGGCCGAGCGGCTCCCTGTCCTCGGGTCCCCGTTTCGACCCCTGGACCAGGAGTTGGAGGTCTCGCTTACCTGTGGCGCCAAAAACCACCACCAGTTTCTTGTCCGCCATGAGGATAGCAGCAGAGCAAGGCGGTCCCTGTAAGTCGGGCGGTCTTGGGAGGCGTGGAGCTGAGGGTGAGGCGAGAGGCAGAGCAGGGACTCCAGCCGCGCTCCCACCGGACGCGGCCCAGCCATCTACCCTTCCTACCCAGGAGCCGTGCCCGGAAGTGCCTGGCTCGTGTCCGCCGCGCCGCGGCGCTCCTGGTAACGTAGGTCCCCGATTGTTGCGGAAGAATCCACTGTGTGGGGGGGATGGACTCCCGCGCGCGGCGCAGGTCCCCACCCGCGGCTCCTGCCAGGCCCAGGCACAGCCAGCCCTCCTGGGCGCAGCGTGGGCAAGGAGCCCAGGGCGCCCGTCCTCACACTTCCCTTGGCCCCGGCGCCTGACGGCGCAGAGCAGACCTACTCCCCCCCCCCCGGCACAGATGGTTCGACCCGGCCCCGGAGGTCGCGCCGCTCTCCTGAGTCTGCCCGCCTCCGGAGCCCGGAAATTTGCTTTGTGCAATTCCGAGCTGGTCGCGTTAAACCTGGCGGATGCCACCTTTAACCGGACGCTGCGGGCGAAGACGAAGCCGAGCTCCCGCTGTCCCCCAAAATGACCTCTTTACGTGGCATAGGGAGCTCTGAGGGTGCTGTGGTTCAGGCATTGGGCTGTTAACCAAAAGGTCAGTGTTTGGAACCCACCAGCCGCTCGGGGGGAGCCAGATGAGGCCTTCTGCTTCCGTCAAAGATTGACAGCCTTGGAAACCCTGTGGGGCAGTTCTCTGTCCTCTAGGGTCGCTAGGAGTCGGAATCTACTCGAAGACAGTGGTTACCTTGCATGAACATCTCGATTTTCAGATATTGGTATCACCTAAAGATGATTAAATCTGTCTCGGTGGCTCTTAGGGGTGCTGCTACTCGAACGGGTTTGAATTCCTTTTAACAGAATAGACAGAGTGAGAACTGCTGACTGGACAGCAAACGCAACCCAACTCAACCCCTGACCGCCTAGTTGATCCCGACTCACAGGGCCCCAATAGGACAGAGTAGAACTGCCCCTTCGGGTTTCTAAGGTTGTAAATCTTTGCAGAAGCTGACAGCTTCACCTTTCCCCCCACCCCGCTGCCAAGCAGCTGGTGGGTTCTAACCGCCGGTTTTCCGGTTAGGAGCCGAGCGTTCTACCGCCATCAAGGCTCCTGGCTAGATACAGGCATTCATTTTGTCTTTCATTGATTAGTTGCAAAATGTGTATAGACCCGCTTAGGTGTGCCAGCCATTCGAGCGCAAGTGCTCTGTGCCTGTTCACTGCTGCGTGCTTAGTGCCTAAGATGGGATCCGACACGTAGTAGGTGTTCAGTAAACATTTGCTGGTTGACTGTCTAAGCGATTACCACAGGCACTGGAGTTAAAGCAAGACCACCGGCGTGGGCTGTTCTAATCAGGGCTACAATAGATGGGCCCTGATAGAATGGGAGAGAACTGTGGAACAGAACCTCAAATTCCTAAAAAAAAAAAAGCAAAACCTGATGTATTGGACTGGTTGAGACTGGACACTATTGCTCGTAGATGCTCTTCAAACCTGGATCCGAAACTAACCCCTGAGATCACCTGGTAGCTAAATAGCTGTTGGCTAAATAAATACGTACATGATGAATTCACCTGTGAGTGTTGTGCTCTCTTTAAAAATCGCCTTTGAAGCCAAATGGACAACAATGACTTTAAACAGGGATGAGAATGTAAGGGACAGAAAACTAGATGAACGGAAACAGGACATCCGCGGCAGAAATGAGGGGGACGCTCATGCGTTGTGAAGAAGTAAGGTAACCAGTGCTACAGAGTGACTTGTGTAGAAATTGAAGGCAAACCTAAACTACTGGGTAAGGAAAAACACAATAAAATATTGCTATTATTATTTAGTTTCTCTATTTTTAAAAAAATTTTATTGTGTTTGGGTGAAAGTTTACAGAGCAAATACATTTTCCATATAGTATTTCACATACACTTTGTTTCATTACATTGACTGTGATTTCCCACAATGCAACACCCCCCTCCCACTTACTCCCCTAGTTACCTCTTCCCTGTGTCCTTCCCTCCCATGCACTCCTGCCCCCTGAGCTGTCTCCCTGTGCATACACAACCCTTCTATTCTCCCACAATCGATCTTCCAAGGAGTGTATCTACTTAACGTAAATGTTCAGCTCCTATGCCTGTGTTGTTTGGCTGGAAGCCACGGGAGTGGCTTCAATTCCAGACCTAAAGGGCAGCTAGGGGCCATAATCTCAGTGGTTCCACCAGGTTCTATCAGACCAGCAAACCTGGTCCCTTTGTTTTTTTTAATTTGAGTTTTGTTCCACATTGTTCTTCCAGTCTTTCCAGGGTCTCCTACATAGATCCCCCTCTGAGTGGTTGGTTGACAGCGGTAGCCAGGCACCATCTAGTTCTTCTGGTCTCATAGTCGTATAGGCTGAGGATTGCATGGTGTACCAGTCCCTTGGACTAATTGTTTCCATATGTCTTTGGTTTTCTTCATTCTTTTATGCTCTGGATGAGGAGAGACCCATCATTGCATCTAGATGGTAGCTTGCAAGCTTTTAAGATCCCGGTTGCTACTTGCCAAAGTATGATGTGGAACAATGTTTTTGTGAAGTATATTATGCCAACTGAGCTTGGTCTCCTGCAACCATGGTCCCAAGCCCACAGGTCCATCTACTTGCTTCTTCTGGGTAGCTGTCTGTGGCCAAGAAGTGCCTACAACCTTGTCCCTTGTCAGCTCTACTATATACCTGGAAATTCTTACAGAACATACAAATACACTTCTAGAAACATTGTCTGCTAACCCTACACATGTCATGGGCATGCTCCCTGCTGCATAGACATGCCTAATTGTTGAGACTGTCCACCCGTCTATCCACCCGTATACCCATGTTTGCCTTCACTGGCAACACAGTACTGTGTGTGCAACAGGGTTCATCTTTGTTGTCTGTACCTCCCATGTACCTCTCTATGTCTTCTGCTTCCTCAATGCCACCATGTTGATCACTCACATTTGGTACATTGCTCTTCCCTTCACCCAAATCAATACTTGTCTCCACCTATCTATCAGTGTTCCCACCCCTCCCCTCCCACCCCTGATAACAAACAAACAAAATTTCCTTCCATATATGAACCTTTCCTTGACTTTTTACAATAATGGAATAATACAATATTTGTCCTTCTGTGATTGACTTACTTCACTCAGCATAATGTCGTCCAAGTTCATCCATGTTGTGTGTTTTGCAGATTCTACATTATTCTTTAGGGTTACATAGTATTCCATTGTGTGTATGTACCATAGTTGGGTTATCCATTCTTCTGTTGATGGGTCCTGTTTCCATCTTTTTGGTATTGTAAACAGTGCTAGTACAGCAGTGAACAGGGCTGCCAACAAACACATGGAGAAATGTTCACGATCGTTAGCCATCAGAGAGATGCAAATCAAAACAATGAAATATGATCTTGCCCCAGCACTAGTAGCAAAGTTCAACAAGACAGAAAATAACAAACACTGGTGAGGATGTAGAGAGATTGGAACTCATACACTGCTGGTGGGACTATACAGTGATAAACCACTGTGGAAAGCAGTATAATGATTCCTTAAAAAGCTGGAATTAGAAATACCGTTTGACCCAGTAATCCCATTACTAGGTATATTTCCTAAAGAAGTGAGAGCCAGGACAAGAACAGATGTATGCACACCCATGTTCATTGCAGCACTATTTACAATAGCAAAAAGATGGAAACCGCCTAAGTGCCCATCAACAGAAGAATGAATAACTAAACTATGGTACATACACACATGGAGTAATAATATATTATTAAAAAAAAAAGTGAAACCAAGTTAAAACTCCCTGTTTAACTGACCTTACAGTGCCATGATGGTGGGAACCCATAGGTAATGTGTATTTTATATAAAATATTGATATTTATTATAAACTGTATGTATTTATTATTTTAATAAGCACACATTTATGTTTACTTATGTTTGTATTTATAAATGAAGATAAGATAAACTTATGATTTTATCTTACATAAATCCCTTGTAGTCTCCTCCATCCCCTATTATGTCATGCCTCTGTACTCAGACCACCACCTACTCATTCCTCAAGAGTCCATGTGCAGTGAATTGCTTGATGTGGCCCTTCTAGCCATTGTCCTCCATTCTGTGGTGTTTCGTAAATCCCATTATCCATGCCTGTTTGGGGTGGTGTGGTAGTTAAGGTCAGGTATCAACTTGGCTGGGCAGCTGGTAGTAGTCATTCCCTACAATGACTGGCAATCGACTCTGTGATGGGATTTAGGTTAATTCTGTTGGGACAACACAAGTGGAATGTATCTTGAGTCCTGCCTTGCTGGAGGGTATAAAAAAAATCACCACCCTTAGCTTCCCGGAGGGTTTTACCTACGAATCTCCTGGGAAGATTCGCTTGCCTCTTGCTCCAGCTTTGATCCTTGGCTTATCGTCATCTCACCCCTGGATTTGGGACAGCAGCCGCCGTCTGATCTGCTGATCGAGGTTCATCTAACCCCGAGAGTTGGGAGGATCCGCCAGACCTACTCACAGACCTGGGACTCGCCAGCCTGCCAGCCTCCACCACCACTACGTGAGACGAACCCTTGGGTGTCTGTGAGTTCTGTGAGGCGTTACAGCGAAATTCAGAACCCTAAGACTGGGGAAATTACTGGGAGGAGGAGGAGGGGTTAATGTCTGAGATGATGGAGTGGCATGGTAGTTTGGACATTTGGGACATCTTTGACCTCCGCCTCATGGGGACCAGCCTCGTGCTGATCTTTCTAAGAGAAATTGTTCAAGCACCATGTAAGCACCCTCTCCTCCAGGAAGTCCTCTCTGACCTCCAGTCTGGGCTGGCACAATATCTTGTTTGTCTCTGTATCTTGTTTATCTACCAGCGTAGTGTCCAGCTGAAGTTTTTCTTCAGTTGCATGGACTTAAACCACAAAACCCAAAGTTCTCAAGGCTCCGTGTTAAGGAAATGAGTCCAAACAAGAAGATCCCTGGCAGGACCAGCTGCTAATTTGCAGATCCCACTGCCAAATGGAAATGTAGAGCCCTTGTTCAAAAATGACCAGGAATTTCGAGATGCTGACAGGAGAACGTTAACCAAGCTCAGGGCTCTCTGGAGCCTGAGACCCTGGTTGCGTAGGTTACATGCCCGTCAAGTCAGCCCTGGTACCCAGTTAGTTAAGAGTAACCTCCCAGGACCACATGGGGATCAGAGTCACCCCAGTGCCTTTTGGCCCCACTGAACCTGCAGCTTGGAAATCAGGGCAGGTGAGAGTGGCAGGGAATGGCATTTCTTACCCTTGGCTGCCAGCCAGTGGTGCTGTGCCCAGAGGCTGCCCGGAAGTGGGCTGGCAGCTTGGCAGCCAGGGACAAAAGTCTCATCTCTTGAAGCCTACTGTGGATTGAATTGTGCCCCCGAAAGATCCATGTTATGAGTCCTGACCCCGACACCTGTGGTAAGAATCTCAGGGGGAAAAGGGTTTCCTTTGTTCTGTCAGTGAAGAACATTAGTGTAGGTGTGTCTTAAATCGCTCTCTTTTGGGTCTTAAAAGGGAAAAACAAGCAAGTGAGCAAGCAGTGATGGGGGAAGACAGAGGCCAAGCCACGAGAAGATCGTCCAGGAGCAGAAGTTGAAAAGAGAGACTTTCCCCTAGAGCCACAGGCAGAGAAAGCCTTCCTCTGGAGCCGTCACCCTGAATTCAGACATCAGCCTCTCACTGTTGTTCAGGGGCAGTTAAGTTCTGACCCACAGCGACCCTATGCACAACAGAATGAAACACTGCCCAGTCCTGCACTATCCTCACATCATTGCTTGAGCCCAATATTGCAGCCACTGTATCAGTCCATCTCGTTGAGGGTCTTCCCCATTTTTTTGTTGATCTTCTACTTTGCGAACCATGATACCCTTCTCCAGGGACTAATGCCTCCTGATAACATGACCAAAGTGTGAGAGACAAAATTCTTGCTTCTACAGAGCATTCTGGCTGTACTTCCTGCAAGACAGATTTGTTACTTCTTCTGGGAGTCCATTGTCTATTCAGTATTCTCTGCCAGCACCATAATTAGTCTTCTATGGTTTAGCCTCCTAAACTGTGAGAAAATAAATTTGTTTGTTAAAGCCCCCCACTTACAGTGTTTCCATTACAGCAACACTAGAGAACTAAGACGAGGCTCCACACAGCCCACATCCTAGAGGCCTAAGGGGAGAGATTTGGCTACTGACGGGTGCACTCTGTCATGATTCAGCACTTTCTGTGTGACTTTATATCTGACAAAGGACTTGACAGTTCGCCCAGCACAGTGGCACACATTAATGATGATAACAGTGGGAGCCCTTTATTGGGCTTGTAAGTGGCAGGCACCAGCTAAACCCCACATTATCTCATCTGAACCTTCCCAGCCACGGCTCCTTCAATCAGTGCCATTCAGTTTAATCTGACTTGTAGCCTCAAGGAGAAGGGGGAGGTGCAGAGCGTACCTCTTTTCCTTAAAATACATTCGTTCTCATTTCATCTTTATAGCCAGGTAATACATCATGTATTTATGCTTTGTCATGAAAATATTTAAATGGTGCTGATAAAGCAAAGGGACCTTTGACCTCTGAGTCATCTGGTGTGTAAACCTTCCAGGGCTTTTGGATGCATCTCTACATTGACATGATAACATGTAGGAATAGATAATAATTTTGTAGATCTAAAAAAACCAGAGAGCCAACTGTTTTAGTTTGCTACTGCTGCCATAACAAAAAAATACCACCAGTAGGTGGTTTAAAGAACAGAAATTTATTGTCTGCAAGATTTGGAGGCTGGAAGTCCACATCAGGACATTTGCTTTAGAGAAGGGTCCTCCCTTGTGGGAAGTCTGAGGCATGTCTGTCTTCTGTTTTGGTGTGCTCTGTGTCTGTTGTGCCCTTTTTTTTTTCCTTTTTTTTTTTTTTTTTACATTACTCAAAAGAGATTAAAGAGCTCTGGTGGTGCTGTGGTTAAGGTATTAGGCTGCTGACCAAAAGGTTGATAGTTTAATCCACCAGCCACTCCATAGGAGAAAGATGAGGCAGACTGTTTCCATGAAGATTTACAGCCTTGGAAACTCCAGGAGATCACCATGAGTGGGACTGATTTGATGGCAGTGGGTTTGGGGACTCAGAAGGGAGTAGGTATAGGACCCCCCCCCCTGCCCTGGAATGACTTCATTAACAAAAGAAAACCTCTGTTATGGATTGAATGGTGTTGTCCCCCAAAATATGTGTCAACTTGGCTAGGCCCTGATTCTCAGTATGATACCATTACCCGCATTTTGTGATCTGATGTAATAATTACCCTGTGTGTTGTAAATCCTCACCTCTAGGATGGTCACGAAGCAGGATGGGAGGCTGTTAGGTTAATGAGGTAGGATGCAATCTACCAGATCAGGTTGTCTCTTGAGTCAATCTCTTTTGAGAGAGAAAAGGAATTAAACAAGCCAGCAAACATCAGAGGGACTGGAATACCACCAAGGCGTAAGAGCCAGGAGCAAACCAGGATTTTCCCAAAAATTTAACTATGAAAATTTGTAAGCACAGTATACAGAACAGTTGAAAGGAGTGCACGGTGAACACTCATGCACCTACCACATGGACTTTTCAATTCTTAACATTTTGCTGTATTTGCTTTATGAGCTATCCATCAGGAGCTCTGGTGGCGTAGTGCCTAAGGCACTTGACTACTAACCAGAAGGCTGGCTGTTCAAGCCCACCAGCCACTCCTCAGAAGGAAGGTTGGGCAATCTACTTCTGTAGTGATACCGCCTGGGAAACCCAAACAGGTCACTATGAGTTGGTCCCACTCGAGGGCACATAACAACAACAACAACATCTATCCATCTACCCATCTATATACATCCACCAACCCAAACAGGTCACTATGAGTTGGTCCCACTCGAGGGCACATAACAACAACAACAACATCTATCCATCTACCCATCTATATACATCCACCAACCATCACATTTTTTGATGCATTTCCAAGTAAACTGTAGGCATTGGTACCCTTTCACTCTTAAAGACTTCAGTATCCATCCACATCATTAAGTACTGTTCTTTTTTTTTTTAATGTAGTTTACGTAATGTGAAATCTGTTGAATATATTTTTCTACAGCTTATTTCTTTTCCCTTTCTACTCAACATTTGGAGAATTTTTCATGTTCTCCCTGGGTAGGGTCTTTTTACATATTTATTTTAAACCATAGCACTACTTGCTTATTGAATGGATGATCACTGCCAACTCCTCATCCTTTTTTGATGGACATTTAGGTTGTTTCAAAGTTTTCATAAAAATGGAGTCTATTGTGTTTTGTAACGACCTTCTTTCCTTATGACCTTCGTGGGGTTCTTGTAAGTAGAGCACGCATATTCTAAATTTTAACGGATCTTGCCAAATTGTTCTCTGCAACCCCACTAACTCCTACAGACAACGTATAGGACCTCCACGAACACTGTATATTGCCAGTTCTTTAATCCGTAGCCTGACTGATGCTTAAGAAGAGGAAGCCAGTGTGGCTGGAGTAGCAGGGACGCACAGAACTGCTTAAAGGATTGAACTGGCAAGGAGCGAAGAGAGTGGTATTCAGGTTGACAACTCGGTTTCTTACATAACTGGATGGATCTAATAGCATTAAATGGCGTAAGAAAAGCGAAGTCCGAAGCCATCTTCATAAACACTCGCTCTTATTAATGCTAGCATTCATTCCCAAGCGCCCTAATTTCTCGGCAGAGCCAAGGCTGCAACACCATTCCCCCGCGACTAGCACAAGGCGCCAGTGACGCCAACAGGGGGCGTGTCCTCCTGAGGCCGCGCCCCCTCGCTCTGCAGGCCCCGCCCCCGCGCGCTGCGTGGCCACGTCGGGCCGCCCTCGCGCCCGCCCGCTCCGCTGCGGCGGCGGCGCCTGAGGGAGTCGGTGGTTGAGGGACTAGCGCATTGACAGACGGGTCGAGCGCACCGGCGGCTGGTGAGTGGCCCGCGCCCCTCGAGGCCTTCTTCACCAGCTCCTCCGGCCGCGCCGCCCCCTCGCTTTCGAGACCTCGGTCAGCCCTGCCGCGACCCGGACCCTGGCCTGAGGGGCTTGAGGGGAGGCCAGGGCGCGGGGGGCAGCCAGCGGCGAGAGAAGGGCCGACCCGGGCGCTGCGAGGTGGAGGGCCAGTGGAAGCGGGGTGAGGTTGGGGAAGGGGCCAAGGAGGAGACCCAACGGACAGGGACGAGTGTGGCGGGGTGACAGGTAAGGGCGAAAGCCGGAAACGCCGCGTGAGGAGGACATCTCAGCCTCGAGTTGGGAAGGCCTGACGGGCTCCTTTGGGTTTGAAGGGCTTGGCCCACCCCTCTTCCAGTGTCACAAAGGTGCTTGGCGAGGTGACTCGTGGGGTCGCAGCTTTGGGCTAGCTGGTGAGATTGGCTTTGCAGCAGCTGCCCGCCGGGTCCATCCGCCCTTGGGCCTGGGAGGACCCGACCCGCGCCCAGCGTCGGAGCTTGGTGCCCGACGTGGCGCCGTGTGCTGGGCTGTTGGCATTCACTGGGGGTTCATTCCTTGTCCTGACTCAAGTCAGTCGGAAGTGCCCTTTGAATCACCGTCATGAGTTCCATATGAGTGACCCGTGGCGTGCCTGGCTGCCGAGGGCCAGATTGGGAGGGAGCAGCGTTAGGGGCAGCGGGTCAGTCGTCTGGACAAGGTGTTTACCTGTCAGATCAGAAGTACAGGTGCAATCAGTGCCCTGTCAAAGCTGTGAGGACTTCCTGGCACAGTCTTTGCCCAAGGCCTGTGTGTGTGTGTCATGCCATTTAAAATGGTTCTCATGAAGCAACTGTTGTTGCCAGTGGCTGTTCATCCTCACTGGGTTGTGTTGATGACTCTGTAGACCAGGAAAGGTGGAGTGTGATTTTAAAAACAAAACAACAGTGTACAGGCATATCTTGTTTTATTGCACTTCACAGATACTGCGTTTTTTACAAGATGAAGGTTTGTGGCAACCCTGCAGGAGCCCTGGTAGCACAGTGGTTAAAGGATTAGGCTGCTAACCAGAAGGTTGGTGATTTGAACCCACCAGCCACTCCAAGGGAGATAGATGAGGCAGTATGATTCCGTAAATATTTACAGCCTTGGCAACCTATGGGGCAGTGTCCCTGGGAGTCAGAATCAACTCGATGGCAGTGGGTTTGGTTTCACACTTTTTTCATCATGCTTTTGCATGCTTACTGGACTGAGTATCATGTAAATGTAACTTTTATATGCACTGGGAGACCAAAAAATTCGTGTGACTTACTTGTGATATTTGTTTTATTGCGGTGGTCTGGAACTGCATCTGCAGTGTCGCTGAGGTCTGCCTTTGCAGTGCTTTGCAGTTTTTGAAGCTCTGTCAAAGATTCTTCCATCAACCGTGTGAGTTGACAGTTTAACTGCTTGTGAAATGAAATGATGGTGAGACTCAGGTTAAGTGACTTAACCTGGATGCCACAACCAAGACGATAGCCCAGATGGTCTTGAACCTGGCCCATCTGCCTCCACATTTGGTGCTTTTTCCTAAATGGGATTGTTAAAATTGGAAGTGGATTATGTATTTCAGCTCTAGTGGCACAGTGGTTAAAGCATTCAGTTGCTAACCAGAAGTCAGTGGTTCAAACTCACAAGCTGCTTTGCGGGAGAAAGATGAGGCAGTCTGCTTCTGTAAAGATTTACAGCCTTGAAAAAAACCCTGTGGGGCAGATCTACTCTGTTCTATAGGATGGCTGTGAGTTGGAATCCATTTGTCAGCAGTCAATGGCAGTGGGTTTCTTCCTCCCACTAAGCTGTCCTCTCAAGTAGAAGGAACATGAACTTACTGGTTTTGTGCATTTGAATTTCTGGTATGGCTTTAACCAGTGTATGTATTTTTTTCATTTGTAGTTGTTAATTTTTAACTCTTTTATTACAGATTACTGTTTCTTTTTTTGTGGGGTGGGGGTAGGGGAAGATAGGAATGTTAGGAAGTCTGCCTTTCATTAGTTTTTTTTCTAAGAAGCATCATAAGATATAATCTTTGCTTACCAGGAAAGTTCATAAGGGCATTTATAAGTTTTCTTGGTGCAATAGAAAAGAGTTTTCAAATAAACACTTGAAAAAAACAACTGGTGAGGGTATGGGAATTCAAGGGGCCTTGGAAACACATGCTCCTTGAATGAATGAGCTCATTAACTGGTGATGTGAAGAGGGAAATCCTGTGATTCCCCCATTGTCCATTTGATTTGCTTTTTTCCTTTACTTGGCCGGTAGGGTGAGAAGCTGTGAGTTCCCAGAGTTAGGATTATGAGCTACTCTAGACGTGACTGTGGCAACAAGAAGTTGAGATTTAGAAAGTAAATTGTTCATTACCTTTAATTTACCCCCAGTCCATTGAAGACTTAACTGGTCAGCTAGGGCCTGTGGGCAATTGTGGATTTTTTTTTTTGTTTTTTTTTTTGGTTTACTTTTAAAAGCTGACTTTTCATAGTATTGTTGGACTTTGCATCAGGATTGCAACAAATATTGCAGTATCACTTCTCTAGAAGTAAGATCTTTTTGAAAATTGGAATTGGATGTCTTAGTGTACAATCTAGAATTCAACTTGTAAATTCTTGGAGGAAAAAAGAGATGAAAAACTTCAACTACATATTATCTCCTTGTATATTATTGGCCATCTCACTGCTGTCGATTTGGATCTGACTCATAGTGACCCCTTGCAGTGTAGTAAATTACTTAGTAATTACTTAGTAAGTCTTTGTAAACTCCAAGGTGGGATTTGCTATGAGCAACTGAGGGGCTCCTGATTGCTAAAGTTGTCCACCAGGAGTATTTCTGTTGTGGCACAAAACAATGTTCTGGGAGGTTCCCACTCTCTCTCAGGTACTTAGAGTTCTGATGCTATGATTGGCTAGTTTGGCCACTCTGCCAAGCTCAAAAGGAGGCCTCCTAGAGGCAGAACTCTCTCCGACTGCTGGTTGAGGAAGACGGCTGCTGAAAGAGACGCGCTCCTGAGACATGCACTGCTGGGAAAGAGACGCAAGAGACACGCATTGCTGAGTGAGACACCAAGGGACACGCACTGCTGGGAGAGAGACTGTGAGAGACTGTTGGCTGAGAGACGGTGGGCTGGGAGTGAAACTAAGCGTTCTTCCTGAACTTGAATTGTAGCCTGGTGCTTCCCTAATAAACCCTTTAATCTGTGAGTTCTGTGTGGCCACTGCAGTGAATTACCGAACCCAGGAGAGAGGTGGTGGGCTTTGGGAGGAACTGTTGGTGAAAGAGCTGGAGGGAGACAGCATGTCTGGCCTCGCAGGAATAGGCCTTGGGCTACTGATGGTGATTCTGCCTTCCTCTTGTGGGATTAGAAGAGGTCAGATATATGTGGCCTCCTTGCCCTTTTTGTACCCCTCTTTGGGTTTCCAAGGTGGTATCACTACGGAAGTAAATTGCCCAGTCTTCCTTCCATTATTGGCCATAGTTAACTAAAATTTTGCAATAGACGTTTAATGGAGTCTTTTTTTCTGTTACTTTGTGTCCAACAACAGTGAAGATGATCTGCTTTTAAACTCCTAAATAAAACATCCTAAATAATATGATATCTAATAGCTTTGTTTTGTGCAAAACCACAGGATGAAAGCTCTGTGTCTTTTGTATAAATAATTTCTCAGGATATTTTTGCACTGGTAGGAAGCAGTGCCATTACCAATTCATTCTTGCCAGCAACAAGAGAGAGATGAATCTTTAGTTGGAATTGGTGAGATAACTGCTTGTATAAAGCGCTTCCGTTTTTATACTGGAAGGCATTTCGTTCTGATGACCGTTCAGGTGTTAGTATTATCTACTGTATAGTTTACTTTTCTATATCAACTCCTTGTATTTACCATAAGATACTGTCTCCCATTGTATGATACATTTTATTTATTTATTTATCCTTCACCTAAGTCAGTATGTATCTACCCTGTAGTTAGTGGTTTACCCTCCCTTTCCTACCTTTCCCTGGTAACTACCAAAGAATATATATATTTTTGGTGAAACCCTTTTCTTGATTTCTTAACAATAGTGGTCGCATACGATATTTGTCTTTTTGTGATTGATTAACTTCACTCAGTATAATGGCCTCTAAGTTCATCCCTATTATGAGATGTTTCACAGATTAATCATTGTTCTTTAGCATTACATAGTATTCCATTATGTGTATGTACCATAGTTTGTTGATCTCTTTGTCCATTGATGGTCATTTAGGTTGTTGCCATCTTTTTGCTGTTATGAATAGCACTGCAGTGAACATGGGTGTGCATATATCTGTTCATGTGTATGACATTTTAAAGCCAATGAAGGCAGCTGAGACACTCAGAAATTTTCTTTTAAAATATGTAATAAATTTGATACACATTACTGAAATATGATAGCCCATAATTGATGGGCTGATCTAACTGTTATATATATTTACATAATCTACAATGACATTTATTGATGTATTTTGCAAGAAATCTTTTGTGAATCATCAGTCTCTTTTGATTAGAGAATAATAATGGCTGTCAGGGTTTATTATGTTGTTGTTGTTATGTGCCGTGGAGTCAGCCCCGACTCATAGCGACCCCTCCTTGGGTTTCTGAGGCAGTATCACTACGGAAGTAGGATTGCCCAACCTTCATTCTGAGGGTTTATTAAAGAGAATTTAAAGTGCAAGCCATTGTAAAGGGGATTGACTCGTTTACAAATAGCCCATCAAAAGGTTCAGCCAAACAATAGACTACCTATAAAGTGAATAACAATACCACAATGTCATAGGCCAAGTAAGTTCCCTTCTCTCTGCTCAGGAAAAAAAATAATTTTTCTTACAGGAATAGATTTGTTTCCTTACAATGGGTATCATAGTGTGATCATGCCAACTGAAATGGAAATGGAAACTCTTTCTGGGTCCTCATATCAACCACATACATACATCCTCACCCAGCAATATTCAGAACTGTAAAGTAGGCAATTCTGAACGGGAGTTAAATTCTATAGGCTCTCCTCACTGAATAGGTTTCAATGTTGTTTTCTTTCTTTCTTTTTGAACTTTTTATTGTAGTTCAGGTGAAAGTTTACAGAGCAAATTTGTTTTCCATTCAACAATTTTTATATACATTTTGTTTCCTAACATTGGTTGCAATCCTCTCAGTGTAACAGCATTCTCCCCACTTCCTAGCTGGGTTTCCTGTTCCCATTTGTCTTCTTTTCTTCCCCGTCTGCCTTCTGAGGTTTCTTTTTGAACAAATGGTGCCCTGTTGTCTCAGTTGATTGTACTTGGGAGTATGTTCCTCCCTGGTATTGTTATTCACTTTATAGGGTAGTGGCTGAACATTGACCCCCAAGAGTAGGTCAAAATTGTTTTGATGTAATTTTAAAAGGTTTTCCGCAAACATGCATTTCTTTATATGATACCATGCAAATATTTAAAAAGTAATCTAAGTGCTGTCTGGTTTGCTTATGGAGTAGAAATTGCATCAGATTTTAAAAAATTTGTTCTTGAGTGTCTGACTAGAGTCTACAGATGCACTGGCTTTTTGTGTTTACTCCAAAGTGATTGGATTGTGAAGTCCACGGTTAAGTTTGAAACCTTTTTATTTTTCCACTCACAGACAGCTAGCCATTCAATATTGGATGATTTGTTTTATATGTACATGCACATATCTAAATGCATATGTATTAATTTATATTAGAAGAAGTGAAAAATGATTTGTTTCCTGAAAAAAAAAAGGGGGAAGTTGTAGCAGTTTATCTTTGACTATGTAAAAGCCTTTCAACCTTTGGAGCCTCAGTTTCTGTGTCTGAAATAGGGAGTTAATACATGATGCCCCTAAAGTCTTTGGAGCCTTGCGTGCTCCTAATTGGTCTAAGACAGAGGTTCCCAAACTTTCTGTTTTGGGCAGTTTGGGATTGGGCGCGGGAATCTGTGTTTTTCAATTTACCAGGAATTCTTGTTTGAGTCCCCTTTGTCAAGAGCACAGGCCGGACCAGGAGGGAATGGACTGGCGAGAAGGGCAGAGAAGTGATTAGGACAAAGGAGTAAAGGAACAGCAGAAGAGGAAAGAAAGAGGTGATTGTTGCTTGGTGACAACTGTGCTTTCAGTTTTTATGTCAGGCCAAGCAAGGGGATATTCCCTTCTCTCTGCTTAGGAAAAAAAAAATTTTCTTACAGGAATAGACTTGTTTCCTTCCCAGGGGTATCATAGGCCTATTTATTGCCATAGTTCTCAGTAACCTTAAAAGGGTTTTTTTTTGGGGGGGGGCGCAGTTTGTCTCGCACCTTGCTGTCCTGACTTTTTCTAAATATTCCCAGCTTCATGCCTTTCTCCTGGCAAGATTTCTCAGTTATGGAACACTCAAAATTCTCTATTTCTTGTATTCGATTTCTCAGACATTTCTGAGTGGGCCTTCTATGGAAGGTGGTGGCATGATTAAAACAACCTGCTGTCATGATTGTAGCTAATGAACTTGGCTGACCTGCCTCATCAGTAGCTGTAGTGATCAAACTTTTTAGGCCAAACATTGGGAACCATGGCCTGAGAGTACAGGTATACTGAAGAAGCTGGTGGGACAGGATAACTGAGATCAGAACTGCCCCCAGAAAAGTTGGAACATAGGCTGTAACTTCAGCACTGCTGCCTGTACCCCACGGTTAATGTTTATAATATGGTGTTTATCCTTCTTTCTGTACCTCTTTCCCTCTTGAAACCCAGAGCAAGGTCTTAGCTCTCTTTGTGGCCACAGAGCCCATGAGCATGGTATTTGTTGACAGTGACAAATCCTATGTAATGTCACCTGTGCAAGGGTATCCACCCCCTTCCTTAGATTCTCTGTCAGTTGTTCTTTCTGGCAAGACCACTGTGCTCTGCAGTAGAGGAGCTAGTTATACTGGAATTATTTCTGGGGTAGTCTGGAGGAGAGCAGGAAGACAACAGGAAAGAGTCAGTGAGCAAAACAGATTGTGGGTTTGGAGAAGAGGGGTCCATGCATTGTGTTGGAAGGCAGAGGGAAAAAGCAAGCAAAGAGAAGTGGGCCTTGTGCCAGGCATTAAATCTTCACTGCCTTCGTCTTCTGCAGTGGATCCGAAAGAAGAAAACATGGGGAGAGTTGGTGCTGTGGATTCTGTCCTCCTGCCTCTGCATATGGCCCTCCCAATGCCTATGTTCAGATTTTGAAGAAGTCACCAAATTCAAATCAAAATGCCTAAAGGCAGAAAGACGAAGAAGCAGAAATAGCTGCCATTTGGCAAGTATGCTTTGAACCTCTGTGGTATGCAGAGTATCAGGCACTGAGAGGAAGTGCAAAGGCATCCCCACAGCAGCCTCAGCATAGTCCTAGTCCACTAGGTGTTGGCAGTCAGCTTGGGAGACAAGCTGTACACGCACGAAACAATAAAGCCACTTTGTAAGGTTTCTCGTCATCATTCTGACACCCTGTCAGGGCCGTGGAGAAGTTGAAGGGGGCTGAAAAACAGGAGTGGAGGGAGGACTTGAACTGAACCCTGGGTTTGGTGAACGACAGAGTAGGAAGGAAAATGAATGAGGCAAAAGAGGATTGAAAGGGGCCAGAGAGAGAGGATAACTGATGACACCCTTCTCCGAGCACTCAGGGGTCTTACTGACATGCTCCACAAAGAGAATGTCATTCATAAAAGGGTGCCCTCTAAAGCAGGGATTCTTTTTTTTTTATTAGGATTTGGGTGAAGATTTACAGAGTAAATTCACTTTTCATACAGCAGTTCACATATACTTTGTCTCATGTCATTGACCAAAATTTACAATGCAGCAGCTCCCCTCCCACTTCCTCCCCATAGTTACCTCCTCCCAGTGTCCATCCCTTCATACTCTTCGAGAGGCCCATTGTCTGCCAACCCTGTATATGATCTTGGATACACTCTCCATTTAGACATACATAATTGTTTAGCTTGTTCACCCATCTATCCGTCCCTATACCCATGTTTGTAAAGCAGGGATTCTTAACCTGAGGGGCATTGTGGGTCCTCTGAAACAGCATACATTACATTTGTTATATGTGATTTTCCTGGAGAGAGTCTAGCTTTCATCAGATTCTCCAAGGGATTTGTAACCAATAAAACAGTTACTCTGGCCAGTACCCTTCGTATCCATCGTCAGAGATGCAGGTATCTGAATTTGTGTCTTTGGATAAGGAGATAGTTGGGTAGAATATCAGAGACCAAATTCCCTAGGACATTCCTTTGCAAACAAATAGCCCTTCACGGAGCACCAACTGTCATGGGACATGCACGAATGTTTGTCCAAAGGACAGCATGTCCCACATGTACACAATGGTCTAATCAGGTTCCCAGAAGACTGGGCACTGGTCATGGCTAAAGCACCCTTGTAGGCTAGAGTGGGTGCAGCGGAGATGATAAGGCTCACGGGGTGCCCTCAGAGACCTCACGGGTGAGGGCGGCTGGTTTGATAGAGTATGTACATAGCCATAATATAAGGTAAGAGCTAAGCACACAGTGCATGGGGGAGTGACTTGAAGGCATAGAAACCACATGCTTTTAGGAAGATCTGGATGTTTTCAGGAAGCACTTGAACTATTGGCAACGAGGTGTGGAAGAGCAGGCGCAGCCCCCTGCCCAGCGCTACAAAGCCTTGGGCAGGTCTGTGAATGGTGGCTGATCCAGGACCAATTTCCTTCTGCTGCTGTGGACATAACAGGCCTCGGAGCCCCATTCTGGAGCTGCTGGGAATGAACCTGCAGCTGGAAATGAACCATCAGCTGCCTGTTTGACCAGGATTCTACTCCCTAGACCCCAGTGGGACAGACTAGACAGGGCTCGGGCCTTCAGGGGGATTGGTGAGCTCCTGAGTCACCATGCTCCATCCTCCCCTCTTTAACTACAGAAGCTCCACTTATGTATCTTAAATATTGGCCTTCTGTGTGGGGTTTTGTTTGGAAAAAAAGGGTTGAGTATATATCTTATAAGGCACTCGGGGTGTAGTGCCACCACAGGTCTTGCTTGGGCTGCTAACCAGCAGGCTGGGGGTTCAGCGTCATGAGCCACTCCTTGGAAGGGAGACTGGGCAGTCTACTTCTGTAAAGATTCACTGCCTCGGAAACCCAAGGAGGGGTCGCTGTGAGTCAGATTTTTCTTTTTTTTTTTTAAATCTCTTAGAACCCTGGAGTGCCTGCTTCTGTGCTTTTCTTGGCCTATAAACTACGGGACAATTACCCCCCTTGTCTTTCTTCTTTTTTCCTAAAATTACTCGTTAGTTATTATCTAATCATATCCCTAGGTGGGACAAATGGTTAAGCATTGGACTACTAGCCAGAGATTGGTGGTTTGAACCCACCCAGAGGCACCTTGGGAGACAAACCTGATAATCTGCTTCCATCACAGCCTTGAAAACCCTATGGAGCAGTTTTTTACAGGTGGGACTATGTGACTTGGAATCAATTCAAGGGCAGCTAACAACAGTCATGCTCTCAGGCAGTGGGAGACATCTGGGCTACTTGAATTTCCTCTTCATAATGATTATTGGAGACAATGATGTCTGACTGGTTCTTGGGACCTCTTGGGAACTGTGGGTAAACATTTGTGTATCTTAATTGATACAGTTTTAGGCACTACCTCATTTGAGAAGATGGAACAAGAAGTTATTCAGTGATAATTTTACATGATCACTGTAGCATTTTGCCTTTTTTCCTGTTAATGATAATCAAATGCCTTGGTGTATTTCCACAGGCTGTGGGGTTGTTAGGAAGTGGTATGGCTATTGCCTTCTTGTAATTGACCCGTTCCTTACAGGAACAAACAGGAAGAGAACCCTGCTGCTATTGTGAAATCATTTATAAGGAAAACTGGGAGGAATAAAAGTTTTTTTCCCACTGACGCAGTATCACTATGTATATAACGTGGTTTGCACATACATGGAGAGGAGGAGTGCAGACAAGCATTTTTTAAATTGATCAGTAAAAATTTTCTTACAGTGTTTCTTAAAAGACAAGTATGCCTATGTTCTGCTACCAGTCAGGCTTTCAGAGACCTGGAAACAGTATCTAAATGGTGGGGTCTCAATAGCTGTTATCTGTAGGATGTGAGGAAGTCAGTTTAAAACAATGCAATGCAGCCTTTCTCTTTCAAATGACATGAAACAGAATGAGTTATCAGAGTAGACAGCATCACATGCTTGACCCTGCACAAGACCAATCCCATCCCCCACTACTCAGGCAGTAGAACTTTCTATAGTGGAGACACTGCTCAGAAATGCTTGCTCACTAACCAGCCATTGTTCTCATTTCTGGGATTCACTTTCACTTGTGCTTGTCCTCTTTGTTATCAGCTCCATGAAAATCCCCCAATTTTGAGAATCCCTTGAATTCTGGAAATAATTCATTCCCTCAATGTTATGGATTGAATTGTGTCCCCAAAAAATACGTGCCAACTTGGCTAGGCCATGATTCTCAGTATTATGTAATTATTCTCCATTTTGTGATCTGATGTAATTATCCTGTGTGTTGTAAATCCTCACCTCTAAATGTAATAACTGCCAGATACTCAAGCTAGATTCAGAAGAGGACAAAGAACAAGGGATATCATTGCTGATGTCAAATGGATCTTGGCTAAAAGCAAAGAATAACAGAAGGATGTTTGCCTGTGTTTTATTGACTATGCAGAGGCATTTGGCTGTGTGAATCATAACAAGTTATAGATAGCATTGTGATGAATGGAAATTTTGCTCATGAGAAACCTGAACATAGATGAAGTGGCAGTCGTCTGAGCAGGACAAAGGGATATTGCATGGGATACTGTGTGTCAGGAGTATATCCTTCCACCATACTTATTCAATCTGTATGCTGAGCAAATAATCCAAGGAGTTGGACTATATGAATAAGAACACAGCATCAGGATTGGAGGAAGACTCATTAACAACCTGTGATAGACAGAAGACACACGCTTGCTTGTTGAAAGTGCAGAGGACTGGAAGCACTTATTGATGGAGATCAAAGACTGCAGCCTTCTGTATGGATTATACCTCAATGTAGAGAAAACAGAAGTCCTCGCAATTGGACCAATAAGCAGCATCACGATAAATGGAAAAAATTTCAAGGATTTCATTTTACTTGGATCTATAATCAGGAAATCAAAAGACGTATTAGGCAAACCTACAAAAGACCTCTTCAAAGTGTTTAAGAGCAAAGATGTCACTTTGAGAAATAAGGTGCGTGTGACTCAAGCCATAGTATTTTCAGTAGCCTATTTGCATGTAAGAGCTCGACAGTGAGTAGAGAAGACCACAGAACAAGTGATGCATTGGAATTGTGGTGTTGGCAAAGAATATCGACTGTACCATGGAATGCTAGAAGAACAAACAGCTGGAGTGTTCCTTAGAAGCGAGAACAGACTTTGTCTCTCTACTTCGGTCGTGGTATCAGGTGGGACCAGTCTCTAGAGAAAGGATTCGTGCTTGGTAAATTAGAATGTCCTCAGAAAAAGGGTAAGAACCGCAACAAGGTGAATTGACATGGTGGCTGCAGCAATGGGCTCAAGCATGGTGATGATTGTGAGGATGGCACAAGACCAAGCAGTGTTTCATTCTTTTGTGCATAGGGTCGCTGTGGGTCAGAACTTAACTGCCCCTAAACAACAGTGAGAGGCTGACGTCTGAATTCAGGGTGACGGCTCCAGAGGAAGGCTTTCTCTGCCTGTGGCTCTAGGGGAAAGTCTCTCTTTTCAACTTCTGCTCCTGGACGATCTTCTCGTGGCTTGGCCTCTGTCGTCCCCCATCACTGCTTGCTCACTTGCTTGTTTTTCCCTTTTAAGACCCAAAAGAGAGCGATTTAAGACACACCCTACACTAATGTTCTTCACTGACAGAACAAAGGAAACCCTTTCCCCCTGAGATTCTTACCACAGGTGTCGGGGTCAGGACTTACAACATGGATCTTTTGGGGGCATAATTCAATCCACAGTAGGCTTCAAGAGATGAGACTTTTGTCCCTGGCTGCCAAGCTGTCAGCCATTTCCGGACAGCCTCTGGGCACAGCACCACTGGCTGGCAGCCAAGGGTAAGAAATGCCATTCCCTGCCACTCTCACCTGTCCTGATTTCCAAGCTGCAGGTTCAGCAGGACTAAAAGGCACTGGGATTGCTCTGGTCCCCATGTGGCCCTGGGAGGTTACTCTTAACTAACCTGGTACTAGGGCTGACTTAACAGACTTGTAACCTATGCAAACAGCGTCTCATCCTCAGGAGAGTCCTGAGCCCTCCCCTAGAGCTACCCTCTTAATTCGGACTCCTAAAGTGTGAGAGAGTAACTTTCTGTTTGTTAAAGTCACCACTTGTAGTATTTCTGTTTTAGCAGCACTAGAGGGCTAAGACCTGAGCAAGCCTTGATTGGGTGGCCTCCCTGTGTTAGGCAGGAAGACTCCAAGGTACATGATCTGTAATCCAGAAAAATACACACCCAGCATGTTGTGCTATAATAAATCATAACAGGATAGTTTCTGGAGCTTTTAGTGGAACACCAGCCCTTCCAGACCCTCAGCTTCATTGTTTTCCAGTCCTTGCTTTTAGGAGCTGCACGACCTCCTAAAAGGCGGAAGCCTAGCAGCCTAGCTGCTCTAGTCTAAGTGGAGTATGGAGCCCACAGCCTTTCCTGCTTTGTGTCCTCTTCGATACCTTCCTCCCTGTAGCTCGCCAAGAAATGACTCTCGTTTTATAGATGGGGACATCAGCTGTTACGGGGAATTGCATAGCTGGTAGAAGACCTGATAGTAGAATGTAGTTCTCCTGACTTTTAGTTGCCTTATCTTTGGTTTTGGTTTTGGTTTTATCAGTCAGTCGCCAGACTGCTCAGTGACACAGTTCTCCCAGTTTGATGTTCCAGCCCACAAAGACGTCAACAGATGCCATTTCTGTCAGGGTCTTCACCTCTGCCGGCTTTTGTTACTGAGCTTGTTTTAAATATTTAACCTATCAGTGAACCAAATACAAATTGGGCCTATTCCCAGGAAGGTACGGTGATGCTTTTCGTTGTCATCTGTGGACATTGTTAAACTGCCCCATGTACCAGCAGCCTCTTGTGTTTTCTGGTAGAAATTCAGTTTCTCCAGAAGTCTCTGTAAAGGTAAGGGTGTGATGAGTGGTTTGATGCATAGTGTCAAGATAAATCTCATCTTGTCTCTGTAGCAGGTGAAGGGATGAGAGGGGTATCAGACTTTTTAAAGCGACCTTAGCGCTGCTTCTGAGGTTGGAGGAGGATGTCTCATTTTGGACTGTCATTCTTTGTTGTGGGGACATGTGCATGGTGGCATATTGAGCAGCTTCCCTGGGCTCTGCACACTGGATGCCAGTAGAATGCCCTTCCCTGCAACAATGAAGAACGTTTATGTTTCCAGACATTACCAAATATCCCCTGGGGGAGGAGGGCCACCACCCCCCCATAGTGAACCACTGGACTGGGGATTGGTTGTCATGAGAGATGATGAAAATCATTTTTGTTACAGGATCGAGGACATTGGTGAGTTTTCTGTTACCTAAACGTTTCTTTATGTTGATGAGTTGCCCTAAAGAAACAAAGCCAGAAATGTGCCCAGTTCCCACCCTTGACCTTCCGCAGCAGTGCCTTCTCCAACGTGCTTGGTGCCTCCTGGAGAGTTTCACCTGTGGCACTGTTAGTAATACTAAGCATCTTCCTTCAGGTCCTTGTCATACTTGATTTTGCTAGAAATCCCAAGGTTTTCCTGGTTCTTTTTTGGTATCAAGAATGAAAATAGGTTCTTTATAGCCTTCAGCACAATGCCTACGTCCCCCAGGATTGACTTGATGCTGTCCATAGCATTTTTCATGGTGACAGAGGTCTTTGCATTTTTGTTTGAAGGTCTATGTGCACATTTTATCTTTAAAGTGTAAGTGACTTTTCTTTAGCATAGGTCATTCATCTCATTTAATACTCATGCCTTCCTTACAGAGCAGTTATTATGATGCCCTGCAGCTGAAGCAAGTGGGTCGCTGAGAAATTATGTAGCTGGTCCAAGGCCATCAGAAGCAGGGTTTGCTATCCAAGAGCTGTACCTGTTGGAGCCCATCCCCTAACCACATTCCTCCACTGCCTCTCAGCTTATGTGTGACCATAAGATTCTCTCTTGACTGGGCTTAGTTCAGTTAACTTTTGTTGGGTGCCTACCACGGGTCCAGCTGTAGAGATCAGCACACAGTTCTGTCCGTTACCTCAGCTGTCGGATCAGCACGTTAGTGTTGTGCTGTGCAGAAACCTCTTCTGTGCGTATGCTTGCTCTTAGGCTTGTTGAACCTGTCTTCTAGAAGTTTCAATCTCCGTGTCATATACTGAAATACAGATATGTGCATTCATCTGAATTCGTAGGCACATACTGGGATTTATTCAAGTTACTTTTGCAATGGGGAGGGCGTGTCCTGGGGATCTCATAACTGGTGAGGACAGTAAAGTGCATGGCTGTGAAGATGTGGTACATAGACCGTGTGGAGAGTAACACGTGGCAGTTGCTGCCTCCTCCCTTCTGTCTGGAGGGCTTCGTGGAGGAGCTGGAGTCTCTAGAAAACTTTCCTAGAAAGATCACTTCAGGACATTTTGCTAAGTAATCACTGGGTCCTTCTGCTTTTCTGCCTTCTAAGTGTGATTATAAAGGAGACCTAATGGCTCAGTGGCTAAGAGCTCAGCTGCTGACCAAAATGTCTGTGGTTTGAGCCCATTAGCTGCTCCATGGGAGTAAGATGAGGCAATCTATTTCCCCAAAGATGACAACCTTAGAAACCCGATGGGGCAGGTCTACCTTGTCCTATATGGTTGCAGTGAGTTTGAATAGATTCATCAGCAGTGGGTTTGGTTGTTTTTTTTTTTTTGTGTGTGATTTGGGTGAAGGTTTACAGAGCAAATTTACTTTCCATACAGCGGTTCACATATACTTTATCTCATGACATTGACAACAGTTTACCACAGTGCAACAGCTCCCCTCCCACTTCCTCCCCATAGTTACCTCTTTCCTGTGTCCATCCCTCCATGCACTCCTGCCCCCTGAGCTGTCTCCTTGTGCATAAGCAGCCCTTCTTTCTCCCCTGATTGTTCTCTCCAAGGAGTGTATCTACTTGAGGTAAATGTTCAACTCATATGCCTGTCTTTTATTTGGCTGGAAACCACAGGTGTGGGTTCAATTCCAGATCTGAAGGGCAGCTAGGGACCATAGTCTCAGTGGTTCCATCAGGCTCTATCAGACCAGCAAA
>NW_006921648.1:3441295-3517596 GCF_000298275.1 Orycteropus afer afer
TGCTATAAATTGGCCTCTGATCACTGCTTTTGCTGTGTCCCAAAGATTTTGGTATGTTGTGTTTTCATTCTCGTTTGATTCAAGGAATTTTTGAATTTCGATTTTGATTTCTTCTCTTACCCAGTCTTTCTCAAAGAGGGAATTGGTTTGGTTTTTGGTTTGGGATGTAGGCCTGTGGAAATGTGTCAAGATCCTTTAGCTCCAAGGTGAGAAGGGAGCCATATCCTTAGATTGACCTAAGCTTTGGCCTGTGGCGTTGTTGATCTTGTAAGCAGTTTATGTTGAGATGTTTCCTGTCCATTTTACCACCAGTTCCAAGGCAGAATGTATTTCAGGAGGCAGAAAGGTAGGCCTGCTTAGATTTTAAACACTCAATGTATGGGTTGACACACTCTTCAGATTCTTGAAACCACATCTTCTCTGCCTATGCAATTACTATGGTGATGGGTGCTCTAGAGATGTACAGACACTATTGTGACCTCCCCTTGGTGTAGGGATGCCCAGAGTCCCTGGCGAGTCCCTGGCTTCATTGTCCACCAAGGCCTAGTGGGTCTGGCTGCTTCCCTCCAGGCATCGATTGATGGTGTGTACCATCCTCCCCTTTGGGACCATCTGTCCCCAGCTGTGGTCTGCCCTGCTAGTCAACAAAAGCAGGGTTCCCCAAGGAACATCTGTCCTCAGATTGCTGTGTAATCTGAGTGAGCCCTGGTAATGTTGCGAGGAGAGGCCCCAGAAGCTTCTGAATCTTCATTTGGGAACTGGAGCATTTACTTCTCAAAAATCGTAGACATGTGCTCATTGTTTACAGACTTTACAGACCCCAGTGTGGTAGGCTGCCTCGTGGCTTATGCCTTAATGCCAGTGTTGCTATGGTGTGTGGTTATAGCACGCTAATCTCACGTGCATGTGCCAGTGAGAATTCACTGGGGACAGGGTGAAACCATGTTGCATTCAGAGTAAGCTCAGTTTTGGTCCCAACACAGGTTCAGTGGTTAAGGGCTCAGCTGCTAAACCAAAGGTCAGCAGTTTGAACTCACTAGCTGCTCTGCAGGAGAAAGATGTTAGCAATCTGCTTCTGTGACGTTTACAGCCTTGGAAATCCTATGGGGCAGTTCTACTCTGACCTATAGGGTTGCTATGAGTCAGAATCAACTCCATGGCAATGGATTTGTTTTTTTTGGGTCTGGTCCCAAATTGACAGTTAACTCTTGAGTGACTCTGGCCATATTATGTAGTTCTCTGGGTCTCAGTTTTTTCTCAGTCAATGGGCGCTTGGCTCGTAAGTGACTTAGCCTGGGGTGTTCTCCCCTTGGCCCCACTCTCCTGCTCTTGCAGGAATGGCTTCTGAGGCTCCACGGAGCCTATATGTAGAGAGTATGGCACTGGCGAGCCGATCACACTTCCTCTAGGTTTTCCAAAGTGGAGATTCAGCAGAAGCATCTTCATCACCCAGCCAGTCCCTCCCCCACTGCAGGCATCGTTTATGGTAGCTGTGAGGCTCCAGGTGACAGTGTGCCTGAGTGAGAGGAAATGTCTCTGACCCTACAGAATCCACAGGACACATGGGTTTCAAGAGTGTCCCAAAGTTGGAATAATTCTTGCTTGTTGGGTCCCTTGGAGAACCCAGGGTTTAGTCAGCATTTCCTGTTACACCCAGACCTGTGGGTGTGTTTGGTTGCCTAGGCGTTGTCCTCTCCTTAAAGGTCCCATCCTGACCATTTAAAAATCCAGCCCTCCCCCCACACACAGTGCTTTTTATGGGACTGAAAGTCTTCATCTTCTCGAGCCTCAATCTGTTCTGACCTCAGGTGCAGCGGCAGTTGGGAAAGGGGCAAGGCTTGGGTTTGTTACTTTTGTAGTGGAGGTGCCCTTTAGCAGGAGCCAGCTCCGTGCCAACAGGAAACTCCTGCCATTTGGTGAGCTTGTCTGTTCCGGGTCTCACCTCCAGTGTCTGCTTGAACATTTGCTCAGTTGTATTCTAATGAGTTAGAGGTGAGCAAGCGGTCCCTGGGTGGTACAAATTGTTAGGGTGCTTGACAGCTGACTGGAGTATTAGAGGCATGAGGCCACCCAGAGGTGCCTCGGAAGAAAGCCCTGGTGATCTACTTCCAAAAAATCAGTGATTCAAACCCTGTGCAGCAGAGTTGTATTTTGACACTCTTAGGGTTGTCATGTGTCTGAGTTGACTTGGGGCAACTGGTTTAGAGATAAGCAGGCCTTCCTCCCCCGAAAAAACAAAACTAAGCAAAAAAAACCCTGCCAGAAAAATGCTGTCCTTCTGAAGTGATGTGTCAGTTTTTAGATCGCCAAGAGGCTAGAACCTTCAGACTCGTTGGCAGTTGTCTTTGCTTTCTAGTCACTTTGCCCCAGTGTGCAAGTGTGTGCTGAGTGGATCACTCAAGTCCTATGTCCCTGGAATCCCCGCTTTCCCAGCAGTGCTTATCAAGAGGTTGATAGTCATCCGTTCGCTGAACTGTGCTTGAATTCACAGTGATCGAAATGGAAGGGGTGAAGCGTGGGTGACGATTTCCTGAGGAAGGAATGCCAGAGTTCCAGGGAGACCCAACCCCGTTTATTCTTTCTTTCTTTTTGATGAAAGTTTACATGGCAAATTCATTTCCCAGTCAGTAATTTATATGCAGATTGTTCCATGACATTGGTTGCTGTCCCCACAATGTGTTAGCACTCTTCCCATTTTCACCATTCTTTTCCTGGTCCATCCCTCCAGTCCCTCAGTCCCTCCCTGCCTTCTTATCTTTGCTTTTGGGCAGATACTGCACATTTGGTGTTTAGGGAGCACGTTCCTCATGGCCAATCTATTATTTGGCTGAAAGGTGACCTCTGGGAGTCGCTTCAGTTCCAGTTTAAAAAGGCGTCTTAGGGTTATAGTCTCGGGGGTTCCTTCAGTTTCTTTTTTTAATGAATTTGAGTTTTGTTCTACATTTTCTTTCACTCTAGCCAGGACCTTCTATTCTCAGGCTAGAAGAGGCTGTGGTTCATGTGGGCCATTTGTCCTGTGGACTAGTTGCTTCCTTGAGTCTTTGTTTTTCTTCACTTTCCTTTGCTCCAGACAGGAGGAGACCAATTGTTGTATCTTAGAGGGCCGCTTGTAAGCTTTTAAGACCCCAGGTGCTACTCACCAAACTACGATGTAGACTGTAATGAACTATGTTGTGCCAACACCTACATGGCCCCTGAGACCGTTTATTCTTTAACTTCAGAAGCTGTCGACCTGCCTAACAGGATTTCCTCACTGTGTTAAGAAGCCCCTCTCATCAAGTGCCTAGTTGGGTTTGAGCTGATTTGGCCTAAATGCTGTCCCCAAGCCCAGGTGTAGCCAGCCCTCAGCAAGATCGCCAGAGGGGGTTCTGTTGACTGCAGTGATCGTGTGTCTCCCCTGGGAATAATATGTCTTCCCATTGCTGACACTGCCAGAAGATGGGGTCCGAGTCTGAAGCCCACAATGACTGGCTGGACTTTGCTTCTTCCTGAATGTTTCGTGATCACTCAGCTGCGTATTTGAGCCACCCCTTTCTCAGTTAGAGAAGATCACCATTGCAGCAGCATTACATTATGAAACGCTTTCCCACGCTAAGCTCACTTAGTCCTCACTGCACACTTGAGAGAAGGCTACTGCTTCAGTAGCCTGTTGTGTGGATGAGGAAGCTCAGCCTTCCAGAGACTTTTACCCACAGCCATGAAGCTGCTAAGTATGGGGGCTCAGATCTTAAACCCAGATCTTTCTAGCTCTTTAGTGCAAGGCCAAGCTGCCTTTCCACTCCAGTAGGGGAGCTGGCTCTCTGGCAATAACCAGCAGTAAGTGGGAGCCACGGAGGTCTCTGTAAATGGACGAGTCCACTGAGCTTGTGCTCTGCCTCTGGCCTGGGAATAGGGCAGGCCAGCCAGTGGCTGCTGACATATGGCAGACACAGGTCACAGCTCCTTTGTATGGGACACAGAACTAGCCCTGGTATGGAGTTTACCCTTATAAATGCCAGCTTTTAACTGATGCTGAGAACAAGTTCATCCCCAAGCTGCATTCAGAGACAGTCCTGCTTCTCCCTTTTGAGTTCCTGCCATCCTTACAAGGTCCGTAAAGCTCACTCTGAGCATCTTAGAGTTTGATGTCTCCTGGGGTAGACTGACGAGTAAAAAGCTGTGTTTGTTCTCATTGATGGTTCTTGTAACATTTGTGTAACTCTTCACATGTTTAATAAGAGGGTGTTACAGTCATTATCTTAGTTCCTCCCAGTAGTCTTGTGGCATTGGACTCTGGGCAGGTAGTAATTCCATTTTACAGGTGAAAATGAAGCCCACAGGGCTTTAGAGGATCTGAGGAGATGGCTTCCTGCTCACCGTCCTCTCACCTGCTGTTTTCCCTTGTGTGGCTCCCTTAGCATTCTCTGTTTCCCGTCCGACCTGTCAGTTTACAAGTAGAACAATAGACTTCATCCTTCACATGTACACAGCTATTCAGAAAAGACCTTTGTACCAGGTGAACTGTTGATGTCCACTAAGATCTGATGGATTATGTGCTCCATTAAAAAGCACCTTAGCCTGGTTATGGGGTCATCTAACAGAAACAGGTGTTCTCATGGAAAGATGGTGACTAAAGAGATAAGGACAGATCCCAAAATCCAGGAAAGGGAGAGTTTGGGGTCCTGGTGGTCTGTATTTATCATCTGTTAACATTTATGGAGCATATATTGGGCTATCTACTTCTGTAGAAATACCGCCTTGGAAACCCAAGGAGGGGTTCCTATGAGTTGAATCTACTCTATGGCAGTGAGTTTGTTTTTTTCTTTGGTTTATCTGCCCATGGTTTCTGCAAGAGGTAACACATCCGCATTGTCACCCTCCTGAGTGCCACATCTAGGTGGTTGGGGCAGGATCCTATGCATAGATGATGTACAATACACAGTAGTGCTGCTGAAGGAACAGAGACCACCCACACACAGTGAAGGGGTGGGAAGGAGGCTGCACTGTAGTCAGAGAGGAGTACACACAGAGGAGCTGGGTCCCCTTCCGTCCAACACTGGCTGGGCCAAGGAGCCAGCGCCTGCCCTCCCAGGCTTGAGGGTGAGGGGCCGAGGAGCCAAGGCATGGAAAGACGTGGAGGTAAGCCCTGCACAGGAGCTGCAGGGGAGGCCCAGGTTCCTGGGCCCTGGGGGGGGGCAGTGAAAACCACACACAACTCCCCCAGCAGGGCCCTGTGGCCGGCTTCCAGACCTACTAACCTGTTGCCATCAAGTTGGTTGCAACTCATAGCGACCCTGTAGGACAGAGCAAAGCTGCCCTATAGGGTTTCCAAAGCTGTAATCATTACAGAAGCAGAGTGTCATATCTTTCTCTCATGAGGCCAGCTTAGAGCAAGGGCAATCCAAATAGGTCATTAGCTAGACAGTCCATGTCACACACAGAAAAAAAGAAAGGGAAGAATCAGATTTGAGTAAAGAAAGATAACAGATTTCATACCAATTCATTTAGAGCTGTGGTTCCTAATTAAGGATTCACTTGGTATTTCAGAATTTAACCAGTATGATCTGTGTGTGTATAAAACCTCCTTCCTTTCTCTAGCTTTCACAGTAGGCATTTTGTGCATGCATTGCAACCGTTACAGCCCAGGCTGGAGAGTCACTAATGTGATGGGCTGTGATTTGGAAAATGATCTTGGACTTGAGTACTCAGAGTCTGAGAGAGAATCTTAAAGTTTAAGATCTGCCTTCTAGGAAGCTTTGGGTTCAACTGTGCAGGCCTGTTACAGTACATCTTCTATACAGGTATGAACTCTGAGTCACACACACCTTCTGGAAAATGGGGTGGGGATCCCCAAAACCCAGTCCGCAAGCAGTTCAGCTGGGAGGGGCAGCAGCTGAGCCCCAGTCCTGAGGTCTTGTTGTTAGGCTCCGTGAACGCAAGCAGCCATGTCACCTCCCCTGTGGCTGTTTCCTCCTCTGGGAAGTGTGGGTACTTATTACTGCCTCAGTGCTGGGAGGGCTAGATGGTATGTACCAGCCTGCCATTGTCGACTGTCACGTGGCGCTCAGGCACTGGCCTGAGGGTTCCTGGCTTGGGCTCCACGGAGGAGCACTGCACATCTTTGAACGTGTCTGGCGTTTCAGGATCCTAGTGTCGTGCACCTGCCATTCACCAGGAGCCAGGCTTTGGAGAGAGTGTCTGGGTCTGCTGGGCAGATCTCAGGGGCCCGTGGTTCCTGGGACGTTGTGCTGGGGACATTCTGGCCGATCAGCCTTCCATCAGGTCAGGCTTCAGCTTGAAGATAGCAGCTGCTGAGGTGAACACCATGGCGCATGGGGATGAGGGAGCTGTGGAGGGAGATTACTAAACAGAGGTCGCACTTTTCCTGGAGTGAACGAGAGAGGACAGGTGGACTTTATGGAATTTGTAATAGCAATGTGAAGTGGCCTCAGGGCCTCTGGCTGACTGGTTAGTGTAGTTCAGGCCCTTAGCTGTTTTCCTTGACCTCCTTCCTCTGACAGTTCCTATTTTTCCCCCCTTTCCCTTCCCTTCTCTTTTTAAGAGAATTGAGCTGTTGTTGTGTGCCGTCGAGCCGGACCCAAGTCACAGCGACCCCTCCTTGGGTTTCCGAGGAGGTATCACTACAGAAGTAGATTGCCCAACCTTCCTTCCGTGGAGTGGCTGGTGGGTTTGAACCGCCAGCCTTCTGGTTAACAGTCCAAGTGCCTTAGGCACTATGCTACCAGAGCTCCTGAGAATTGAGCAACTTTATATAAAATAACCCAATTAACTTTAAAAAAAAACCAAAACCATTGCCATCAAGTTGATTCTGACTCATAGCCATCCTATAGGACAGAGTAGAACTGCCCGTAGGGTTTCCAAGGCCATAAATCTTTATGGAGGGCTACTGCTACATCTTTCTCCATGGAGCAACTGGTGAGTTCAAACAGCTGACCTCTGGTTAGCAGCCAAGCACTTAACCACTGTGTCACCAGGGCTCTTAACAGCAAATAGAGCCCCTTAAAAAGCAAGTGTTCATAGTTATCCAGACTCTCTTCCTGTCCTGGGCAGTGTACTTCTGTGCTTTCGCACAAAGTTGTAGCCAGGGTTGGGCTGTTTGTCTGCTAGGTTTGTGTATCCTTGTGCAGTGGTGCACGCCAATGTGTACTGTTGTCCGAGTCAGCTGGCCCTCTGTTGTTAGGAGCAGCGGTTCTTCTAACGTCACTGTACGGCTGTGTATCACCCTGGTGCAGGGCACTGTGAATACTTCTTGGAGATGACTCTCCAGAGTGGGATCTCTTTCTTTGTTTTTGTGGGCAGGGAAGGTCTTGTTAATAGTGAAGGTTGATGTCTACACATTTCCTACATTTATGATTTGAACCTCTTTTTTAGGGATGTCAGTGGTTTCTGCAGAGAAAAACATATTTGATTATAGGGCCAGCCAGACTAAGTCTGGACACACAGATTTTCAGAATGTGAAGAGAACTCTGCTTCTGCTGTTGTAAGGTAGAACTGGCACCCGAAGGTGACCACATGGCTACCTCAGGAGCCAATGGACTAGGCTGCCTTCCTCCGGCACCACCTCAGTCTGTATGGGCTGGACTGTGTCACTGAGCTGTCCCACTTTGTTCCAGTGGTGCCATTGGTCTGTGTGGAGGACTTTACAGTCTTGCTGTAGGGGTGGTGAGCTGCTGCCTTTAAAGTAAAAGCAATAAATCAGGTTCCATGTGTGGACAACTGCTGAAGTCGTGGGCAGTGGATTACCCTTATAGTTTTGGGGTTTTGTAACTGCATATTCTTGGCAATATGCATTAGACCACTTCCTTCCTTTCTCCCTTTTGTTTTTTTTTCATTCAACAGGTATTAATGGAGAACCTGTTTTTCTCTGGACCCTAGTGATGCAGGAGAGACACCATTGTGGCTCTGTCATTGCAGACTGATGTGGCCTCCTGGAAGTTGGGAAGAGGGAGCCAGGCTCTCAGGCAGGACTATGGTTGAAGAGGGTGGTGGAGGGTGTACCCAGGAGGACTGGCACAGATGAGGTGCTGCTCTAATGAAGAAAACGCCACGTGGCTTCCTACCCCCATCTGTATTTTACGAGAAGCAGAAGGTCTCGGGCTCAACTCCATCCTCCCAGGGTGCCGTCAGTAACTGCAGTGCACAGCTCATTCATTGGGCAGCATGAGTGGGTACGCACGTTCTTCTAGGGCTCGCCTTGTGTACCCCACAGTGTGCCAGCTTCGTGGAGATGAAGTCTGTGACTGGGAGTCAGCAGGTTTCTATTTTCTGTATATTCTGAGTGTTCTTGGAAACATCACTAAGTCTCAACCAGAATAAAAATATCAAACATTTATTGAGTGTTTCCCATGAAGACAGACACTGTGCTAAGCCTTCCCTTCTATGTTCTCATTGAATCTTCCTATATGATGCTATGGTCCAGAGGGATGCTAAACCTAAAGGAGCTCTGGTGGCGTAATGGTTAAGTGCTTGGCTGTTAACTGAAAGGTTGGTGGTTCAAGCCCACCCAACAGCGCCATGAGAAAAAGACTTGGTGATCTACTCCTGTAAAGATTACAGTCTAGGAAACCCTATGGGGCAGTTCTACTACGTCACATGGGGTCATATGAGTTGGAGTTGCTGGTGGCGTAGTGTCTAAGGCACTTGACTGCTAACCAGAAGGTTACCAGCCACTCCTCAGAAGGAAGGTTGAGGAATCTATTTCCTTAGTGATACTGCCTTGGGAATCCAAGAAGAGGTCGCTGTGAGTCGGGTCCAACTCGACGGCACATAACCACCACAACAGACCTAAGGGTAGGAGAAGGTTCAGGAAGACCTTGCTGCACAAATCATGTACTCGGTCCTAAACGATAACTGACTGACTGCCTGGAGTAGACTTGGCTGCCTGGATAGAGCAGTGGTCACAGCAGTGTGGTGGAGAGGGCTGGCTTTTACTTCCTTCTTTGTGTTTTTCAAGGACCCTTTCCTTTCTTACACTTCCTTGCTGTCCTTGACACCTGTTTCTAGGTGGAGCACATAGAAAACGTTGAGTCTGTAAATACTGAGGTCTCTTCTGTCTTTAAGGAGCTCTGGTGGCATAGTGGGTAAAAGCCAGAAGGTTGGTGGTTCAAACCCACCACCTGCTCTGTGGGACAAAGATGAGGCAGTCTACTTTCCTAAAGATTCACATCCTTAGAAACCCAATGGAGGTCGCTGTGTGTCAGATTTGACGATGGCAGTGGGTTTAGTTTTTTGGCTTTTCTCCTTGGCCGGAGGCTGGCCTGGTTCAGTCTCCACATTGTAGCTCTGTTTTTGCACGTTACCCTGTCAGTCCTTGGTGCAGCTGTGCTGCTCTTCCTCTGGAAAGTTCTCCCAGTGGGCTGCCCTTACGCTGTCAGAGCAGAGGCCTCAGGGATGGTGGATGAACTTGTTGTGCACGCAGTGGGACTGTGTTTCCCTAGCCGACCAAGTCTCAGCCCAGCCAGCAGGCAGTGGGGACTAACTTGTCGCTCTGCACGGCCCCCTCGGTCACCCAGCAGAGGACCGAGCCGGCTGGGAGCACCGTTGGCTGCTGGGCGACTGCCGCAGAGCTGATGAGGCCTCAGTGTGTGGATGCCTTTGGTAGTTGGTCAGCGCCCTGCCTCCTCCTGCCTCTCTTGAAAGAGCCTGCAGCCCTGGGCAGGGAAAGGCGAGTGGACCCATGCTCAGCTTTCTGGAAAGAGTCGTCCACGTGTGGCTGGCCCGACGCCCAAGTGGGAGCTGGGGCCTGTTTTCCGGCTTCATTATAGTGTCTTCATTTTGATGTAATTTCAAGCTTACAGAAAAGTTGTATAGTGGAAGTCTTGTACGCCTTTTACCCAGCTTCACTGTAATGTTTTGCCTCTTTGCTTTATATACTTGTGTATGTTTGCCCCCAAAGGTACACGGGGCAGGCTCTTGTTCTGCAGTTGGTGTATGCAGGGGCGGGCCCTCGTTGCACAGACTGCCTGTGCCTCTTCTAAATACACTGGTGTGTGTTTCCTAAGAACAAGGCCATCTCTTACACAATCCTACTATTATGAAAAAAAACCCCAAATAGCAAATTGAGTGTCCATTTGATACTGTATCCTCATCCACAGCCTGTGCTCCAGTTCTGTCTGCACCCAGACAAGGCCCCAGTCATGTCAGCGCTTGCTTTGTGAAACGCATCCGGGAGGGCAGGCCCTTGTCCTCCTCTGGGTGAGCAGAGCAGGCAGGTGTCTGGGGAGAGGGCTGCTGTGGGCACCGTGGGCAGCATGTCACCAGCTCTCATGTCTCCTCCAGGACCTGTGGGCAGAGAGTGTCAGGACCCTCACTCAGCAACATGTCGGCAGAACCAGAGTCCTCCGAGGGGCTGGATGAGTCGGAGAAAGAGAGTCCCGGGACCCTGGAGATGCAGAGCCCTGCCAGGTGAGTGGTGAGGCCTGCTAGGTTCTGCCAGAGGGATCTTTGTACACTGGAGGCGCACTGAGGTCGGCCTGCAGGACCCATGGTGTGCACAGCTGGTGGCGGGGTTGGGACTCATGGGCCCTCAGCACTGTCTCCATGTCCTCGGGCAGTTCTCAGCCAGTGTCTTATCTGGAGAGGGGAGAGGCTGGCTGGGAATGCTGAGTATTAGGATCAGATGGTGTTCCTTGCCCTAGTTTTTCTTAGAATTCTTATAGTGTTTCCATCTGTGGGTGAGAAAGGGCAGTCAGACCACATATCAGGCCCTTGCCAGTGTCGGCTGTCCCCTAATGGGGAGGATGACTCCAGCCCTGATTGGTTTCAGGGCTTTTCTAACTAAGGCGTGGTCACTTTAAACCTCCAGTGACCACAACCTGCTCTTCACTGTTCCTAGTCTCCCTTACAGCCCTGTCATTGGCAAGTTTTTTTTTTTTTTTTTTTTTAAAGTAACTTGAAGTAGCCGTGATAATAATTAATTCTCCGCATGTGGCATGGTGATACAAACTAATCTCCTGAGACGGCGGCGTAGGCTGAGCTGGAGGGCCGTCTTCCTTGGGCAGGCCATCGGGCTGCGCCAGCCACCAGCCCCTCTCAGGCTTTTCGCCTTGTGCTGCACTGGCACCACTGGTACAGCGTCATCCCACCTTGGTTTTCGGGCAGCTCAGAGACCAGGTCCTGGCCCGGGCCCCTCAAGCCTTTGTCCCATTGTCATCCTCCCAGGCCGGTGGATGGGAGGTTGACCCCAAGACGCAGGCCACAGTCCTTTGCAGCTGCTGCACCGGGGAGGTGTGTTCCACAGGCCTGGTGCCTCTGGAGAAGCCTGTGAGCACTGCTAGGGGTTAGGGGTGTGTCCTCCAGCACCGGCAACTACAGAAGCAGAGTGCCCCACGTGCGGACACTTACCAGTGGATGCGGACACTTTTGAGGGGCTGTCCCATCTCTTTGCCTTCTAGGGCCCCCTGCCTGCCCCAGTGCCCTGGCAAGGCCCTGCTGGCACGCTGGAGTGACATCCCAAGCAGTCTCATCTCCTGTTAGCTCGGTGACATAGCAGGGTTGGGGTTAGCACATGGCATGCAATCACATGTGGACCTTCCCAGGCGCTTAGAAGGGCCAGTTCCCACACCTGCCCATGTCTCTCCACAGAATATCTGACCTCTCAGAACTCCTGAAGGAAGGGACCAAGGAAGCACATGACCGGGCAGAAAACACCCGGTTTGTTAAAGACTTCCTGAAAGGCAACATCAAGAAGGAGCTCTTTAAGGTACATGCCCTCACTCCCTGCAGGGGTCTTTCAGAGACCACCAAAGGGCCCAGGCCTGAGTCTTGGGAGGAAGCCCCTCCCCCCAGAGCTGTTCTGGAGCAAGCTGGGCCTGCTCTGGGCTCTGCTCCTTGCTCAGATGCAGCTGTGGTTCTCAGGGCTTAAATGGAGTAACAGTGACATAAATGAAACACAAGTGTCTGTGTTCCAGAGGACTCACCGAGTCACTCCTTAAGACTCATGAATGCTGCCCTGGGGCGTGAAGGTATTCTTTGTTTAAAGATGGTGGTAGGATTGAGTCTGGGGGCTCGGGCTGTGGGCAGCTGCCTCAGCCTTCTCTCCAGCTGATGGGACAGGCTCAGGTTATGCATTGTTAGCCAGCCCCTCCTGATGGTCTGTCTCCCTGCCCCGTCCCACAGCTGGCCACCACTGCACTTTATTTTACGTACTCGGCCCTTGAAGAGGAAATGGACCGCAACAAGGACCACCCGGCCTTCGCCCCCTTGTACTTCCCCATGGAGCTGCATCGAAAGGAGGCGCTGACCAAGGACATGGAGTACTTCTTTGGTGAGAACTGGGAGGAGCAAGTCCAGTGCTCCGAGGCCACCCACAAGTACGTGGATCGGATCCACTACGTGGGGCAGCGTGAGCCGGAGCTTCTGGTGGCCCATGCCTACACCCGCTACATGGGGGACCTCTCAGGGGGCCAGGTGCTGAAGAAGGTGGCCCAGCGGGCTCTGAAACTCCCCAGCACAGGGGAAGGGACCCAGTTCTACTTGTTTGAGAACGTGGACAATGCCCAGCAGTTCAAGCAGTTGTATCGGGCCAGGATGAATGCCCTGGACCTGAACCTGAAGACCAAAGAGAGGATCGTGGAGGAGGCTAACAAGGCCTTTGAGTACAATATGCAGGTACCACAGGGGGACAGGTGCCATGGGGCTTACATTTGTCTGCATATCTGGGAAGTGAGGGGTAAATCCAGAGCTTTCCACAAGGAATCAGTGGCATTAGGACAGATAACAGGGCCTGCTGGCCTGTTCCTGCAGCCTACCCAGGCGATGTGGAGGAAACCAAATAGGCCAGCAGAGGCATGAGCCTGAGAGATGTCTCCCACCACAGAGACCTATGTGTAGAGGCCTTTTGTGAAGGGGGTGGCCCCCGAGGGCTCTGGGCAGAGTGGAGCTATCTCCCTCCCCCCACTTCCTGCAGGATTCTGGTCTTGAAAATGGATCTTTTCCTACTTTTTTAGCAAGGACTGCTATAACAAGCCCTGCTTGGTAAGTTCAGAGGTGGCCAGGTTCGCCAGGGAGAGTAACTCAGCTTATAGGAGCCTTAAGAAGGGCCAAGTGTCCCAAGAACCCTGAGTCAGCCCTCTGTGCTGGGGAGAGTGGATGTGCAAGAAGTGACACACCCACCCTACTGCAGACTCGGCTCCCACGTTCCTTTGGAGAGGACCAGTACTTGCACCCCAGCCTGGCCAGCCCCTTGGCCCTGTCTGCATCGGTCTGTGATAGTTTCAGTTCCTGGTCTACCTCCAAGCAGGCCAGCCTGATTGGTGCCCAGGAAAACCCCTCTGTGGTGGGCTCCTCAGGGAGGGGCCAGGTAGCACCTCTCTCAAGCTCCCTCCTGTAGGAAGCGAGTCTACTGAGAGCCAAGGGTGAGAATTCTGAGGCCCTGCTGGTCCTCTGTCCTCAGATATTCAATGAACTGGACCAGGCTGGCTCCACGCTGGCCAAAGAGACTGTGGAAGATGGGCTTCCCGTGCACGATGGGAAAGGAGACATTCGCAAATGCCCATACTACACTGCTCAGCAGGACAAAGGTAGGTCTGGCATCTCCCCAGTGCCCTTCCCAGGCCGCAGGGCCACAGTCCACTAATGCTGCCTCTCCTCTTGGCACCACCACATAGGCGCCCTGGTGGGCAGCAGCTGCCCCTTCCAAACAGCCATGGCTGCGCTGAGGATGCCCAGCCTCCAGCTCGTTCTTGCTGCCACCATGGCCCTGGCTGCAGGACTATTGGCCTGGTACTACCTGTGAAGGACCCTGCCCCGTCACACTGGTGCCACCTCCCAAAGTGACCACCGGCCCCACCCCCATCTGACTTAACTGCCAGCCACCTCTGGTGACTTTTTTTTAAACGCTGGGTCTGAGAAAACAAGCGGCCGTTAAAAGCCAGATGCTAAAGCCTGTGCCTGCCAGCGTCCTCTGCAATCCAGGTGCCGAGGTGGCTTGGGCTCCCCATCCTGTGTTCCCGGGCTCCCACTTCTGATCCCTGGGCTCATTCCCTTCTCCTCCTGGTCTCTCAGCACTCAGGGGGTGCCCTTCCTCCGCTGGGACCACAATGGGAGGGAGCAGGATCCCCCTCCTGGGCAGCCAGCCCTCCTTCCTCAACCAGAGAACCTGAGGGGGGGGTCTGTTGGCCCATGGACCATCTCTGACCCATGTCAATGCTTCTGTACTCAATAAAGAGGATTCTGCACGCTTCTGCCTTCTTTTCTGGCACCCACAACTTAGCCCTTAGGGAGTAGAGTCCCTTGAAAATAAGGTGTATATCTCTTGTGGGATGGTGTCACCCTTCAGGATGGCCCCATTGTTGCTCATCCCATTGCCCTCATCTCAGACCAGATGTTCCATCACCTGGGCCTGTGGTTCCCTCACCCCAGAATGCTCTGGGGTGTCCTATGCTTGTACAGTCTTACATTATACACATACATATATATAAATATGTGTATGTGTGGATATATATATATGTATAGTGATTCGGGAAACCCATAAGCCTCTGTAATGTAACGAGTCACTGATTACGTAAAATAGATATATGAACTTAAATAATTTTAATAACAATCTCAGCCCTGTTTATATGTTGGGGTGACTTTGTTCAGATGAGTAGTGGGGAACCCCAGCTCAGGGGCTCTGTCTTAAGAGAATGACAGCACCTGCCCACAAGCAGAGTCAGCTCGAACTTGGTATGGCTCCGTCAGACAGGCCCTACTGGTGGAGGCTGTAGTGTGTATGGAGGGGAGTAAGGGATCTGGCTGCCAAAGTGTGTCTGCACCTGATCCACATGTGTTTTCTCAGGTCTGAAACATCAGCATGGTCACTGGGTAGCCAGTGCTGTGTCAGCACTTGGGGATTCTGAGAGACTGGGCAGCTTGTGGCCACTACCTCCCCTTCGGAAAATAAGGAAGCCAAGCAAGAGAGCAGAGGCCCAGCACGGGGTGGTGAAGGGCCAGTTTAATGAGGAACTATACACTGAGACCAGCCATGACTCACAATGACAGGAGGCCATGCAGCGGCGGTGTGGAGACTGGGGGTTGGTAACAGGACACAGCAGTGCACACAAGCAGTTTTCAGACCACCATTTAGGAGCCACAGGGGCGTGGGCCCAGAGGACTGCTGTCCACTAGGGCCCCTCTGTTCTCCTGCTGCAGCTGGGACACACGACCTGCCAGGCTTGCAATCTTCACGCACAGTGAAGAAACCCTGTAGATGGAGGGTACAAGGTGCACGGGTACTCCTCTCTGGCCCCAGAAAATGCAGAGTTCAGAGAGGCCTGGCCAAAACGCGTCTATGCACTGACTCGGAGAGGGCTGGGTAGGTCCAAAATTGAGCGCCCTCTTGGCTAGCCAGGGCCTATTCACTTACCTAGGGCCCCACAGGAGTGCTGTCCTTAACCCTCATCAGGGCCCAGGGACTCAGGACACCTGGGCAGGTGTTAGAGAGTTCCTGGGTTTCGGTACCTGAGAGTCTGTGGGCCAGAGCTGGCAGCCATTACTGCTGACCTTCATGGCCCACCTCTGGCACTCAGCACACAGCACCCCAGAAACAAATCCAAAGGCCCCTGCCCCGCATGGGCCCATCTAACTGCCGACACTTGTGCTCTTGGCCCAGCACACCAGGGGCTACAGGCCTGTTGCACTGTGGCCATCAGGCTGGGGGGCCTGGGCTGTGGAAGCAGCTACTGCTCTGGCTGCTGGGTCCCAAGGAGGCTCAGGATCGTACCTGTTCCTCGGCCGGGGTGGAGGGACAAGGACTACGGCAGAGAGACTGCAAGCAGACCCTTCCCAGCTGATCTCGCTGGCCACAAACACCACATCAACCAGTGCTGCGGCTCAGTGCCGCCCCTGCCGCCTGCTGGCCGCAGCCTGAAACCTGACTGAGTTTTTGCCAGAAGAGTCAGCTGCTTGGAGAGGGCAAGGCGAAGAACAGGGGACTTCCTGGGACCGGTGAGGTGGCTTCCAGCCCCGTGGGAGGAGGAGCGGGCCTCTGAGTGTGGGGAGCAAAGCACAAGGACCAGACTGACAAGCGGGGTCAAGTCCAGATCCGTCAGCACAAGCGTTTGTACGTGTAGATGTAGGCCTTGCAGTTGGGGCATGTGTGAGTCACGTCTTTGAAGTCGTTGATGAGGCAGGGGATCAAGCAGCACCCCAGGTCGCATCTGCAGCAGAGACAGGGAGACACAGAGACACATGGGGCGTGAAGAGACACCGAAGGCACTGTCGTGTCCTTTCAGGGAGCAGAGGGCCTGCAGGCCACCCGCCCCACGAGCACCGCACACCTACCCCATGAAGCAGCAGAAGAAGCCCAGCACGAAGTTCATCAGGCCGATCTCGTAGGAGATCTTGGTGGTGATGGCCTGCTGGCAGTGGGGACACACTGTCTGCACAGGTGCGCCCTCAAAGATCTCTCCCTGCAGCACTGTCACCGTGGTGGCAGCCCCTGAAGGGACCAGGACTGTGGCCGTGTGGCCCCCCGGGCCAGGATAAGGCCCGGGGGGGTAGGGCCCTGGTGGATAGTAGCCCATAGGAGGGTGGGGTCCTGGAGGAGGGTAGAAACCTGAAAGATAAAACAGTGAGGCACCACAGGCCCCAGAGGTAAGTAGCGAGTCCGGTGCCCCTCGGGGGAGGCCTGAGTTCTTCCTACCACCCACCCAGAGTGTCCACAGGGTGCCGGCCCCAGGCTGATCTACAGGCTCGAGGCCATCATGGTCCCCACCCCACATGAGCCAGGACAGAGAAGCTGTGGGCCCAACAGATAGGGCACAGAGCTGGGGATAAGACCCAGTCTGTCCCAGGTCTTGGCATGATCTGTTAGGGTCTCCCCGCCCCCTCTTACATGCCATGTTCCCCCTGAGCTTGGGCTGGAGTTGAGGACTGCCACCCCGCCACAGGGGACAGGAAGCCTGTGCAAGGACCCGGGGCCCTGGAGCTGCACAGTCCTCTGAGCTGCTATGGGAATTGCACCCAGGCCTGCTGCCCTCTGCCCGTGGGGCCCAGGACCCATCTGGTGCTGCCACTTCATAGCGCCACACGGTGCTGTGTGACACTTTCTGCACAGTTGGCCTGCAGCACAGCAGCCGGGTGTCCCCTGGGACTTACCTGGAGGCATGTAGGCTCCATCTGGGTTCACATGGGGGGGGACAAAGCCGGGCTGGAGCACTGGGTGACTGGGTGGCTCATAGGGTGGGGGGCCAACGTCTGCTGGGGGCAGAGGCATGCCTGGAGGGGGCTGCATCACAGCTGGGGAGGCGCGGCCTGGAGAGGTGGGCAGCAAAGGCTCAGCTGACGGCTGGTGTGGGCACGTTGGCCAGGCAGGAGGCAACTGGTGGAACCACTTGGAGCCTGGGGGTAAGACCCCCTGGAGGGGGACTCAGAGGTACAGAGGGCCCAAAGCCCCCCCAGGGGTGGGAGGGTGCTCCAGACATCAGCATGTAGCAGGTGGGACTTGTGAGTGGCAGGGCCCCTCGGGAGCCTGAGCCCTACCTGGGGTAGGTGGGGCTCCACTTTTCTCCTCCAGAAGGGGAGCTGTGGGGCCCCCAGGATACGGAGGGGGCGGCTCATTAGACATCTTCACTGCTTCTCCTGGACCTGAAAGGAGAACCCAGCCATGAACTCCCAGCCTACCTACTTCCCGGTCAGCACTGGCTGTGGGATGGGTCTGACCACAGGCATGGGCAATCGTGCCAGCACCCTCGGCCTCCCTGGCTCCTCTGCAGGCATCCCCTGCCTTGGGGTTCACGTGCCTGAGCCGCCACCTTTTACACCCTTCCATGTAAATCGGCAAGTTCAAAAGATACAGGAAGGGGGTCACCGCGCTCCCGCTAGGCACGTTAGTGCCCACCATGGACAAGCCATCCTCTGCTCACGAGGCTTAAAGCTCATCAGTCACTCCCACTCCTGTGAGAGAGAAGGGCCCAGGAGGCAGAGCCCAGAAGCACCCCTGGCCCAGGAGCCTGGACACAGTGTCTCAGGCTCCACAGCTGAGTGCAGCGTGGCAACAACTAGGGCTGCCCTCCCCCAATAAGGAGGGAGCGAGGAACGTGCCGGACACTAGAACAGCCACGGAGGAGACACCCCCAGCCTCAGAGAAAGGACTGGCTTGTGGCCTAGCTGGGGGAGGAAGTTCCTGGGAGATCTTTTACCTCAGATCCTCGGCTCTGAGTCAGAGAAGGCGGGCAGCTAAGGATGCTTCAGTGTCTGGCCTGACAGGCAGATGGCAGTGTGGGCAGCTGTTTCAGGAGAACAGGAAGTGCTTTCAGCATCTGTGGGACCAAGACCTGGTCACCCTCCCACCGTCTCCCCATCACCTCACATCTCTGACCACTCCGCCTGTCCATGGGGTCTCCTTCCTCACCCCACTTTCTCTCTGCCCACAGCTGGGCCACTGGCGCCTGTCTTCTCCCCACCCATCCCAGGACAGCCCCCAGCACACTGTGGCCCACGCTTTTCTCCGCACCCCGGCTCCCACAGGCAGCTAGTCCCCTTCTTCCTTATCATGGAGAAGACGGTGCCCATCAAGTCAAACCCACTTCTCACTGACCACATTCTCCAGGTAGCACTGCCTAGCCCTGAGTCCCACTGCTTGCCGCCTCCGTGAGTCTAACCCTCTCACTTGTATTTCAGCATCCCAAAGGCGAAAGAAACATTCACAGCATTTTGAAATGGGATTCAGTTATTATTTTTCTTTAAAAAATGAAAGCAATAAAATAACATGAACAAGGTAAGAAAACCCTGTAAACCAAAAGGTCGGTGGTTCAAACCAATCAGCCACTCTATGGGAGAAAGGTGAGGCAGTCTCCAAGATTACAGCCTTGGAGACCCTATGGGGCAGTTCTCCTTTGTCCTACATGGCCACTAAGAGTCAGAATTAACTTGATGGTGGTACATTTGGTTTCTTTTTGGCAGTTACCAAAAAAAAAAAAAAAAAAAAAAACCCAAAAAACAGTGAAAGTCTCCTGGTACAGCTGCCTTCTTGGAGCCCCCACATTATATCTCAGACCCATGGTGGTGGTAGCTGGAGGATGGGTTTAAATATTAAGTGTAATGAATCAGGCAGGGCCAGAAGGGCCTGAATCCAAGCTCTTGGGTTAAACTGATAATGTAACATTGTAGTCTGAAAAACTGAAGGAAATGAATGTTGGCAGAAATATTAAAGTCTTAGAAGAAACATAGGCCTGTGACGTCTTTGTGACCTTTGCTCAGACAATGGTGGCTTAGGACACCAAAACCACAAGCAACAAAAGAGATCAGATCTATTGGATTCCATCAAAATGGAAAACCTCTGTGCAGCAAAGGATACCACCAAGAGAAGTGAGTACTCACAAATGGGAGAAAATGTTTATAAATCACATGTCTACAGAGAGACTTGTATTTACAATATATAAAGAATTCAAAAAGGCAAATAACCCAATGAAAAAATGGGCAAAGGACCTGAATAGCTATGTCTCTAAAAGAAGACATACAAATGGCCAGTCAATAAGCACATGAAAAGAAGTGCAACATCTGTAGCCATCAGGGAAAGGCAAATCAAAACCACCATGAGATACCACTTCATGCCCGCTGGGATTGCTGGACTAAAAAAGACAAGTGCAGGTAGGGATGTGTCAAAATGGAACCCACATACGGTGCTGGTGGGAATTTAAAATGGATCAGCCACTGTAGATGACAAACAGTTCCTCTAAAAGTTAAACTCAGTTACTGTGTGACCCAGCAGTTCCACTCTTAGGTGTCAACCCAAAACATGTCTACACAAAAGTCCATAGCAACATTATTCATACTAGCCAGAAAGCAGAAACAAGCCAAATATCCATCAACTGATGAATGAATAAATGCACTGTCCACACATCCATCAGCAACAAAAAGAAACAGTGTTCTGAAACGTGGTGCACCATGGGTGGACTTTGAAAACATCATGCTGAGCGAAAGGCCACAGAGTGTGATTCCACTGATCTGAATGTCCAGAACTGACCAATCCAGAGAGACAGGTTCTTTCTGGGGTGATGATAATGTTCTAAAACTGACCATGGTGCTGGTTACACAACCGAACGTGCTAAAAACCACGGAATCATACACTTCAGTGGGTGAGTCGTGTAGCGTGTGAACTGTCTTTCAATGAATCTGTGGAAGGAAATGGAAGGAACACAGAATCCCAATCACATGACCTGCAAGCAGCGAGTCTTTATGCACATCCCTCCAGTCTGTGTGCATGACTCTGGCGTTTGAATATCCCTGCTGTCAGGACAAACCTAACCAAGTGTTTGCAGGAAGAATGAGAAGGAAGGATGGAAGGAAGGGGTGGGGGCACAGGAAGTGGGGAGAATGCCGTTACAGTGTGGGCATCGCACTGAACATCACTAACCAGCATGTATGGATTGTTGAATGGAAAACCAATTTGCTCTGTAAACTTCCACCCATACCACAATTAAAAACAAACAACTAAGTCCCTTTACCATCATGCACCTGTGTCCTTCATGGTGAAGACAGTGACCATCAGGATTGCTATTCCTTGAAAGGGACCTTCCGCTGTTTACTTAACCGACTCCTGTTCCCAAGGCATTGAGACCACTACTTGTTACTTTCAAGAATGAACAGGGACCCCTGTCAGTAGGGATGAGAGGACGGGAGCTGGCCGTACGGCTACCCTGGGAACCGCTCAGAGCCCACACAGCAGCCCCTCCTCACCCTGCCTCACCCCATAGGAGGGGTGGCTGCAGGACAGCCTCAGGTGGAGCCCTTCAAGGTAGGATATTCCAGGACCTGTATTAGTGCAGACATTGACACGCAAGGACCTGGACAGTCACGCTGGCACCAGGCAGCAGTCCTGGGTGCGTGCTCTGGGGGCCGCCCTGTGCTGAGCCTGGGCAGGCATTACTTGTCCTCAGTGTGGCCCATGGAGTGGACCCTGTTGCATCTCCATTCCACAGAGAAAGTGACAAGGACAAAGGTGTCTGGTGACAAGCCCGGGGCTGCACAGCCTCGCCATCAGTTTTGGTGTCTTCACGGATTTTGCTGAGCGCATACTCTTGTGTTTACCCGTGTCCAGGCCTAGCACTGAGGCAACACCTGTCCCTGGTAACAGTGGTGTACCTGCCACCCCCATGGCTCTCATCTGGGAAGCTGCTGAGCCCGGGGCAGACAGAGCTGGAGGTCAGGAAGTGTACAGGGTGGAGGCCTGGGCTACTGGGTGACCACAGAGAGCAAGTGATGGGCAAGCGGCATGTCCCTCCATGGTGCCTGCAGTGGACACCACAGGGCAGACGGCTGGCAAGCCCTTGTTGGAGGACCTAGGGGGGCAGCTCCATGCTGCTCTGGGATCAGTAAGGAAACCCTGAGCAGAAAGGGCCCAAGCCTCCCACTGGTGAGCCCCAAGGGACAGAGCGAGGTGGAGGGACCCCTCCAGCCACAGAGGAGAGGGTGGGCCTGCACATGCCCCTTGGTCCGGAACATTCTAGGACCAGGTCCCTGTGCCCTCTCTCAGCCCAGCTTTACACCCACTGTGCTTACAGAGGGGGTTGTTCAGGACCCAGACTAAGCCAAGGCCTGGGCTCCATGACTGTGTATCTGTCTGCATCTCGCTCCACCTTCCCAGGGCCAGCACACAGTTCTCCCAGCCCCACTGCCTGCCTGCCAGGCACTTTCTGAAGGCCACCCCACACCCCATCTCCTGCCTCAGCCCTGTTTGAGTCCCAGATGCTATCTGCCGGGTCCACCTGCATCACAGCCACCCAGAGCCATGTGGAGCTGTGGGCTTGTTCCTGGCTCAGCTCGGTTTTCACCCAAGAGCAGACACTTCTGCTGTGTACCCCAAGGTTGGAGGCCCAGCCTCAGCCCTGAGGATCTCTCCCCATCACTCACAGCTCCACCAGAGGAGTCCACCTTCCCCAGCTGTGCCCAACACGACCCCAGCCAGAACAGTAGGTGGCTTCATGGCAGGGAGGGGCACCTGCTTTCCCCCGGCCAGCTGGCAAGGTCCTAGTGAGGGCTTTCCCAGGAGTAAAAAAATGACGCTTTATTGTGGGGTTTAGGCGACACTGGGGTCAGGAAACCAAGCAAAACTGCCAGCCTGTCCCTGCGTGCGCTCCAGCGCCATAAATCCCAGCCCTGTTTGCAGCGAACGCAACCTTCTCACCCGCTCCTTAGAAACAATGCTGTCTTCGGGGTGGGGTCATGTGACTGAGGTGCGGACAGATCAGAACTGCAAGACCCCTCCCTATCACGGGTGTGGGGGGCTCCCCAAAGCCATGCTGCTACATCCGGGGGAAAGGGAGGAGGGGGGGAGCATGGAACTGGCCTTACGTCTTGCCACTGCCACCAGCAGGACTGTGGCCTTGGGCACATCCCAGGGGGACAGAGACGCCTGCCTTGCGGGCCGTGCAGAGCAGTGATGACACTGTCCTTCGGGACCTGCAGCACCGCACTCTGGGCAGAGAAGGGCACAGCGTGAAAGCACAAACAGCACACGCCGGTGGGGTGAGGATGTCTGCACTTAGGAAGGGGGACCCCGTTAGGAACGGCGAGGGCCACACTACTCAGTGAACTTTCTAGAACACTGAATCGCACACTTTGAAAGAGAGACTCCCTTAGTTACCCTTCAAGCCTAGAAGTGAACTCAGCCCTGTGGCTCACATTTCAGCTAAACGATAGGCCTGTAAGGTGAACACTAACACCAGAGAGGTAGACGCCCTTTAGATCAACCAACCATGCTAGATCCAAAGGGCAGCATGGCCCAGGAATACAGCGCAGAAGGGAGGATGGGACAGGAGAGAAGGATGAGTGGGAATAGGAACCACAGGGAGGAAGTGGGACGAAGCTGTTACACTGTGGGGACTGCAATCAGTATCACGAAACAAAATGTGGACGAACTGTTGAATGGAAAACCAGTTTGCTCTGTAAACTTTCACCAAATCTCAAATTTTTTTTTTGAAAAGGTTGAATGTTATTGGGTATGAATTATATCTAGGAGTCCACACACAGGTCTAGAGATTCTCTCTTTACGAATGTGGGTGTGGCTTAGTGAATGAGTGGGAAGATCCCTCCTGGGAGCATCCTGGCCTCTGGGCTGACGCTTGGCCACTGTGCTCAGGGATCAGGGGCCTTGTGTTGAACATTCTGCCCTTGTAGGGCCTCTCTGTTGCCCAGGGGGCTCCACTCCCCAGGCCCCAGTTAAAGCACAAGAGTACCCTGGGGACCTGCTCTGCTGCCAGTGGTTCATTAGTCACTGAGCCGGAGGCAAGGCTGGGCTAACTGGAGGGCCAGGGCAGCAACCCAGCCCACCTGCTGCTCCCACCCACCGAGGGCCCTGGGGAGGTGGTTCCGCCAGGGCAAGCTCCGCTGTCCAGTCTAAACCACCCTCCACACCGCAGCTGAGACATGTGGGACCTGCGCACTTGTCTTTCTGCCCACTGACGGGGCCTGGCGAGGACCCTCCTGTGGGGAGGAGTGCCAGCTCTCCATGCCACCAGCTGCATGCGGGATGTGGGCTCCAGGAAAAGCCTGCCCTCAAGGATGTTCCCTGAGGGCTGCTGGGAGACCCCCACGGGGTCCGCTGACAGCTGAGCTCAGGAGGCTGTGTGTGCTAGGGGAGCCCCCCAGATACCTTCTGGGTAAGGGAGCAAATGACACCAGCAGGCCTCAGGAAGGGCCACTTCTCCTTGCTGGCTGTCCCCTACAGAGCATGGCACGAAGCCCCTCCTCCTTGTCCTTGTATCTGTCTGCCTCCCGGGAAGGGCCCGCCTTCCAGAGACTGAGTGGCCGGGGGTGGCCAGGGAGGCAATGGCTGCAGAGCCATGCTTCCCAGACTGGGCTTGCCTGCCTGCAGCCTCCAGCGCAAGGCGCCCAGGCAGGGGAGGCCTCCAGAGCACGCAGGCCCGGTAGCCATGGCACCAGGATGCCAGCCGGCCTCAGAGGGGCTCCGCTGTTGCTCCGGAGGCAGGTTCCAGGCAGCTGGCCAGGAGCAGGGCTTTTGGCTTTGCCGGCAGGCAGCTTTCTGCTGCCCCCAGCTGCCATCTGCTGAACAGAGGGGTGGGGCCAAGGGTAAGACAAACACCCTGCTGTGTCCCCCGGTCTCCACCAGAGAACAAGATCAGGACCCAGCCTAGAGGACAAGGCTAGGGCAGAAGCTGGGCACGGGCCAAAGGAAAGAAGCCCCTTGTTCAGGGACAGCACCCCCTGAGGATATAGGCGAGGAGAACACACACAGTCCCCCCACCAAGAGTGTCTGAGTGGGACACCTCCCTTTGTGGGAGGCCTGGTCTATCCCAAGCCTTGTCTCCTAGGACCCATGTGACCAAGCCAGGGGCTTCACCCCACGGGGCATGTGCTTCATCACCCAGCGCATGGCCGGCCTATCCCAGAGGACTGTAGAAGTAAAAGGACATGGACCCAAGCAACATCCTGGACACCGTGGAAGTACTATGCAGTGTGCGAGATGACTGGGCCACTGGTGGTACGATCTGCAAGGGATGGCCTGTCTGGGCAGCACCATGTGGGCTTAGCAGCAGCATCTGTGTGGTGGGCTCCTATCTGGAGTAACCAGCTGGTCCCATCACTGACTCATTGTGTGGGAAGCCAGCTTAGTCCTCCCGCCTTCCTCCAGTCTGCTGCCTGGCATATGGAAGGGACAGCAAAGCACCAGCAGCCACGACCATGAGATGACCTTGGGAATGGACGCAGTGAGGATGACCAAAGGTGCCCAGGCCCCAGACCATGGAGACACCATGCCCACAGTGGACTGCCCACCTCCAGTATCTTCTACATGAGAGAGAAATCAACGTCTCGCTTGTTTCAGCCAGGAGGGTTGGAGGGTTTTCTAGTAAATTCAGCCAGACTTAATTCTAATAAAGAAACAGAAGTGCTTTTTCTAGCAATCCTCAAATCTGCTATAGCCAAACTGACCTGCAATGAATACATTAATTTTCATTTAATTATTAATGAGGAAGAAAAACAAGTACCATTAAAAATATACAGTGTTAGCAAGAGGTCAATATTTAAAGCAAAGATGAGAAGCTAAGGGGCAGGGAAACCAGAATACAGGTGGTCTCCAGGTGACAACTTCGTTATAAACCAACCTCTATAAAGCCTATGATATTAAAAACGCGAGGTACATGCAGTGATTCGTAATAACAAACACGTGCTACTTTGCCCTATCAAAACATAATCGTTGCTATTGCATTATCATGTTAAAGATGTTTTAGTGTATATGGAAGTGTTTAATTTTTTATGCATAGAAAGTACAATATATACCGTATACTAACACAAACATCAGGAGCTTGGGTGGCACAGTGGTTAAAGAATTCAGCTGCTAACCAAAAGGTCAGCACACAGTTCGAACCCACCAGCCACTCCTTGGGAGAAAGGTGAGGCAGTTTGCTTCTGTAAAGATTTATAGCCTTGGAAACCCTGTGGGGCAGTTCAAACATATAAACATTTGACTCTAGGAGCTCTGGTAGTGTAGTGCGTAAGGCACTTGACTGCTAACCAGAAGGCTGGTGGTTCAGGTCCACCAGCCACTCCTTGGGAGGAAGATGGGGCAATCTACTTCCGTAATGATACTGCCTCAGAAACCCAAGGAGGGGTCGATATGAATCGGATCTGACTTGACAGCAGTGAGTTTGTTTTTTTTTTTTTTAAATGACATTAGAAACTCGCCATACTCAATGGTTCTAATTTATGTACAAACTTGACTTAAAGACAGATTTGAGAATGGAACTCATCTGTGATCTGGGGACTGGCTGTATTGGAAATAGAACAACTAGAACACAAAGAGAATGCTGATGCATTGTGAAAAATATAACTAATGTCACTGAACTGAACAATTTGGAAATTGTCAAATAAGAACCTAACTCTGTATATAATCTTTCACCCAAAACACCAAAATATTAAAAAAATACCCACACAGTGTTAGTTAGGCCTGGTGGTCTGAACATAGCTTCTGTACACGCGATCCATAATGGAAAAGCTCCCAGCATGGGCTTCCATGCTGCTCAGGTTTCTCCACACCACATAACACACCGTCTGCCAGCGTTGGAGGCTGCCCACTGCCCAGCACATCCTGCAGGCCGGAAAGCTCTGTGACTTCTACAATAGTGAGAAGTCACTTATCAAAATACCTGTCAGCCCGCAGCCTAAATGATCTAGAACAGAGTTAAGAACAAGGACAGGAACAAAAATGCAGCCTCGAGAGATAAGCCCGAGTCCCTGCTCATCATTAACGCTCATCATTAAAATGACCTCATTAAAATGGACCTCAGCCTTGAAGTGAGAGCTCGCAGCAGATGGGAAGTAACAGGCTGGCTGGGTGGGCGATATCAGAGGAAGGCTTGCCAGGAGAGGAGGCAGCATGTCACTGCAGTGGACAGACACAGACCTAAAAGCCCTGCAGAGCAGGGCCGCTCAGACAGGGTCTTCAAGAGCTTGACAACACACTGGGCACTGGCCTCCTGTGCTTCTCAGACCAGTCTGTTGGTTTGGCTAAAACTGGCACGTAAAGTAGGAGCTTCATGTCAGGGGCACTCTCTCCATGCATTGCCTTGCTCCTCTGCCATCCTGGACAAAGGAAGACCACCGCACTGTTTACCAGGCAGGGGTCGCTCCAAAAGCATGCCAGTGTCTTGATTTTGCAAGCCAGGCGGGGAAGCCTCCGATCTGAGAATGGAGACTAGACTTAGCATTTCCACAGAGCAGGAAACTCCTTCCCGCCACAGCCCACCTCAGCAGGGTGCCACCTGCCCAGGGCCTTGGAGCGTCTGCCAGCAGCCTCCAGCAGCCGGGTGCGCGTGGGTCTGTGTACAGGAGGAGGCATACTGAGGGGACAGGGCCGTGTCTTCTGCGATCTGCAGCACTGAGGCCCTGGCCAGAGAAGATGACATGTTGCTAACACTGATGGAGCATTTACCGCTGGACAGGGACACCCAGCACGGGGCAGACAGGAGGAGCTCAGTGTGAAACACAGGGCTCCCCTTAAGAGCCCCTCCAGTGGAGATGATGTTCCTGCATTCCTAACCCTCTCCACCGAGCCCAGTGGCCCTGGGGTCAGTTCAGGCCTCCCAGTTAATGCACACCCAGCAGGGTGTCCATAGACTGCCTGTAGCCGGCCAGAGACGTTCCCAGCACTCTGCTCACAGGGCCATCGGAAGCCTGAGTGGTCAGTGAAGGCCACGCCCTCCTGCTGGTGCCCTGCCTCTAGACTGCCAAGGGCCAGCACTGGTGGGACTGACAGACATCCCAGGAGCGGCCCATTTCCACTGTCCTTACTGATGGAGGCAGGACAAGGGGACAGTCACTCCCCTGGTGGCTTTCAACCGTTTATTTTTACACTTCTCTCCTCTCACTCAGTGCTGCCTGGCTCCCTGACCAGCATCACACGCCCACAGAGCAAATACACCCACCTGGCCCGATGGCCACAGTGCTCACCCTCGCACGGGAAGCCACCGGCTGTGACGTCTGAGGCTGAGTGGCCAAGCAGAAGCCTGCACCGGGCCTCACCCGGCCATCCCGGCTGCACTGAGCCTCCCTGAGCCATGTCCTCATCTGTTACACGGCAGCCACGGCCTGTGACCCCAGGCTGTGATGAGGCACAAATAAGGCTGTGCAAACGGAGCGTGTGCTCAGACCTGGCCCGAGTGCTTGGGAAGCCCAAGCAGAGCCCCAAGCAGGACACAGCAAAAAGAGAGGACACGAGAGGCTGTTCTTGGTCAGAATCAATACCTGAAGGCGACAGGCAGACAGCAGTCAGAGAATGGTCTCAACTCAAAAGAACCAAGACTCCTCAGAGCCGTGATGAGGACAACGACGTCACAGGATGGCTGACATGACATGGGCAAACTACGCCACAGGCAAGCCCCGTTCCCGCTCCCGTGACCGCCGCTAACAGCACGTGGGGCCCCAGCAGCCCTACTGTACGTTCTTTTCCACTCATTAATTCCATTGGAAGGCATTTACCTGAGAGAGAGAAGTAAACCAGTGAGGAAAGGCCCACGTGCAGAGCTCTCCGCACGCATCCAAGTCTCGCTGTCTCACCAGGGAGGACCACTCAAACCCACCTGGTCCGTCTCTGCAATGCGACTGCGTCCAGTCCTTAAACATAACACAGATCCATTTTTACTGACTTAGAAAGGTGGCCTTGATGCCATACTGAGCGAAGCAGGACACATTGTGGGAGTTGACTTGAAAAGCGTTTCTTCACATGTGTTTCACACCCCGTGCCGCAGTGGTTTTCGGGGGTTGGTTTATATGTCAACACATACACAGAAACGTCATGTGGAGCTTCTGGTTCTTCTAAGACGAGCAGCTCCTCTGATTGATTCCTTGCTCAAAATGCTTGTTATAATTGTGTTCGATTTATAGATATTCCTCTTCCGTCTAGAAAGATGGCTCTGATATAATCTGGTTTCGCCTAGAGGAAAAAAGTGTCCCAAGGGGCAAACCCCAGGGCTGGGCTGGCCGTACTTCCCCTCTCTCGTAAGGTGGCATTACGGTCTCACGTCTGTCTCGTGTGTTCGGTCACATGGGTCAGAGCACTTCCCGGAAACTGAGGTTGCACACCTGCAAAGTGGGAACGCAAAGAACACCCCAGGTAGTGCCGGCCTCAGAGAGCCTGCCTGAATAGCAGGGAGGAGGTCACCTGAGGCGGGCAGGTGACAAAGTCCCCTTTTCAGATACAGGATAAAACAGAGACCATTAGCTCCAGGGCTTGCCTGAGGCCACCAGTGGGACAGGCAGGCAGCCAGGCCTTCTGCCGTCCCAGGCTCCCGCTGCAGTCCTGTGAGCCCCCGGCCAGACAGCACTGCTCCAGGGCTCATTTCCGTCTCTCGACTGTGGGTGCAGACATGAAGCGCAGACAGCAGAGAATAAGGGGCAAAGCATGGAAGTCCGGGACAGCTGCCACCAGCTAGTGAATAAACCAGTCCTCGCGCCTGCTGGAGAGCAGGATGTGGTAACTGCCAGGACGGCACAGGGGAGGCGTCCGACCTCTAACTTCATAAGGGGCCAGAGGACCAAGTTCAGTGGCTGGCAGAGGTCGGGCATGCCTCCAGCCTCCAACATTTTCACCGATTCTGACACCGCCGTCCCTCCTGCCGCACTCTCTACTTCTCTGCTGGGTTCACTAACGTGTTGCAGTGGCCACGTAGAACTCAGACAACACTGACAAATATGGGGCTTATCAGGGAAGCTGATTACGAAGGTTACAACTGAGGTTTTGACTCAAGACACAGTTCTCCCATCAGCACAGCTGCTTCTCAGCCTTGCCCACAGGCGGGCCTCTCAGGGGGGCTCAGCCTCTGACCTGCACCAGCAACTGTTACCAGCTTTGCAGCCCCACCAGCAAGTACCTGGAGACAGCCTACTCAGCCAGCAAGCCTCCTGCCTGAAGGCACTCACCTCTCCTGCTCCGTGGGCCAGGAAGCCCACCACACAGTCTCCTGCCGCCATTTCTGTCACCGCTTCTAGCCATCTCTGATGTTACAGCTCGCTGTGTCCAGGGTCTACGAGGCTCCCAGTGCAGGGACCCTGGGTCCAGGAACGCGCTCTGCTGCCAGCTCTTCTTTCCTGATGGTCGTGACCCACCCCCCAACTCTGAGATGGCTCATTTTAATCCTAATATGATGGCAAAACTGCCCCTCCTCTTGTTAGGCTTCCCCCACAGTATTTGCATGGTCACCCCTGGAAGGATGCCTTGCACCTCCTTCACCTTTCTAGAAGCTATCCAGTCCCCTTGGTGGGCCACAAGCACCTCATCTGCATGGTCCCAGCCACCATTTGGTGGGAGCTACAAGACTAGGGCTAGAAGGACCATATTAAGTAATTCACTGCACACAGTAACTAAAGGCTAATTTTAGAAACATGATGAGCTGTCCCTCTGCCTTCATCTGGCTGACATGGAGGACAGTGACGGGGATGGACAGGCCCTGGGTGGCTCTACGTTGTTACCCACAGGGTGAGATCGATAAATAACGTTCTAATCGAGGAAGTGTGCCACCCAAAAGTGCAGTCAAACCCTATGGCTACCGCATGGTCCTTGCCACCCAGCTGGGGGAGTCTTGGGGCAGACAGGACCCTGGCACTCGAGCCCAGGGAGCTGAGCTCTGCCTCCAGTCAGGCCCTGCCAAGTCCCCCCATCTTGTGGGGTGTGTATGTGCAGGAGTGGATGGCCTTGCCTTCTGTTCTAGCTTCACTCCCTTCCGTCACCGTACCTCTTATACTGTATATACCTGAATATGTATAAGAGGCCTTCCCAAAATTTTCTCTCGGAACAGTGAGGGGAGTGTCATATCTTTGCATCATTTAAATCTCTCAATTACTTTGAACAAAGTCCTGCTATGTGAACATCGGTCTGCAGTGGCCTCCATCAGTGCTAGTTAGGAATGCTTACAGAAGTCACCGGATGTAATGAGGAAAAGGAAAAAGCAGCAGACAATGAACAGATAAGCAGGTATTCCTGGGATGGGACCTCATAGCTGCGGTTGTGGGCTGACGCTGTAACCACCTTTGAAGAAGCATTGCCTATAGGTGCGCGGTAAGAAGGGGCATGACAGGACCCATGAAAAATCCCAGGAAAGTACACACAGGGCTCAGGGCTGGGACAGTCTCCAGGGAGCCATCTTGTGGCCTGGCACTGATGACAAAGTACCTCAAGTCCGGTGGCTCCAGTGACAAGGACACAGATGTCAGCAAAGAGCCATGGCAAGAGGAGGAGTCAAAGTGGTCCAGGAAAAAAAAAACAAAACACTGATCTGTATTTGAATTGCCTTCTAGGAGATGGTGTGTGGAAGCCAAAGTAAGCACACATCACTGTAAACAGACCTCCAACCTCGAGAGTCCACTGAGACTGGCTGGGCTAGCACCGTTTTGGATCATCTCTTTGGGAAAATGGGTGATCATGTTCTGTGGAGGGCTGCCCTGTATCTGGCCATGTATTTATTACTCACTGGACAGCACCAAAGCCCAAGTGGCAGCTGACATTCATTAAGTCACCAAACAGTCATGGAGCATCCAGCACGGGAGGCAGGTGCAAGGCGCCAGGGACAATGGGGCAAGAGGAGCAGCTCCCTACCCCCCCATGTGGTTCACAGACTAGGAAGCCATGCCAAGGAGTGCAGTGGCTGGTCTCCACTGCCCGGAGAGGGACCTCGTGTGTGTGGACTCGCACTCAGGGCCCCTCCTACATCACTATGTCTCAGCCTATGGTCTTTTCACCATCTCCAAAGTGCTTTACAAAATCAGCCAGGGTCAGTCCTGTACTCCCAGTCACACCATCCAGTGACATTCTCTCGTATGCATTCCGGTATTTCATTAACAACCAAAACCAGAGAAACAGTGGACCTAGTGCTGCCAGCCCCCTGCTCTGTCACGTGGTATAGGTCTACTCAGAGCAAGGACAGATGTGTGAGCGTGCATGCAGCCCCCTTGGAGGGCCTCAGTACCTGCATGCTCCTTGGCCTGTGAGCACCTCACTGGATTCAGACAGTTCAAGGACTTTCCAGAAAATTCTGCCCATATGACTCTGCTCTACCAGCTGACTTCAGAACCTACCCCACTGAATGTTCACTTGATGAATTCAACTCTGTATCTAAAGCTGTCTTCCCAGCACTACTGGGATCGGCACAGCACACACGACCCTGCTCCTGCCCCTTGGGAGCTGGCCAACTAATAGGAAGATGAGACTGTACACCTGCAGACACTATATGATTTTATTCAACAAATAAATATGGAGCACCTCTGGGTGTTGGGCACCTCCCTAGGCACTGAAGATGGAGAAACAAAAAGCTGGTCTCAGAGGACCTTGCATAGTGTGTGTATGGGCGGGACTGACAACACGTAAAGAAGTAAAACACGTGAGTCAATGCTCACTGTTCACGGTAGGAAAGGCCTGGGGATCTACTTCCAAAATCTGCTGATGAGAGCCCCGTACCCCACGACAGTCCCGCCTGCAGCTGATCACGGAGTGGCCTGTGGGTGGGCAGGCCTTCCACTGTGCATGAGGCCACCATGAGTCGGAGCCAACCGATGGCAGCTAACACCAGCACCATCTACAGAGGCACCACGGGCACTGAATTAGCGGACACAGGGCACAACGAATGGGAATACCGGGCTGGCCTCCTGTGAGCCTCCGGGCACATTTTCATCCACTGATTAATAGATAGCCTTGTTTTATGTGTGCTTCTGTTAAGACACTTTATTTAATATACATTGTTGATTCGTTAACACCGAGTTCATAGCCAACAGCACTGTAACTCAGGCCTGAACAGAACTCACCTAACACACGTATTTTCTCCACAGCCCTTTATACTTAAAACACTACTAGTACTTCAGCACTACATTTCAGGGCCATTTTAAAACATGAAATGACCAACAAAAAGCACAAATCTGTGTAAAATATGGCACTATATAAACTCTGAAAAGGACACTTTACAGTCAAGGATGAAACAAGAATGCACCATCACCTTGTGCAGCGTCAGTGGAGAACACATGGTGTTATAGGAAAAATGCCCTCCACACATGTCTGCAAATGACCATGAATGCCAGCAAGCACTGATTTTGAGTTTACAAACAAATTTTAGTGAGCAGGCAAATTTGCAGATATAGAATTGGTGAATAATGAAGGTCGGCTGCAGTGTGCTGTGACGTGATAAGAGCCACCAGAACCAGCAGGGAGGGGACAAGGAGAGCTGGAGAGTTGTGACTTTAAACAGGAAACCTTACAAAGGAAATGTGGGCAAAGATCTGAAGGTGAGCTGGTGGGATAGGTGCTCGTTTGTGGGGAGAAGGGAGCAAAGGCTGGAGCAGGAGCCACGGCCAGAGAGAATGAACGGGACAGATGGGACAGGTTGCTGAAAGACGTCCACTTTCACTGAGTGAGATGGAAGGCCTCTGAGGGCTTGGGCAACCAGGCTGCTTGCAACTCTCCATTCTCAGCACCCTGGCTAGTGCACCCCGACAGGTCCCCAAAACCCTTGGTATCAAATTCATGGCTGCTAGACGTGGGAGCCCTTTGGCACCTGGCTACCACCTTCACATAAGGTAAAGTTTCTGCTTGGCCAGTTTGGGGCCCCAGAGAAATGGGTCATGGTGTGGGCCAGACATTCTGCAGACAAAGTAGGTAACGCAAATACAGACAAGTAACCTGAGCTTGCCCACAATGAGGGACCAGAAACGCAGGCCCGGGCAGGTGATGCACGATGCAGAAAGCCCCACAGCTGAGAAGGGGTGGCCTGAAGGCTTCTGGGAGCGGGCAGAATTCTTCCACTGAGAGGCTGGGCCAGTTCTGTTTGGTAGAGCCATCGCTATCTGGGTCTGTTGGTTTGTTTGTTAATTCAGTCAGTATGTCATTAGGCCCTCCATGGGGACACCACTTCAGAGGTCATTCACTTCATGGGCACTGCCCTCAGGGCAGGTCTAACTGGGAAGTCAGGTGATACTTGAGAAGAATTCACAGAAGATACTTGGCAAAACCCACCAGGTGCCAATGAGCATCTGTGCTGGCAGGAGCCCCAGTCTGGGGGTTGGGGAGCATCCAAGGGCCAGGTACCACACAGGCTTCAGGCACCTTGTGAGTCTTGGCTAGGCCCTGCAGGAAGCCCTGGCATGGGGCTGAAGAATCACAGCCCAAGGGGCAACTGGAAAGATGTGATCAAGGCCAGACTGGTGGCTCCTGAAGGGCAGGGACCCCACGGAAGGGAGATTGAGCAATCTACTTTCGTAGAGATGCCGCCTCAGAAATCCAGGGGTCACTCTGAGTCGGAACCAACTCAACAGTAGTGAGTTTAGTTGTTTTTTCAATTATTATTACTCTTAACCCAATATCCACTATCCACAGCCACTGGGCCAGAGCCACCCACAGCTGTTCCAGATGGATTCCACTGGCTTCTGGAATAAAATGCCTTTGTTTAAGACCAAAGTTTCCCAGACAGGAAGCCACACCCTTTCTTCAGTTATGGTCAGCTAAATGGAACCTAATCACGTTAGGGCCAGGGAGCGCCTGTATTCGCCTCATTCACTCTCCATTCCGTCCTGTTGTTCCAGGAGACATGGGTTTAGAGCCCCGCTCTGCTACCGTCTGAGAACCTTGGGCAGCTCGCTTAGTAGCTCAGGCTGCTTTCTGAGCCGTGAAACATGGCCTGTGCTACTTCACCGGGCTGCTGCGTGATCAGGAAACGAAACTAGCAGTGAAGGCGTTGCCAAGTTAATAAAAAGCACACGCAAAGGGTTATACACCTGCAAGAGACAGTCTGTTCCCTTGTTTCCCCAACTGGTAAGGCTACTGTTCTGAGCGTTAATTTGTCGTTGTCAGGTGCCGTTGACTCACAGCCACCCCACGGACAACAGAAGGAAACCCTGCCCGGTCCTGCGCCATCCTCGCAGTCGCTGCTGTGCTTGAGCCCACGGTTGCAGCCGCTGTGTAAGCCCAGCCCGTGGAGGGCTTCCTCTTTTTCACTGCCCGAGCATGAAGTCCTTCTCCAGCGACAAGTCCCTCCTGGTACCACGTCTGAAGTATGTAAGATTAAGCCTTGCCATCTTCCATTCTAAGGATCATTGCACCTCCACCTCTTCCAAGACAGATACGTTCATTCTTCCGTGGTATATTCAATATTCTTTGCCAACACCACAATTCAAAGGCATCAACTCTTCTTCAGTCTTCCTTATTCATTGCCCAGCTTTCACACGCATATGAGGTGATTAGAAATACCACAGCTTGGGTCAGGTGCACCTTAGTCCTCAAAGTGACATCTTTGCTTTTTAACAGTAAGATGGTCTTTTGCAGCAGACCTGTCCAATGCAGTATATCATTTGCTTTCTTGACTACTGCTTCCGTGGGCACTACTGTGGATCCAAGTAAAATGAAATCTTTGAAAGCTTCGATATATTTTTTTTTCATTTATCATAATATTGCTTATTGGCCTAGTTGCTAAGGATTTTTGTTTTATGTTGAGGTGTAATCCATACTGAAGGCTGTAGTCTTTGATCTTCATAGTAAGTGCTTTAAGTCCTCATCACTTTCAGCAAGCAAGGTTGTGTCATCTGTATATTGCAGGCAAATGAGTTTTCCTCCAATCCTGATGTACACTGTTCTTCATAAAGTCCAGCTTCTCAGATTATCTGCTCAGCATACAGACTGAATAAACCAAACCAAAACAAAACAAAAAACCAAACTCATTGCTATCGAGTCATTACCCAACTCTCAGCAACCCCCATTGGGTTTCTGAGGCTATAAATCTTCATGGAAAGAGACCGCCCAGTCTTCCTTCCACAGAGTAGCTAGTGGGTTTGAACCGCTGATCTTCCGGTTAGCAGTCAAGTGCCTTATCCACTACACCACCAGAACTCCTTAACATTGAATAAGTAATGGTGAAAAGATACAACCTTGATGCACAAATTTCCTGATTTTGAACCACACAGGATCCCTTGTTTTGTTCGAATGACTGCCTCTTGGCCTGTGTACAGGTTCTGCAAAAGCAAAATGTTTGTCTTTTCTTTCTTTCCTGTCTTTTTTTTTTTTTTTTCTTTTTTATTAGGATTTGGGTGAAGATTTACAGAGTAAATTCACTTTTCATACAGCAGTTCACATATACTTTGTCTCATGTCATTGACCAAAATTTACAATGCAGCAGCTCCCCTCCCACTTCCTCCCCATAGTTAGCTCCTCCCAGTGTCCATCCCTTCATACTCTTCTGCACCCTGAGCTATCTCCCTGTGCATAAGCAGCCCTTCCTTCTCTCATGATTGTTCCCTCCAGGGCGTGTGTCTACTTGAGGTAAATGTTTAACTCACATGCCTGTACTTTGTTTGGCTGGAAACCACAGTTGTGGGTTCAATTCCAGACCTGAAGGGCAGCTAGGGGCCATAGTCTCAGTGGTTACACCAGGCTCCATTGGACCAGCAAACCTGGTCCCCACCTTCTTTTTTTTTTTTTTGCCTCCAAATGATTTTGAGTTTTGTACCACATTGTTCTCCCTCTTTACGCAGGATCTCCTACATCCCTTACAAGTGGATGGCAGTGGTAGCTGGGCACCATCTAGTTTTTCTGGTCTCATAGTTGTATAGGTTGCAGATCGGATGGTGTACCAGTCGCTAGGACTGATTGTTTCCATTAATTTTGGTTTTCTTCTTTCTTCTTGACGAGGAGAGACCCGTTGTTGCATCTAGATGGCAGCTTCCTAGCTTTTAAGGTCCCAGTCACTACTCGCCAAAGTAGTAGGTTCTTTCCTGTCTTTTTAATGACCTTTTCTTTTATTCATATATCATGTGCTTGATGTCATCCAACAACTGTCTGGACTTTGGTCATTAGTGGTCAATGTGTCACATCTGTTCTTGAGATAGTCTTTAAATTTAGGTGGGATATACTCAAGGCCATATTTTGGCTCTTATGGACTTTTTAATTTTCTTTAGCTTCAACTTGAACTTGCATGTGAGCAATTGATGGTCTGTCCCATAGTCGACCCCTGGCCTTGTTCTCACTGATGATATTGAGCTTTTCCCTCATATCTTTCACAGATATAGTAGATTTGATTCCTGTGTATTCCATCTGGTAAGGTCTTCATGTATAGTTGCCATTTATGTCATTGAAAAAAGGTATTTGCAGTGAGTAAATCATTGTCTTGTAAAGTTTATCATGAGATCTGCACTCCAGTGTCGTTTCTATGACCAAGACTACCTTTTCTTTGTTTCTAACTTTCGCATTCCAATCAACAGTAATTATCAATGCATCCTTATTGCATGCTCGATCAATTTCAGTCTGCAGAAATTGGTACAAATTTTCAATTTTTTCTTCTTTGGCATAGTGGTTAATGCATAAATTTGAGTAATACATTAATGGTCTTCTTTGTAGGTTTTGTTTATTATCCTGTCACTGACAGCACTGTACTTCAGAATTGATCTTGAAATGTTCTTTTTGACAATGAAAGCATTGCCTTTCCTCTTTGTTATTCCCGGCATAGTAGACCATATGATTGTCTGATTCAAAATGGCTAAACCCAGTCCATTTCAGCTCCCTAAATCCAGTCCATTTCAGCTCCCTAATGCCTAGGATAATGCATTCCATTTCATTTTTGACAACTTCCAATTTTCCTAGATTCGTACTTCATACATTCTACGTTCTGATTATTTTAATGGATGTTTGCAGCTGTTTCTTCTCATTTTGAGTCATGCCACATCAGCAAATGAAGGCCCCGAAAGCTTTACTCCACGTACATCACTGAGGTCGACTCTACTTGGAGGGTGTAGACCTTCCCCAGTTGTATTCTGAGTGCCTTCCGATCGGAGGAGCTCCCTCCCGGCACGCTACCAGACAGGGTTCTGCACTATCTGTAAGATTCCCAGCGGCCAGTTTTTCTAGAAGTAGATTGCCAGGCCTTTCTCTTAGTCTGTCTTAGTCTGGAAGCTGTGCTGACACCTGCCCACCATGGGGGACCCTGCTGGGACTGGAAATCCCAGTGGCACAGCAACATGCAGCATGACAGCAAACCTGGCAGATGAGCCTTGGGAACGTTAATTACAACTAAGCAAACTTTTCTTCCTGAAGTAATAAGGGGTTAGAATTCCCTCCAGACCCCACTCGAGGCAACTCTTCCTTCTCTGTCTACCTACTTCCACCTTCCCTGGCCTTTTTCCCCTTGAAGGGAAAAAAACCCAGACACCGTAACTAGATCTGACTTCAGGCTGAATAAACACTGTGTGTGTCAGGCACATGCACTTTCATTTGCCCGTCCTGACACCTCCATGTGGCAGGGTCGACAGCACGGTCACCCAGCAGACGGACGAGCAGGACTTACAGCACCACCAAATCAGAAGCACCAAACTGGTGACAAGAAATGTTTTCTAGATAAACAGTTCCCTACTATCAAAAAGGATCACAAACAAGAACATGGAAAGAACTAGAACATCACTGGACTTCTTTACCTAGGTTATGTGGTTTCATGTTGCATTTACTTTAACACTGTTGTTGTGTGTTGTCAAGTAGATTCCAATTTATAGCAACCCAATAGGACAGAGTAGAACTAACCTAGAGAACTTGCTAGGCTGTAACCTTTATGGAAAAGGAGCTCTGGTAGCACAGTGGTTAAAGTGCTGGGTTGCTAACAAGGTCAGCAGTTCAAACCCACCAGCAGCTCAGTGGGAGAAAGATGTGGCAGTTTGCTTCCATAAAGATTTACACCCCTGGAAACCCTCTGGGGCAGTCCCACTGTAATCTATAGGGTCGCTATGAGTTGGAATTGACGCAACAGCAGTGGGTTTTGTAATCTTTATGGGAGCAGATCACCAGGTTTCCTCTCCCGAGGAGCAGCTGGTGGGTTTGAACCACTGAGCTTTCGGTTAGCAGCTGAGTGCTAACTGATTAGGGGACCCTAATCTTTTCAGTGCTCACAGTGCGTGGAGGCTGGGGTTGCTCTTACCCTACCACAGGCACAGGCAGTGTGGCTCTGGGAGGGCAAATGCCTTGTTGTACAGCTTCTCAGTGCTGGAGACGGACCTCTAGTTTGATCTGCAGAGTCTGAGTGCAGGCACCACTGGTCCCAGGACCCCATCAAAGCCACCAGGGTGCTGCCCTGATGACTTACAGGGAGACAGGGACCAGACCCATAGGTCCACAGGCCCCCAGTGCCCAGCAGTGCTGCCCTGTGTGGAAGGGGCTCGGCCACAGGCCCCAGTGACCACCCTCTCCATACAGCACTCCATGGCACTACAGCCGCTGCCAGCCTCTGAAGAGACCATGTCCGGCCCAGGAAAGTTCTGACCACAGAGCGGTCAGAGGAGCAGGAAGCCCTTTGTGGGACCCATTTCTATTTTGTGCCACCTTTTTTCAGTTTTGATTGTGGTTTGGGTGAAAGTTTACAGAGCACATTAATTTTTCATTCAGCAACTCATACACATTTTTTTTCATGACATTGGCTGCAGTCGTCTCAATTTAATGGCACTCATCCCATTTCCTCTTTCAGGTCCCCATTTCCATTCATCCTTCCTTCCTACCGGTGAGCTTTGTTTGGGGGCAAATGCTGCCCTTTTGGTCTTGTGTGCTGATTATACTGAAGAGTAGATTCCTTTCTGGTGTTTTATTCACTTTATAGCCCTGTCTAGGAGCTCTGGTGGTGTTTGGTTAAAGCATTTGGTTGCTAACCAAAAGGTCAGCAGTTTGAACCCAGCAGCCACTCTGTGGGAGAAAGATGAGGCAGTCTGCTTTTATAAAGGTTGACAGCCTTAGAAACCCTATGGAACAGTTCTGCTCTTTCCTGTAGGGTGCTGTGAGTTGGAATCGACTCAACGGCAGTGGGTTTGGTTTGGGCTTTGCTTCTACAAAGATCACAGCCTTGGAAGCGCTATGGGACAGTTCTACTCAGGGACCAAGCCTCCCTGCAGAGCTCACCCTGTGTGCTGTCTTCTTACCAACACCAGGCTGCCTCCCTCTATGGGGACATAAGTGTCACCATAAAAGGCCATTCCTGAAATTGCCGCATTTTCATGTTCTATATGGAAAAATATATCTAAGCACTTCGAAAAGTGTTGCTCAAAGATGAATTGTCACAGGACAACTGAACAAGGCTAGGAGGTGGCATCTGTAGCTGTGGATCAAGGCAAAAGCACCCAGACCCAAGGGACTCAAAGACATGCCTCGAATTCATCAGCACCCAACTCTCCAACTGGGGGTGCAGCCCTGTTTGTCTAGAGCTCTAGCAAACGCCCACTGAGCCGACAAGTTAGACGTGGACACGCCTACCACCTGAGGGTCAGCAGCGGAGCACACGAGCCAACGGCTTACATCAGAGATTGCCAGCACCACTGCTAGGCCGCCTGTCCGTCAGCACACATTCCATTAGCCCTTTCTCAAAACAACTGCTCCCTGAGGCTGTACCATGTTTTTTCACAAATTACACACATATTATGCCTTTTCTTGCCAACCACACAACCCCAGCCACTATTACTCCTGTAAGCACACAATGCCAATTTTTTTTTACATGTTGCTGACTTCAAGTGACACCAAGACAACATAACTGAACTATGAAATAAGCAGACCTAACATAGTGCCTAAGACACTTGACTGCTAACCAGAAGGCTGGCGGTTCAAACCCACCAGCCACTCCTCGGAAGGAAGGTTGGGCAATCCTACTTCCGTAGTGATACTGCCTTGGAAACCCAAGGAGGGGTCACTATGAGTCGGGGCTGACTTGACGGCACATAACAACAACAACAACATAACCTAATGGTTTCACTTAAGACAATCTGATAAGATTTTCACTTTCAACTGTTGAGTTAATGCGCAGTACTTATCAACTTAAATTAATAGAAACAAATGTACAGTTTTGATTGTTTATTTTCCAATTATTGGGGGACTACCAAGCTCAACCCATGATTCTTGACCAGGGCTTATACTTTTATTATAAAATTATAATCAAAAGTAACATTTTCAGATTATACATAAGCAAGACATTAAAGCAAAGAAACAGAACTCTATGATTTACTTGTAATATGGTAGGACGGGTCAATGAAGCTGAAATTCCTTCTGCAAATGTCACAAATCATGCTGTGGTGTGTGCATGGGTGCGCTATGCTAGCACTGTTTTCCTTAATTTCATCATTTCTACAGGTTACTCGTGTACATGGTTATTTACATAGGTGCATTACTTATGAAAAATATGGTCTATATCACACATGCCATCTTTCTGCTCTCAGGATGATTCTAGAACCAGGGCCTTCAAATCCTTTTGAGAGTACAAGTAGAGAGCTCTGTCCCTAGCTCCAGAGGCCCATCCTACAGAAAAAGGTTCAAACTGTTGGCTCCTCAGGGCTGGGAGAAAGACAGACTTTTAAACACCCAGGGCTTCTGTTAATTGACAATCAAGCAGGAGGAATCATATGACTGGAGATAATGAATGCACACTGACGCATTTGTTTAGGGAACATGCGTAACCAACACAATAAAGGGGTGGGCTGGGTGCACAGATGAGTGCTAAAGAACAATAAAAGGTTAATTCTGCCTTCCAGGTGGTAAAGGGGCTCTGGTAGCACCGTACCTAAGGTCAGTGGTTCAAACCCACCAGCTACTCCGCGGAAGAAGATGGGGCAGTCTACTTCTGTAAAGATTTACAACCTTGGAAACCCAATAGGGGTCAACTATGAGTTGGAATCAACTTGATGGCAGTGAGTTTGGTAAGGCAGTGGGTAAATGGGCATTACTGTCAAATTCTTTCAACTTTTTATTACTAAATGTTGGGGGAATGAAAAACAAAAAAAGTCTTCTGAGCTGGCAAGTGCCTGAGCTCAACCTCTCAAGAGAAGGGCAGAGGGCAAGGCACTGCTGGCACCCTGTTCCTCACGGGCTCTTAGATCAGCCTCAAGGGGAAAAGCAAAGTAGAAAGGCCACACTTGCTTAGGTACTGCCCTGCCCAGCAGCAGGCCCCAAGCAGGCCTAGTGGCCCCAGATATGTACCAAACTGGTGTAAATACCAGGGAACTTTCTGTGCCCCAGAACCCCCGCTCCTCACTCTACGATAAAGGTTCTCAACCCCGTGTGCCTGAGAACTATCTGGGGAGCTTATTAAATACACATTCCTGGGACACACCACCTAATTACTGCATCAGAACTCTGGGAACAGTCCCCAGGCAATCCCTTTGACAGTGACCCCAGGCGACTCTGAGGCAGAGGACACTAGGACCACACTTGGAGAAACTTGCAGCCAGCTACTCCATCTTAATTGTCACCTGTTGAGAGACCCTAGGTCCACTGAGGGAAAAGCAGCACGTATTATGAACAAGTCCGGTGCCCAAGCTCGACCTGCCATGATGTTGTGAGTTCAACTACACATAAAGCTGGGCCCAAGCCTAGGCCAGTCCACTGCCTCACCAACTGGTCACACAGGGTGTGGGGCCGGTAAGGTCGCAAAAACCATACTCCTGCTTAACAGACGCCGCGAGTGAGCAGAGGTGGGGGAGGGCAAGCGGGCCGGGGGCTGGGGGGGGGGCGGCCAAGGTCATCTACGCAGCTCAGCAGAGGCATCTTTGCCGGTGGGACCCTCCTCCTGAACCTCTGCGGACACGGCCACCCGCCTCTCCCTTCATTATCTTTAGTTGAAAAACGGAGATGGTATTTTTCCACGACCATCCATCCCTATCAGAGAAATACGAGGAGGCGCGGTAAGAGGGACCAGGAGAAGCGGCCGGCAACTGCAGCTGATAATCCCCACAGTACGACACCCCGGGGCCCTCCCTGGCTGAGGCCGTCACTGCAGCCCCCTGGGTAGCGACTGCGCACCGCGGTGCAAACGCCAGATGCTCCGCCAGCTCCGGCGACTGTAACAACGTGAAAATCCCAAGGGCTGCTCTGGATTCCGTTACAGTACCGGGGAGGGAGCAATGGGTCCCGCTATCCGCGCCCCAGGGTCCCTTTACCTCTAGAGGCCGCGGCGCCCACGGCCAGCGGGACGCAGGGACAGGCCCAGGTGCTGGGCTCTTGGGACAAGACCCTCAGGCCGGCGGGCCGTTGAGCGCAGGCTGCCCGCCCAAGGGTCGCTGGGAGACGTAGTCCGTCCCTGGGCCCCACGCTTGCCCTGAGGAGCTGGGGGACTACAGTGCCCGATATGCACCGCGCCGGCGCTGCGGGCGGGGGCGGGGAGCGGGCTGCGCTGTCCGAGGTCATTCCCCCTTGGGGCGCGAACGCGCGGCCAGTGCTCCCGGGGATAGTGTGTAGGGGGGTGTCTCAGCGACTCACCGTCCGCGCAACACCCTCAACTGCCTCCGCAGCAGCAGGAACGACCGGCTTAGCTGCAGGAACAACTGCCTCAGCGCCTCGCTGTTAAGCTTCTGTCAGGAGGAGGCGGGTAGGCTTCGGAGAAGGGCAGAGGCTTGAGGCATCACAGCGAGGGGCGGGGCCATTAGGTCAACACCGGGGCGGGGCCTCGAGGCGGTGCCAGACCACTCTGAATGACGTAAGTCTTAGCAGAGAGGCTGCCCTCGCGCTGCGTTAGCCCAAGCTGAGCACGTGGGAGATTTCAGGTGCTGTTTTATCTGTTGTTCTTAGGTGTGGGCCAGTCGGCTCCCACTTACAGCAACCCTATGTACAACAGAAGGAAACACTGCCGGGTCCTGCGCCAGCCTCACGATCCTTGCTGTGCCTGAGCCAACTGTTGCAGCCACCGTGTCAGTCCGTCTCGTGAGGGCCTTCACCTTTTACACTGACCCTCCAGTTTACCAAGCATGATAATCCTTCTCCAGGGAATGGTCCCTTCTGACAACATGACCAAAGTCGGTGAGTCGAAGTCTGGCCATTTTCGCTTCCAAGAAGCCTTCTGGCTGCACTTCTTCCAGGACAGATTCGTTCCTTCCTCTGGTAGACCATGGTGCTTTCAGTATTCTCCGTAAACACCACAGCTCAAAAGCATCAACTCTTCCTCGGTCTCCCTTATTCATTGCCCCGCTTTCACTTGCATATGTTTTACCTAGTGATTGAATAACCAGAGAATAGAAAAATCACCCTAGTAGCTCTCCCGTAGCTCTCCTAACTTTCCTTTGCCAGGGGCATTGACCAGCAGGGCGCCAAGAGGGCTCACTTTCTTCCACCCATTGGTTCATTTATTCAACAAATATTTATTAAGATTGGAGATGTGGTACGTAAAGCTGTGAACCACACAAACACTGTCCCTGCCCTCCAGAAGCTTTCATTTGGACAAAATTCAAGTTAATCACAAAATGCCAAGGGCTGTGAATGAAAGGAGCAGGATGCTCTAACAGAGAAGTGCTCCCTAGCCTACATGCATCATAGCTACCATTTTGGGCAGAACAGGTGGTGGCTTTAGACAGGAAGATGGGGAAGCAAAGACATGAAATAGAAGAGGAACAGCCAAGAGCCAGGGGAGGGATATTTCAGCCAGGGAACGGGTTGGGCGAGGGCCTTCCAGAGTGAAAGGACAGAAAGGTCAATGTGGTCAACAAGAGACAGGTGTTAGCAGGGTTCCAGTCCTATGTTGTTGTTGTTGTTATGTGCCGTCGAGTCGGACCCAACTCATAGCGACCCCTCCGTGGGTTTCCGAGGCAGTATCATTGCAGAAGTAGATTGCCTCATCTTCCTTCCGAGGAGTGGCTGGTGGGTTTGAACTGCCAGCTTTCTGGTAAATAGTCAAGTGCCTTAGGCACTATGCTACCAGAGCTCCTTCCAGTCCTACGGGATTTTATTATAAAACCAAACTCCTTACAACATCCTATACAGTTTTATACTGGAATTACTATATTTGGTTTTATTATAAAACCAAACTCCATAGAGTTGACTCCAACTCATAGTGATTCCCATTGGGTTTCTGAGGCTGTAAATCTTTATGGGAAAAGATTGTACCATCTTCCTTCTGTGGACAGCTGGTGGGTTTGAATCGCTGATCTCCCAGGTACCAGCCAAATGCCTTAGCCACTACACCACCAGAGCTCCTTGGATTTTATTATAGGTAGCTGTTAATTATATAGACTTGATTGACATTTTAAAGGATCATTCTGACTACTGCTGTGTGGGAAATGGTTTAAAGGCAATTAGGGAGCTGAGTGACCATACAGACCAGCACACAATTTAATTGAGGTTTTCAAGTGGCTGCAGCAATGGGTTCAAACATAGCAAAGATTGTGAGTATGGCACAGGAACATGTCTAGTTCTGTTGTATGTAAGGTTGGGAGCTCTGATGGTGTAGGGCCTAAGGCATTTGACTGCTAACCAGAAGACTGGAGGTTCAAACCCACCACCCACTCCTCAGAAGGAAGACTAAGCAATCTACTTCCATAGAAATATCACCTCAGAAACCCAAGAAGGGGTCGCTATGCGTTGGGACCACTTGGTGGCAGTGAGTTTGTTTTTTTGGTGAGTATATAAGGTCACCATGAGGCAGAACCAACTGGATGATACCTAAAAACAACAGTAGCCATGTCTAAGAGGAAGTAGAAAGAAACAAATGAAATTAATTTTAATAATCAGTTTTACTTATAGGAGTCCTGCTGGCACAGTGGTTAAGCACTTGGCTGCTAACCAAAAGGTCAGTGGTTCAAACCCACCCACCACTCTGTGGAGAAATATGTAGCAGTCTGCTTCCGTAAAGCTTTACAGCCTTGGAAACTCTTTGGGCAGTTCTGTGCTATAGGGTTGCTGTGGGTTGGAATTGATGTGACAACAGTGGGTGTGGGTTTTGGGATTTTGTTTCATATATGCAAAGTATTATCACTTCAATATTTAATTAATTAAGGAAATCAGTGAAGTGTTTTACATTTTTTTTTTTTCATACTAAGTCTTTGACATCCAGAGTGTATGGTATACTTAAAGCACATTTCAAGTGCTCAGTACCCACATGTTCATAGCTACCATCTTCGTCAGTGCAGATAGAGAATGTTAATTTGTCTGCTCATTCAACCGAGGAAGGTCTTGTTCTCGGCCTGGAAATATTCAGAGTGGCATAAAACACAGTCCCTGTTCTTAAAGAGCACAGTCTAGATAGGTAGGCTAATACACACGCAGACCACATTTTATTGCGCTTCACTTTATTGCGCTTCACAGATACTGTGGTTTTTATAAATCGAAGGCCTGGAGCAACCTGTGTCAAACAAATCTATCATGGCAATTTTTCCAATAGCATGTGCTCACTTCATTCATGTCTCTGTGTCCTATTTTGGTCATTCTCACAATATTTCAAACTTTTTCATAATGCCATTGCACATTTAATAGACTGTAAATCCCAAAACCCAAAACCACTGTAATCAAGTCAATTGCAACTCATAGAGAGCCCCATTGGGTTTCCGAGGCAGTATCACTACGGAAGTAGATGGCCCAACCTTCCTTCCGAGGAGTGGCTGGTGGATTTGAACCGCCAGCCTTCTGGTTAGCAGTCAAGTGTCTTAGGCACTATGCTATCAGAGCTCGCTTGGCAAGGTAGAAGGGTGGAAAACGGAGGCAGAAAGACCAAGTAAGAAGGGAAAGAGTGAATAGCTAATACAGTACTGAAAGAGAAGAACAAAGTAGGAGGACTCCCGCTTCCTCATTTTAGAACATCTTATACAGCTGATTCTGGTGTAACGATAGACTAACTGATCAATGAAATATAATTGAGAATCCAGAAATAAACTCACATCTATGGTCAAATGATTTATCATTTGTCTAATTGACAAACAGGCTAAATCTATTCAATGGGGGAAAGAATCATCTTTTCAATAACTATTGTTAGGTGCTGTCGAGTCGTCTCCGACTCATAGTGACCCTATGCACAGCAGAATGAAATACCGCCTAGTTCTGAGCCAGCTCCCTGATTCTTGCTAGACTTCCATCACCACTGCCACCATGTCAGTCTATCTCGTTGAGGGCCTTCCACTCTTTTGTCACCCTCCACCTTACCAAGCATGACATCCTTCTCCAGGGAATGGTCCCTCTGACAACGTGACCAAAGTATGTCAGACAAACTCTGGCCATTCTCGCCTCCAGCGAGCATTCCGGCTGCTCTTCCTCCAGGACAGACCTGTTAGATCTCTTAGCAGTCCACGGTACGTTCAGCATTCTTCGCCAACACGACAGCTCAAAAGTATCAGTTCTTCTTCGGTCTTCCTTAGTCATTGTCCAGCTCTCACATGCATACGAGGTGATTGAAAATACTATAGCTTGTGTCAGGCACACCTTAGTCCTCAAGGAGACATCTTTGCTCTTCAGCACTTGAAAGAGGTCCTTTGCAGCAGTTTTGCCCAGTGCTATATGTCGTCTGATGTCCTGACTGCTGCTTCCATTGGCATTGGTTGTAGAACCAAGCAATGTGAAGTCTTTGACAATTTCAGTCTTTTCTCCATTTATCGTAATGCTGCTTATAGGTCCAGTTGTGAGGATTTCTGTTTTCTTCATATTGAGATGTAATCCATGCTGCAGACTGTATTCTTCAATCTTCATCAATAAGTACTTCAAGTCATCCTCACTTTCAGCAAGCAAAGTTGTGTCATCAGCATATCGCAGGTTGTTAATGATTCTTCCTCCAATCCTGATTTTTTCCTCCACTTTCTTCTTCATTTACTCCAGCTTCTCAAATTATTTGCTCAGCATACAGATTGAGTAAGTATGGTGAAAGGATACAACCCTGACACACTTCCTTCTTGATTTTAAAACATTCAGCGTTCCCTTTTTCTGTTCGAATGACAGCCTCCTGGTCTATGTACAGGTTCCTCCTGAGTACAATTAAGTGTTCTGGAATTCCCATTCTTCTCAATGTTATCCACAATTTGTTATGATCCACACAATCAAATGCTTTTGCATAGTCAATAAAACACAAGTAAACATCTTTCTGGTATTCTTTGCTTTGAGCCAAGATCCATGTGACATCAGCAATGACGTCCCTCATTCCATGTCCTCTTCTGAATCCAGCTTGCATTTCTGGAAGTTCTCTGTGAATATACTGCTGCAACCATTTTTGAATTATCTTCAGTAAGATTTTACTTGCATGTGATATTAATGATATTGTTCGATAATTTGCACATTCTGTGGGATCGCCTTTCTTTGGAATGGGTTCAAATATGGATCTCTTGCAATCAGCCAGGTAGCTGTCTTCCAAATCTCTTGGCATAACCGAATAAGTGCCTCCAGCGGGGAATCCCTTTGTTGAACCATCTCAGTGAGTATCCTGTCAATTCCTGGAGCCTTGTTCTTCACCAATTCTTTCAGTGCAGCTTCAACTTCTTCCTTCAATACCATTGGTTGTTAAACATGCCACCTCCTGAAATGGAAGAAGATTGACCAGTTCTTTTTGGTACAATGACTCTGTGTTTTCCTTCCATCTTCTTTTGATTGTTCCTGCATCATTCAATATTTTGCCCATAGAATCTTTCAATATTGCAACTTGAGGCTTAAATTTTTCCCTCAGCTCTTTCAGCTTGAGAAATGCTGAGTGTGTTCTTTCCTTTTGGTTTTCTAACTCCAGGTCTTTGCACATTTAATTATAGTTACTTCAATAACTGGTGCTGGGGAAATAGAATTTCTACATGCGGAAAAATGAAACAAGATCCTTGCCTCACCCCCTACACAAAAAGAAACTCAAGATGAATGAAGGTCCTAAATGCACATACTAAAACGGTAACATTCTGTGAAGGGGCAGAAGCAGTGCTGTCATGCCTAGCTTTCAACAATGGTGCTTCTGACATAGTAACAAAAGGACAGGCAGCAAAAGACAAAGTAATGAGACCTCATAAAAATTAAAAACTTTTGGTCATCAGAGAATTTTACCAAAACCATAAAAAGACAAACTACCAACTGGGAAATATCTTCAGAAACCACATATCTGACAAGAATCTAATAACCAAATGAAACTTTGGCACGTTAACGAGAAAAGAATAAATAACCCAATCATAAAATGGGCAAAGGACTGAATAGACCTTTTACCAAAGAGGACATTTGAAGTTGGACTAAAGTGAGTCCTTACCCAGTGCACCATTAAGCCAAATCACTTCACACACCCTGCACCCTTGAGGGATGAGAGAGGTTTATGCCCATGTGCATGGTGAGGAGAACCGGGGCCAGTACTAGATCTGACTCTCCAAGTGGACTTGGAGTACAGTTTGTGTAAAGTTCAGGAAAGGGATCTATACATATCCCTATAAATTGCAGGAATTTGGGCGTGAATTCGCTGGGGATTGGCTGAGGTTTCCCTTGCCTCAGTTTAAAGGGCCAGTCGATTTTTAACGCAGTGTTCTTGCGCACCAGATGAGTGCGACATCCCGTCGTCAGCTGATCAGGCCTTAGGCTGAGGGGGAGATGTTAGTTCCCAGCAGCTGTATTCCTGTTTGTCTCACTGCGCATGTCCGCATGTCCGTGGGCCAAAACAGATCTGAGCTGGTTTTAACTGATTTCAAGTTGTAAGGAAACTCTTCATCACACCTGTTCATCTGTCTCCAATAGGGTGGGGGATGATTATAGAAACGGTGGGGAATTGAGCTGCTATTTAACTCGGCTTTTAAGGAAAAAGGTTATCATGGCTCCTCATTTGTCTCCACCCAGGTTGGGGGATGAATACAGAAAGGATGGGGAATTGAACTACATACAGTTCAGCTTAGCTTCAGTCCCTCCTTTGAGTGGTTACTGTTCCACATTCTTGGGGAATGGAGCGTCCACTCATTCTAACTACTTCCTTCTGTTCAGAGGCGAAGGTGGTGGAACTCAGAAATTCTTGGCTAATAAGTCTCTTGTGGTGTAGACAGCTCTTGGAATCTCTTGGCCATAGCCCAAGGAGAAGAGATTGGGGGTGCCCCTACAATAGCCGGTAATTTTGGGGCTTGAAGACTTATGACACTGAATACAGTAAGTAAAAGTACCAATGCTAATATAGGGAGCATTATAACAAATAAGGATCTCAAAAATATAAAATAATTCACTGCCGTCAAGTCAAATCTGACTCATAGTGACCCCTCCTTGAGTTTCCCAGGTATCTCTATGGAAGTAGGCCCAACCTTCCTTCCAAGGTTTTTTTTATAAGGATCTCAGCCACCCTAAACTGGGCAGCCAACAAGTGAGCCAAGAAAGGTCTACCCCAAATGTGAGGAGGTTAATTGGTGTTGTATGGTATCCCTATCCTGTTGCAGTTTACGAACGGTGTATTGGGTAGCCTGTTGATCCTGTTCCGTTTGTCGTGACGCATTAACTGATGAACAACAGGTAGCACTGATCCATGCACATACCCCTCCGCATGCTACATAGGATCTAGGCTGCCCGATTCTGAAGCACAGCAGTCTTGGCAGAAGTTATCTCCGTTTGCAGCACAGAAGATCCATCAGAAGCCAAGTTTGCTCCTGACTCTAGAGAAACCGACATTCTGAGCAAATTGATATAAAAGATGCATGTTGGGATTTTCCCAACACCCATTACAGGAATTGAAATGTGTTGGGATTTTTCCAAGGACTCCAGGCCAAATCAGGTGGACTCTGCTGGCATTGGCAGCTAGTGTGGGTAGTGGGTGACACACCCAACAGTCCCCCAAATATCCCCTGCTACAACAGCTAGGCTAAGTTTGATTATAGCATTCTCTTCCATCAGTAATGATACTGGAGTTACGAGTAACTAAGGAGAAGATAAAGTATTAGATTCAGTGAAGGGAGCAGGTTAAGTGACTCAGAAAAATAGACAAACCCACTCAACCAGCAGAGATGAAGAGGAGTCATTGGAAATACAAAGGAGGTCAAGACGGACGGAAGGAAGGAAAAATCACATCATGGAATCCACAGTGTTGGGGACGCAGAATAGCCACCCTGGGAGTTTTTCGAGGTGAGCTGGGGTTTTGAGTGGGTCGAAGATTTGACTGGGAAATGGATCAAAATGCCCCCCTTGGCTTGGGCTGCCAAGTGGCCACCAAACACATGGGAAGATGCTCAGCATCCCTAGCCACCCCTCCCTCACTGGGTCGGATCTGTCTCACAGCAACCCCTCCTTGGGTTGCCCAGTCTTCCTTCTGAGGATTGGCTGGTGGGTTTGAACTGCCAGTCTTCTGGTTAGCAGTCAGATGCCTTAGGCACCACACCACCAGAGCTCCCCATTAGCTATCAGAGAGATTCAAATCAATAAAACAATAAGATACCATTCATTACAGTCCCACTAGGATAGTTAAGATTTGAAAACCAGAAAATAACAAAGGGCAAGGAAGTGGGGAGATTGGAACCCTTAGCCACTGCTGGTGAGAATGCAGGTGGTACACCATTACAGAAAACAGTGTGGAGGTGCCTCGAAAACTAAAAGTAGAACTATCACATGACCAGCTGCTAAGGATATATCCAAAAGACTTGAAAGCAGAAACTCAGAGACTTGTACACCGACGCACTGTTCACCATAGCCGAAAGGTGGAAACCACCTAAATGCCATCAACAGATGAATGGGTAAACAAACAGTGGTACATACTACAGTGGAATACTACTCAGCCAGCAGGAGAAATGAAGTCTTGATACATGCTACAGTATGGATAGAGCTGGAAGACATTACGCTGAGTGAAATCAGTCAATCATAAAAGGACCAATATTATAGATTCCACTTATGTAAAAAGACAAGAAAAAGCAAATGCTTAGAGACCAAAGTTTATTAGTGGTTACTACAGGTGGGAGAGTCGGGGGAAGGGAGTTAACTGTGATAGACAAATCACATTGATTAAAGGTTGGGTTGCACAGCCAATTTTTTTTTGATTAATTATTTTAGCCGTGTTCCTTCCCCTTCCCTCTCACCCCTGGTAACCAACTGTGGTGGTTATGTTTGTGTGCCAACTTGGCTAGGCCTGGTTGAGTGGCTGGGCAGCTGGATGTAGTACTCCCCATGATGAAACTGTAACCAACTCCATGGTGGAATCTACTGGGAGCAGCTGAGTAGCTGCCTTTGGGTATGTGCTCTGGTTCCCATTTATAAGCAGCAGCTTTGGGAATGGTCTCTAGCCTATGGCACGCTTGGACCCTGCATGTAGCTGTGTCATTGTTCAGCAGCCTGCCATGCTCTGCCGACCTTGGGACTTACAATGGACTTAAATTAATGGCCTGCCATGTGGTTTGGTAACATCGGGACTGTGCTTTTTTATTTGTCAATCTTGGGTTTGTCAGCCTCAGCAGCCAGCAGCTGTCTGAGTGAAGAAATGCCTCTAGCTCCAGTGGGCTGGGAGCAGGAGGCAGAGCTGGACCCCAAGATTGAGGGGCTTTCACCCAGCACTAGACCTGGCACTTTGAACTTGAACTTAAAGCCTCCAAACTGTGAGAGAATAAACTCTGTTTGTTAAGGCCATCCCATTGGTGGTATATTCCTGTCAGAGTGGTACTGGGGAACCGGAACACCAACAAAGAAAATTTCCTTCCATATATAAACCTTTGCACAGTCGATTATTTAATTGCTGTCAATAAGTTGTACCCCTGTAAAAAGTTGAATTGGCAAAAGTTGTGTGATAGATACGTTTACAACAGTGATTATTTAAAAAAAAAAAATTGGAGCTGCTGAGGCTGCTTGTGTACAACCAAACACCTTATGGGATAAATCCCTTGGTTTGAAGGTTTAAGGTCATGGTTTCATGAGACATACTACAGTGGAATACTACTCAGCCAGCAGGAGAAATGACTCCTCATATGTTAATGGACTGCAGTCTTCAATCTTCATCAATAAATGCTTCCAGTCCTCTTCACTTTCGGTAAGCAAGGGTGTGTCCTCTGTGTATCATAGGTTGCTAATGAGTCTTCCTCCAATCCTGGTGCTGCATTCATCATCATATAGTCCAACTTCTCAGATTATTTGTTCAGCATCCAGATTGTGAATAGATACAGCCTTGAAGAACACCTTTTCTGATTTTAAGCCATGCAGTATCCCCTGTTCTATTCCAAAGACTGCTTCTTGGCCTATATACAGGTCCCTTATGTGCACAGTTAAGTGTTCTGGAATTCTCATTCTTCTCAATATTATGCATAATTTGTTATGATCCACACGGTCAAATAAATGCCTTTGCATAGTCAGTAAAGCACAGGCAAACATCTTTCTGGTATTTATTCTCTGCTTTCAGCCAAAATCCATCTGACATCAGCAGTGATATCCCTCATTCCATGTCCTCTTCTGAATCCAGCTTGAATTTCTGTCAATATACTGTTGCAACTGTTTTTTAATTACCTTCAGGAAACTTTTACTTGCGTGTGGTATTAATGATACCGTTCAATAATTTCTTCATTCTGTCACATCACCTTTCTTTGGAATGGGCACAAATATGGATCTCTTCCAGTCAGTTAGCCAGGTAGCTATCTTCCAAATTTCTTGGCATAAACAATTAAGTGCCTCTAGCGTGGCATCCATTTGTTGAAACATCTTAATGGGAATTCTGTCAGTTCCTGGAGCCTTGGTTTTTGCCAGTTCCTTCAGTGCAGCTTGAATGTCTTCCTTCAGTGCCGTTGGTTCTTGATCATATGCCACCTCCTGAAGTAGTTGAACATTGACCAGTTCTTTTTGGTACAGTGATTCTGTGTATTCCTTCCATCTTCTTTTGATGCTTCCTACATCATTCAACATTTTGCCCACAGAATCCTTCAATGTTGCAACTTGAGGCTTGAATTTTTTCTTCTGTTCTTTCAGCTTGAGAAATGCCAAGTGCATTCTTCCCTTTTGGTTTTCTGACTCCAGGTCTTTGCACATTTCATTATAATACTTTGTCTTCTTGAGCTCCCCTTTGAAATCTTCTGTTCAGCTCTTTAACGTCATTATTTTTTCCATTCGCTGTAGCTGTTCTCCATTCAAGGGCAAATTTCAGAGTCTCTTTTGACATCTGTCTTTGGCTTGTCTTTCTTTCCTGTCTTTTTAATGACCTTTTGCTGTCTCCATGTATGATGTCCTTGATGTCTTCCCTCAATTTGTCTGGTCTTCAGTCATTGGTGTTCAATGTGTCAAATCAGTTCTTCAAATGGTTTCTAAATTCAGGTGGAATATATTCAAGGTCGTACAAGGCAGAGTACAGCGTCCCCATAGGTTATCCAAGGCTGTTAATCTTTACAGAAGCAGACTGCCACAGCTTTCTCCTGCAGAGTGGCTGGTGGGTTCGAACTGCTGACCTTGCGGTCACCAGCCCAGTGCTTTAGCCACTGTGCTACCAGGGTTCCTGGAATAGGACAGGGCGATGCTATGCATGCTGTCTGCTCCAGATTCCTCATTGGACGTGTGTATGGTCAGGAGCCCTTATTGTCCCAGGAGGAGTTGTTGCACTCTTACAGTGTAACTGCTTGGCTCGTCTTTCCATGGGTGATTCCTTTCTCCAGAACACTTCGTGTACCACGTGCACACGTGTGCACACACAGTTCCCTCCACAGTGTCGCCAGCCTCTGCTTCTAGCACCTGAGACTCACCTCCACGCCTCACACCTGCACTGCAAACCAAAACCAAACCAGACTGGCTACCGTCAAGTCGACTCCATCATGGCGACTGCGCATGTTCAGAGCGGAGCTGCGTTTCAAGGCTGTGCTTTTTCGGAGGCAAATTGCCAGCCCTTTCTTCTGAGCTGTCTCTAAACAAAAAAAAAAACACAAACTCACTGCCTTTGAGTTGGATCTGACTCATAGCGACCCCTCCTTGGGTTTCCGCCGTATCACTATGAAAGTAGATTGCCCAGTGCAAAAACAGCAAGGAGGCCACATGTTCTGACCTCCTCTAACCCTACAAGGGGAAGGCAGGATTACCAGCAGTAACCCAAGGCCTATTACTGCAAGGCCAGACATGCTGCCTCCCTCCAGCCCTTTCACCAACCGTTCCTCCCAAGGCACCCACCACCTCTCTCCTGGGTTCGATAATTCACTGCAGTGGCCACACAGAACTCACAGATTATGGGGTTTATTAGGGAAGCACCAGGCTACAACTCAAGTCCAGGAAGAACGCTCAGTCTCTCTCCCAGCCCACCATCCCTCAGCCAAAAGTCTCTCACAGTCTCTTTTCCAGCAGTGCTGGTCCCTCGGTGTCTCACTCAGTGATGCGTGTCTCTTGAGGCTCTTTCCCAGCAGCACGTGTCTCTTTCAGGGATGCGTGTCTCTTTCGGCAGCACGTCTTCCTCCACCAGCAGTCAGAGAGAGTTCTGCCTCCAAGAGGCCTCCTTTTGAGCCCGGAAGGGTGGTCAAACTAGCCAATCACAGCATCAGAACTCTAAGCACGTGAGAGAGAGTGGGAACCTCCCAGAACATTGTATTGTGCCACGCCCAACAGAAATAACCCAGGTGGGCGACTTTAAAATCAGGATCTCCTCAGTTGCTAATAGCAATTCCCACCTTGGAGTTTACAAAGACTTATGGGTAGAAAAGCCACACTAAGTAATTTACTACACTGCACCCAGTCTTCCTTCCAAGGGGTGACTGGTGGGTTTGAACCACCAGCCTTTTGGTTAGCAGTCAGATGCCTTAGGCACTGCACCTCCGGAGCTCCCCTGAGCTGCCTTTGAGTGGGTTCAAACCACCGGCTTTGTTAGTAGTGGAGCCCTTCACGGTCTGTGCCAAGCACGGACTTCACTGCAAAGCCAGCTGCCCTTTATTTGTAGTCGCTGTGAAATGCAATCAACTTGATGGCAGTGGTTTGCTTTTTTGTTTGGGAGAGACAAAAGGAGCCCTGGTGGTGCAGTGGTTAACACTCAGCTGCTAACTGAAGGATCACCACCAGCCACTCTGTCAGAGAAAGATGAGGCAGCCTGCTTTTATAGAGATGACAGTCTTGGAAACCCCATGGGGCAGTTCTTCTCTGTCCTGTGGGGTTGCTATGAGTCGGAATCAACTCCATGGATGGCAGTGGGATTGGTTTTAGGAGAGGAAGGAGCCGTTAGGACCACCACTCCTTCAGCTCTGCACCTGGTAGCCTCACGCATAGGACCTGCACATGTTGGCCTTCAGCGTGGCCAGCCAGCTCGTCCCAGACCCCAGGTTGCACGGAAACCACTAGAAGGTGGGGAAGTTGCAAGCTCTTGCATAGTCTTTATAGCCGATGCCATCTGCTGGTGAAAAAGGGCACCGGGGACTTGGCGGCTTCCCCTCCTCACCGTTCCTTACCAACGCGGAGCTCGGGTCACCCAGTGCCCCGCGTGACATTTATCGCCAGAGTTAAAATGAACTTTACTGTTGCGCTCCTTAGGCCAGAGTTAAAATTAGGCCTGATTCCAGTACGGAAGCTCCATATAGAAAAGTGTACACGTATGTCAAGTTGTTTTGTTGGTGGTGTATGCCATCAGCTTGATTTCCACTCATGGCGACCCCGTGTCAGAGTAGAACTGCCCCATAGAGCTTCCTGGGCAGCCACTGAGGGGGTTGGAACTACTGGCCTTAAGGTCGGCAGCTGAGCATTTTAATCATTGCACCACCAGGGCTCCTTGTGTATGTAGCTCAATGCAAAGAGCAGCGCAGGTGACAACCAGAACGTGCCCGTCCCCCCAGCCACCTGCTCTGTTCCCTTCCAGTCCCTGCCCGTCCCCCCTGCCGACAGGAGGTCACTACCTGGAGCTCTGGGGCACTGTGGTAAGGTATCTGGCTGCTAATCAAGAGGTGGGTGCAGGAGGTCGGTGGTTCGAACCCACCAGCCACTCCACAGAAGAAAGATAAGGCAGTGTGGTTCTGTAAAGATGGAGAGCCTTAGAAACCCTGTGGGGGCCACTGTGAGTCAGAATTGACTTGGAGGCAGTGAGTTTGGTTTTAGTTTACCTGGATTCCTAGCAGGATAGACTTATTTTGCCTACTTTTCTATCTTGACAACTGGAGCCGTGTCGTGTATAATTTTAGTAACTGCAAAAATCCAGGTGACTAAGAGGCATTTTTAGTCAGTCCTTTGCAATAGAGAGCAAGCCATCATGAGAGGGAAATATGTCTTCCGTCCCACAATCCTCTGCTTTTGTCTTCACCTCCCACCCCTACTCCCAATCAAGGTGATGCGTCATTGGCCTGAAAGCCACGAACAAAGTCGTGATCATTTTAGCAGTCACAGCTCACAGCGATGAGCACTAAGCACTTTCCCTCACCTCCCTCCATTCCTACAAGGAACCTGTGAACACTGGCTTCAGAGCTTAGGTAACATGCCCAAAGTCACGCAGGTGGCTACTGGGGACCTGGCCTGGGAGCCCAGGTCTTGTGACCCCAGAGTTATGATGTGCTCTTCATCACCCAGGCTGCCCTCCAAGCCACAGTAGGGGTCAGCACACACTGGAGTGAGAGAAGGAACCTTGGAGATACCGCGGGTTCGATTCCAGACCACCGCAATAAAGCAAATGCCACAATCAAATGGGTCACACTGATTTTTTGGTTCGTCAGTGAAAATTTTGTTGCTGTTGTACTGTAGTCTATTAAGTGTGGAATAGCGCCATGAAAAAGTTTGAAATTTTGGGAGAATGACCAAAATGGGACACAGAGACACGCAGTGAGCACACACTGTTGGGAAAATGGCACCGATTGACGTCCTTGATGCAGACTTGTCACAAACCTTCCATTTGTAAAAATACCACAGTATCTGTGAAGCTCAATAAAGGGAAGTGTGATGGAACCGCATATGCCTGTACTCGGGCCAGTTCTCTGCAAAAGTCAGCACAAGAGGGGGAGGGAGCCTGCTGGGGCTGTGGACGCCACAGCGTTGGGTCATCTGTTTGCTTCAATTGTGGAAGATTCCCAGCTCTTTGGTACAGTATCCGAAGTGGACAGCTTGACCAGTTCTCATGGAATCCACATTTACATTGGAAATGACTTACTGTGGATTCAGTTCCCACTCATGGAGAACTCATGTGGGTCAGGGTAGAATTTTCTTTAATTTTTTAGAGTAATACTTTATGTTGTTTTCCACTGCAGTCAGGCTCCCATTCAACATTTCTGTACCAATTGCTCAGTGACATTGGTTGCATTCTTTGCAACGTGTGGACGTTCTACCTACTTTCATTCTGGTTGTTCTATTTCCGTTAATCTAGCGTCCCTGTCCCCGTATGCTCTCATCTTTGTTTTAATGTAATCATTGACTGTTTGGTCTCATAGGTGAGTTTTAAAAGGAGCACAGTACTTAGGCGTGATGTCACTATGTTTCGAGCCAATTTGTTATTATCTCCCAGGTGACCTCTGGTTCATCTCAGTTCAAGGTTTGAGGAGTATCTCAGGGTGATAGTCTCAGGGAGTCCTCCAGTCCAAACCAATCTAGCCTGGCTTTTTAGTTTGTTTGCTTCAGCAATTTGAGATTCTGTTCCATGTTTTTCTCCCATCTAGTCTTATCAAGGTCCATCTGCTGTGGCCCTGATTAGAATGGTGGGTACTGGGAGCTGGGCACCATCTTGTTCTAATGGTCTTGGGGTTGATGAGGTTGTGATTTGAGTAGACTGTCCTTGTTACGGATTGAATTGTGTCCCCACAAAATCTGTGTCAACTCGGCTAGGCTATGATTCCCAGTATTGTGTGGTGGGTCTTCATGTTGTGATCTGATGTAATTATCCTCCATTTTGTGATATGTTGTCAATCCTAGCCTTTATATATTAACGAGGCAGGATTAGGATGGGGTGTATCTTGAGTCACCACTGTTACTGAAGTGCCCACCTTTACTCAAGCCACATCCTTGTTTGAGTCACACCTTTTATCCTTCTAGACTCAGGGGAAGACTGATGCCAAGACATTGGGAGATCTCCAAGGAATGCTGGTCAACGATTACATTGAAACAAAGATGAGAGCATATGGGGACACTTGTGGTGTTTCTGTTATAACAGCACTAGGAGTTAAGACAGTCCCATATACCAGTTTCTTCTTTGAGTCTTTGGTTTCCTTCTTTCTATTTTGTTCTACACGAGTGAAGAGAAATAGTTGTATCTTAGACGGTCACTAGCAAGACCCCAGACACTACTCAACAATTAGGATGTAGACCATAACTTTATGAACTATATTATGCCAATTGATCAAGATGTCCCATGAGACTATGGTCTGTAGGGTTCCAATGGCTTATTTTTCAGAACACCAGGGAATTAGTTCTTCTGAGACACCTCTGGGTGGACTCTAACCTCCATCATTTTGATTAGCAGCTGAGTGGGTAACTCTTTGTATCACACAGGCCCTCAGTGTAATAGCTGATGTCCTGGTAAGGAAGGGAGAGGATACACAGAAACTGGGGCGGGGGGGGGGGCATGTGATGATGGGATCAGGGATGGGAACAGTGCGGCCACAAGCCAAGGAAGGTTGGGAGCTCCCAGAGCAAGGAAGGGTCTTCCCCTGGAGCCCCCAGAGGGAGTGTGTGACCCCACACCTGGCCTCCGAGCCCAGGATGGAATCAATTTCTGTTGTTTTGCCATCCAATTTGTGGTTCTTTGTTATGGCAGCCCCAGGAAACTAATACAGTCACACAGGCCAGCCTGGTGCAGTGCAGAAGGAGACCACCCAAGGGCGGCCACCCAGGAGGTCTTTGGGGGTCGTTTTGGAGGCTGGCTACCACAACAGTCCTGTCTGACTAACTCTCTAACTATCCTCTCTGAGTCCGTCCCCAACACTCATTTTGTCCTGTGTCTCCTAACAAAAGTCTTTTATACATCTGGTGTTAGTTTTTGTGTATGGTGTGAGGTGGAGATCTTGTTTCATTTTTCTGCAAATGAATATCCAGTTCTCCCAACATCATTTGTTGAACAGACAACCTCTTCCCCATTTAATGGATTTTGGCCCTTCATCAAAGATCAGCTGACCATATGTCGATGGATCTATCTGGGTTCTCAATTCTATTCCACTGGTCTATGTGTCTGTCATTGTACCAATACCAGGCAGTTTTGACTACTGTGGCTGTATAGTAGGTTTTAAGATCTGGCAGTGTGAGACCTCCTACTTTGTTCTTCTTCTTCAATAGTGCTTTGCTTATCCGAGGTCTCTTTCCTTTCCACATAAAGTTAGTGATTGGTTTTTCCATAGCCTTAAGGCTGGGGCCTGAGGTAGGCAGGCCCAGGGCTTGGAGGCTGCTTTTTTGCTTGGGTGTGGCTCTGTATTAAGGCCAGGGCCAAGGTAGTTGGGCCAGGGCTCAGAGGCTGCTTTTTGCTTGCGGGCAGCTCTGTTTAAGGCTGTTGCCTGAGGTAGGCAGGTGCAGAGGGGTTAGGAACAACTAAGGGAAACGAACTTGTCTGTCAGTTTGTTGTTCTATGGCTTATGTGTTGCTGAGAGGCTGGAGGCTATGCCACTGTGTTGAAAAATGCCAGCAGGGTCACCCATGGTGGACAGGTTTCAGCAGAGCTTCCAGGCTAAGACAGACTTGGAAGAAGGAAGAGACCATCCACTTCTCACAAAATTGGCCAGTGAAAACCTTATGAATAACAGTGAAACACTGTCTGCTATATGACTGGAAATCTTTATGAACAACCCTGAAACTTTGTCTGACACAGGGCCGGAAGATGAGCCCATCAGGTGGGAAGGCACTCAAAATTTGGGAAGGCACTCAAAATTTGGGAAAGAGCTGGCTCCTCAGAGTAGAGATGACTTAATGATACGGACAGAGTAAAGCTTTTAGGGCCTCCATTGGCTGATGTGGCATGACTCGAAATGAGTATGAACAGATGCAAACTTTTATCTATTAATAATTAGAACACGGAGTGTATGAAGACTGAATCTAGGAAAATTGGAAGTTGTCAAAAATGAAATGGAATGCATAAAGATTGATGTCGTAGGCATTAGTGAGCTGAAATGGACTCGTTTTGGCCATTTTGAATCTGATAACCATATGATCTCCTATGCCAGGAATGACAAATTGAAGAGGAATGGTGTGGCATTCATTGTCACAAAGATTGTTTCAAGATCTATCCTGAAGTACAGTGCTGTCAGTGATAGATAATATCCATACACATACAAGGAAGACCAGTTAATATGACTATTATTCAAATTTATGCACCAACCACCAAAGCCAAAGATGAGGAAATTGAAGATTTCTACCAACTTCTGCAGTCTGAAATTGACCAAACATGCAATGAAGATGGGTTAATTATCACTGGTGATTGGAATGCAAAAGTTGGAATCAAAGAAGAGTTACTGGTAGTTGGAAAATATGGCCTTGGTGATAGATACAATGCTGGAGATCGCTTGATAGAATTTTGCAAGACCAATGACTTATTCATTGCAAATACCTTTTTCCAACAACATAGCGATGACTATACATGTGGACTTCACCAGATGGAATACACAGGAATCAGATTGACTACATCTGTGGCAAGAGGTGATGGAGAAGTTCATTATCTTCAGCCAAAAGAAGGCCAGGAGCTGATTGTGGAACAGACCATCAACTGCTCATATGCACGTTCAAGTTGAAGTTGAAGACAATTAAAACAAGCCTATGAGAACCAAAATATGACCTTGATAATATCCCTCCTGAATTTAGAGACCATTTAAAGAATAGATTTGATGTATTGAACACCAGTGACCAAAAGCCGGAGGATGACATCAAGAACATCATCCATGAAGAAAGCAAGAGGTCATTAAAAAGACAAGAAAGGAAGAACAGACCAAAATGGATGTCAGAAGAGACTCTGAAACTTGCCCTTGAGTGGAGAGTAGCTAAAGCAAATGGAAGAAATGACAAGATAAAGGAGCTGAACGGAAGATTTCAAAGGGCAGCTCGAGCTGACAAAGCCAATTACTCTAATGAAATGTCCAAAGACCTGGAGTTAGAAAACCAAAAGGGAAGAACATACTCAACATTTCTCAAGCTGAAAGAACTGAGGAAAAAATTAAGCCCTGAGGTGCAATATTGAATGATTCTGTGGGCAAAATAGGAGCTCTGGTAGCATAGTGCCTAAGGTATTTGACTGCTAACCAGAAGGCTGGCGGTTCAAACCCACCAGCCACTCCTCGGAAGGAAGGTTGGGCAATCCTACTTCTGTAGTGATACTGCCTTGGAAACCCAAGGGGAGGGGTCGTTATGAGTCGGGGCCGACTCGACGGCACACAACAACAACATGGGCAAAATATTGAATGATGCAGGAAATATCAAAAGAAGATAGAAGGAATACACAGAGTCACTGTACCAAAAAGAATATTGGTTAATGTTCATCCATATCAGGAAGTGGCATATGATCAAGAACCAGTGATATTGAGGGAAGAAGTCAAAGCTGCACTGGAGGAATTGGCAAAGAACAAGGCTCCAGGAATTGATGTAATACCCATTGAGATGTTTCAATGAATAGATGCCCCACTGGAGGCACTCACTCAGTTATGCCAAGATATTTGGAAACAGCTACCTGGCCAAATGAGTGGAAGAGATCCGTATTTGTACCCATTACAAAGAAAGGTTTCCTCAGACTGTGGAAATTATCAAACAATAGCATTAATATCACACACAAGTAAAATCTTACTGAAAATAATTCAAAAACGGTTGCAGCAGTATATTGACAGCTTCCAGAAATGCAAGCTGGATTTAGAAGAGAACGTGGAACAAAGCATATCATTGCTGATGTCAGGTGGACCTTAGCTGATAGCAAAGAATACCAGAAAGATGTTTACTTGTGTTTTATTGACTATGCAAAGGCATTTGATTGTGTGGATCATAACAAATTATGGATAACATTGAGAAGAATGGAATTCCAGAACACTTGATTGTACTCATGAAGAACCTGTACATAGACCAGGAGGCTGTTGTTCGAACAGAACAAGGGGACAGTGTATGGTTCAAAATCAAGAAGGAGGTGCATCAAGGTTCTATCCTGTCACCATACTTATTCAACTTGTATGCTGAGCAAATAATCTGAGAAGCTGGAATATATGAAGAAGAACGCAGCATCAGGATTGGAGGAAGACTCATTAACAACCTGAGATATGCAGATGACACAACTTTGGTCGCTGAAAGTGAGGATGACTTGAAGCACTTACTGGTGAAGATTGAAGAATACAGTCTGCAGTATAGATTACACCTCAATATAAAGAAAACAAAACTTCTCACAACTGGTCCAGTGAACAGCTTCACAGTTGATGGAGAAAAGTTTGATGTTGTCAAGGATTTCATATTACTTGTTTCACAATCAACACCAATGGAAGCAGCAGTCAAGACATCAGATGATGTATTGCATTGGGCAAATCTGCTGCAAAAGACCTCTTTCAAGTGATGAAGAGCAAAGATGTCTCCTTGAAGACTAAGGTGCACCTGACCCAAGCCATAGTATTTTCAGTTATCTCGTATGCATGTGAGAGCTGGACAATGAATAAGAAAGACTAAAGAAGAGTTGATGCTTTTGAGTTGTAGTGTTAGAGAAGAATTCTAAGAGTACCATGCTCTTGCTAAAAGGACTAACAAATCTGTCCTGGAAGAAGTGCAGCTGAATGCTTCTTGGAAGTGAGAATGGCTAGACTTCGTCTCACCTACTTTGGTCATGATGTTAGGAGGGATCATTCCCTGGAGAAGGATATGATGTTTGGTAAAGTGGAGGGTCAATGAAGAAGGGGAAGGCCCTCAATAAGATGGACAGACACAGTAACTGCAACAGTGGGCTCAGGTAGAGCAAGGATCGTGAGGCTGGCACAAGACTGGGCAGTGTTTCATTCTGCTGTGCATAGGGTTGCTATGAGTCGGAGATGACTCAGCGGCACCTAACAACAACAACAAAGAATGTTGATAGAATCTTATTTGGGATTACATTGAATGTATAGATTGCTTTGGGTAGAATTGACATTTTTACAATGTTCAATCTTCCTATCCATGAGCATGCTATGTTCTTCCATTTATGTAGATCTCTTATGGTTTCTTGATGTGGTCTTTTATAGTTTTCTTTGTACAGGTCTTTTGTGTCCCTGTGAGGTTTATTCCCAAGTTTTGTTTTATTTTGTTTTGTTTTGAGTAGCTATTGCAAATGATATTGATATCCTTATTTCTTTTTCAGCAATCTCTTTGCTGGTGTAGAGGAATCCAACTGATTTTTGTATGTTGATCTCGTATCCTGCTACTATGCTAAATCTCTCAATTAGTTCCAGTAGATTTTTTACTGAGTCTCTTAGGTTTTCTAGGCATGGGATCATATCATCAGCAAATAGGGATAGTTTGACTTCTTCCTTACCAATTTGGATATCAAAGGAAATATTCTTTACTAGTTAAATTAAACTGTTGTTTGTTTTTAAGATTCATGCAATATTTTTGGTTTAAGTGTTAAAGATGATCTCAAAGCCATTGTTTCAAGTGTTCATCTAGCCTCCATGGCTGTAGAAAGTCTATGAGAATTTGAAATTCTGTTCTTCATTTCCCCCCTTTGATCAAGATTCTTCTAAAGAATCTTTAATCAAAATGTTTAGTAATGGTAGCTGGGCACTATCTAGTTCTTCTGGTCTCATGGCAGAGGAGGCAGTTGTTCATGGAAGCAATTAGCTGCACATTCCATTTCCTCCTTCTATTCCTGACAATTGTGCCTTAGAAGGTCTATTGCTAGGTTTAGGGACCCTGGACACTGTGCCATGAAACAGGAGGTGGAACAGAAGCACTGAACACATTATGAGGTTAATTAACTGGGATGTCACATGTAACCACAACCCTAAACCTCCAAACCAAGGAACTAAATCCTCTAAAGTGTTTCATTGCACATAAGCAGACTTAGCAGTGACACTTGTTTTAAAATCATTGTTGTAAATATATCTATCACATAACTTATGCCAATTCACCTTTTTATAGGTGTACAACTGACTTATTGACAGCAATTCCATTAACTGACTGTCCAACCCTGTCCATAGTGTTTTCAGTGATTGATTTTTTAGAAGTAGATCTCCAGGCCTTTCTTCCAAGGCACCTCTGGGAAGATGCAAGCCTCCAACTTTCAATTAGCAGCCAAGCATTTTAACTGTTTATACCACCTGGGGACTCCCCAACACTCACTAGGCTGCTTATAATTTTAAAACAGACAATACCAAGTGTTGGCAAAGATGTGTAGAATTTGCAATCCTCCTACATTGCTGGTGGAACTATAGAATGGTGCAGCTGGTGGTTATTCAAAAGGTTCATGTAGAGGCATCGCATGACCTGCAATTCTGCTCCTCGGCATGTGCCCAAGAGAAATGAAAATGTTAGTCCACACAAAAACTTGTCCAGGAATGTTTATAGCAGTGTTATTTGTAATAGCCAGAAAGCATTGGGTGTCATGTATTTGGCCATCTCATACAATTTAGAGCAGGCTGTCTTTCCTTCACCAACGGGGTGTGTAAGAGGTGGTCAGAACATTAATAAAGAGTGTCAGAGTGAAATAAAATGTAAAATTAGTGGAACAGTAAAGGAAAAGAAGGAGCGTGCTGAAGACTCAGAAAACTAATATTGTTCAGACATCTTGTGGAAGAGCTGTTCAGTTAACATTGATGAGTAGGTTTTTTGTGTATATATGTATTTAATATGTATATATGTATGTGTATAAACGTGTGTGTGTTCCATCTTCTAGAAAAGCTTTAAAATGGCTTGTTAAAAGACATTTAAAAAATAAAGAAATAAAATATCCAAAATTAAAGACAGTTTTTGTTTACCTGGAGCAACAGAAGAAGGAGAGAAATGGAATGTGTGACTCATTGCCTCCACAAACAACTGCCTCCTTTGCCCTGAGACCAGAAGAACTAGCTGGTGTCCAGCTACCATTATTGAACATTTTGATTAAAGACTCTATATAGAAGAATCCTGATCAAAAGGGGGGATATGTAGAACAGAATTTAAAATTCTAGTGGAAACCAGATTTTTTTGAGCCATGGATGCTGGATGAATGAGACCCTGAAACTTTTGCCCTGAGATCATCTTTAAACTTTAAACCGAAAATAACTCCTGAAGTCATCTTAGAACTGAACAATAGTTTAGTTTAATGAAAAGAAGTCTGCCTTGAGCGTTAGCTTTTTAAAGAATTATCTGTATGGTATATAATTGACAATAGCAACTTGACAGGTTAGGTGGGAACCTTAGCGGGCAGTGAGTTTATGTTAATGGGGGAGGGGCAACTCAGAAAAGCGGGTGAGAGCGGGTGAGCGACTTGAGGGAGATAATCAGTGTCGCTGGTCGTTCGCGTAGGAATTGTTGACTTGGTTTATGTTCTACTGTGTACGTCCTCAACAACAAAACTAAAGTGAAATATAAACTAAAAAAAAAAAATTAAAGGCAGGACAAAACAAGAAAGAGAAATAAGGACAGAAGGATGAACATGAGTCTAGGATACAGCGCAAACCACGGCCTTTAATGACTTCAGCGTTGCTTTGGGTCGGTCACTGAACTGACTTTAGCGGCAATGACTCAATTCTCAGCACCCATAAGGTCCAAACACCCAAGCTGTCCAGGGGAACTACAATGTTCCCGGTGTAAGACTGGGCAAGAATTTCTCTCCAGGACCCAAGGAACATGTGATAAACAAGCTACATTCTTCCTCAAAATACGGTTACACTAAATTCAAGACATTCCACTGGGCACTTTCTCCCGCTTTCCTCATCATCTGCAATAGTGGAGTACCAGAGCAATTCCAGAAAAAGAGTTCTTTGAGTCAGCCGTGGGCTAGGCACTTCCAGGTACCATCTCTACCTTTACCGTCTCCCTTTCACAGCAACCAATGGAATGTTTAATTTCCCCATTTAACAGGTAGGGAAGCTGAGGTTCAGAGCAGGGCTTCATTTTGGTTTGACCTCTGAGGAGAATTTGCAGTTCCACCCAGATATACTGACTCTCATGTCTTTATAAGAATAAGCATGTGTAGAGTACATAACACAACCACGGCTATGGAATAGGATCCGACTCATGGCGACACCTCCTTGGGTTTCCGAGGCGGTATCTCTATGGAAGTAGATTGCCCAACCTTCCTTCTGGGGAGTAGTTGGTGGGTTTGAACTGCCAGTCTTCTGGTTAGCAGTGAGATGCGTTAGGCATTATGCCACCAGAGCTGCTAGTGTAGGTAACAGTGTTGTGTATACATAAGAGTCACCTGGTGATCTTGTTAACAATGTAAATTCTGATTCCCTATTTCTGGGGTGGAAATGCAAATTCTCAGTAGGGTGTTAAACCAGAATGAACCGGTTCTGAGTCCTGGTTCAGAGAGGTTTAGTCATCTGCACAAGGTCACACAGCGGGTAAGAAGAATCCAAACCCTCATCTGCAGTAAACACTAAGCTGACCAACCAGCTCTCTATTCTCCAGTGTTGCCTCCTTTATAGCTCTTGGGCAGGGAAGTGGGGGCCACAATCCCTTATCTGCAATCCCAAAATCCACAGAGCTCTGAACAAAGGAAGATGTTTCCTGAGTTTGCAGTGGGAGGTGCTCTAGCTGGAGACGCCAGCAGCTACCTGTCACTGAACATTACCAGTTACTGTCAGTTCTGACTCAGGGTGACCTTCCATGTGTCAAAGCAGAACTGTGCTCCATGCAGTTTTCAATGGCTGAGTTTTCTGAAGTAGATTGCCAGGCCTTTCTTCCGGGGAGCCTCTGGGTGGGCTCAAACCTCCAACCTTGCAGTTAACAGCTGAGAGTATTAACCAAGGTACCACCCAGCCACTCTGCAGTTGAGAACATAGTGGGATTAGATGACTCCTTGCAGTGAACACACATCAGTAAGAGGGTGTTAGAAAGAACTTAGCTGACTCAATCCCTGAGCTGCGTTTGTGTGTAAGCAGGTGTGTGGCAGGAGCCTAGAACGCCCCATGTTAGCGTGGGCCAGGAGTGGGGGCTCCACGGACTGAGTTGAGGGCCTTCCCTGCCCCTTCTCTAGTAGAGTAGGACAAGCAAGCTGCCACCTTCTTGTCTGAGAATTGACTGAAGCAGCACACAACCATAGTGGGGGCCCATGTGGTCTCCTGGTCCCCTGGCAATGGCTGAGACCCTTCTGGGGGAGCTGAGGTCTGGGGGAGCCCCAGCCCGAGGGGAGAGCACATGGTGCCTCCTCCCCCTGAGGTGGGAAGCAAGGGGCAGGATCAAGCAGGTGAACACTGCTGTCCCCGCCCTTCTCACCTCCTGCATTCTCCCCAGCTAGACCTGTAGGCCGTTTGGCCAGTGCCTGGAAACCAAGTGAGTTCTTCACACTCTCTTCTTGAAAACTGGCTTTCCTAACTCCTGGTCACTCTTCTGTCCCGATTCCAGGGCCTTCCCAGGAGCGAGCGTCCTCCCACTGCCTTTTCTGTTCATTTCTTGGAAGGGTTCATCAATTTTACATAATCAAGGGCTCGAACTAGACTGGTGATCCGCTTTTTCAAGTGTTCATCAAATATGAATGAGAGCTACTCCGGGCCAGGCTAGGCCCAGAACACCTGCTCACCTCCACACTCTCGGAAGCACGCCCACTTGTCCACGTTCCTTGGTGTCCTAGCAACCAGCAGAAGCTCCGACCTGAGCTCCAGTCAGGACAGATGCCATTTTCTCCCTGACAGTAGTGACTTGTTGCTTCCCTGGACCTCTGAGGACCCTCCGTGCCATTCCCCAGGAGCCATCCCTGGTCCCGAGGCCTCCCAGCACCCGGCCCGGCCAGCCCTGGCTGCAGAATGAGTTTCTCGGTTACATTCACTGAGCTGGTGAACATCGCCATCCCTCAGGGCGGGGTGGTGAACTTCCAGGCCCTGCACCTGCTGCTGCATGGCATCCTGGAACATATCCACATGGCCGAGCTGAGGAAGGTCCTCTCAGGGGACGAGGACTTCCTCCAGACCTCACAGGTCATGCTCATGCCCAGGGAAGGGGATGCCCAGCCCATCCTGAACCCCATGAAGAGGCTCAACAACGTCTTTGACCACGTGGTGAACCGAATCGACAAGCTAGAGAGTGAGATGGCCATGCTGCAGGGGCTGCCCTCCACCTCCCAGCTGCTGGAGGCCAGCCAGGGGACCAGCAAGCCCGCCCAGGACATGTGGCAGTTCATTAAGCTGAGGAAGATGTTGGAGGGCAATGAAGAAGCCACGGCCAAGGTAAGCCACCCAGCCTCCAGAGCACTTCCATACCCCTTCCCTCTGGTGGCAGAGGAGGGCAGCCCTGGAGGGGCTCCTAGGCTGTAATCTTTGCAGGAGCGCATCGCCAGGTATTTTTCCCGCAGAGCTGTTTGGTGGGTTTGAACTGCCAACCTTTCGTTTGGGAGCCAAGGGCATAATAAAAGTACCCTGCCTCCTGCTCCTTTGTCCCCTCACTTGATGAACTCTCCCCTATAACAAAGAGCCCTGGTCGCACAGAGGTTAAGTACTCCCTCAGCTGCTAATTGAAAGGTCAATGGTTTGAACCCACCCAGTGGCTCCACAGTAGAAAAGACCTGGTGATCTGCTCCCGTAAAAACTGCAGCCTAGAAAATCCTGTGGGGTAGTTCTCCTGTCACGTGGGGTCGCTAGGAGTTGGATCGACTCCAGGCATCTAACAACAGAAACTCCTTATAACAGAGAGGGAAGGATGGGGCTTTGGACTCAGACAGAACAAAGGCCCCCTGCTCACATCTTTCATCAGATATTAATCAAGGGCCCACTGTGGAAGAGATTCCATGTTGGTCACTAGGGGTGTAATGTGAACAGGAGCTCGTGGTCTAGTGGGAAGAGATGGACAGAAAGCAAGCAGATTAAAAAGAAAAACTACAAGAACTAGCAGCGTAAAGAGGGAAGAAGGAGCATTATCCCTGTGTTGTAAGTGAGGAAACATACTCAGAAATGTTCAGTAGTTTATTGAAGGTCCAACAGTGAGTGATGGGTGCAACAGGGAGTTGAACCAAGGCCGTTTGATTCAGGGCCTTCCCGTTGACTGCTATGTCCACTGCCTCCTTTCCAGGCACATAACAGGCACTCAATAATGGTGGCCCTAGAAGGGTTAAGAGTTGTCAACTTGATTAAACCTCAGTGAAGAATTTATTTCCTTGAATTTTCACCATCAGATTTTCCTTCTTTTTAAAATTATTTTTTCCCTCCTGATTCAACAACCTATCTGGAAGTCCACTTTTTTACTACCTGCAAGTTTCTGGCTGGAGTAGGAGGCAGTGCATGGGCTGCTGCTCCCACCCCAGACCCAGTACCTCTGGTGTGCCGCTGCAGAAGGCTCTGGGTACCTTTTCCCGACGTGCGGGGACCCCTGGCCTGATGGGGAAGATCCTCCACATTCCTCTTGTCTGCCTAGAACTTAAACCTAGCTGTGTTCAGGGCTGTCCTGCCAGTCCTGCTTGGGGCTCAGTGGATCGCCCAGGCTGAACTGTCCTCATGGAGTTGGCTCCTCTGCAGCCCCTACAAGGAGGGAAAGGTGCCGTGATTCAACTCAGTGAGTCAGACAGAATAGAACCATTGCAGCTTACCTGGTTTATTTAAGTAAGGCCGGGTTAAAATAGATTTTAGTCCTAAAACATAAATATATAAATAGTCCTGGACTTATTTTCAGAGTCCTCCTATTGGTGTCACCAAACTGTTTAGGGTCGTGGCTTTAAAACTGACCAGTCTCCAATTCTTTCATCTACCCATCCATCCGTCTGTCTGCCCATCTCTAAATCCTTTTATCCATCCATACAGTCAACAAATGTTAACTAAGCAACTATTTGTGAGGGGCCCCAGCATATGCCATGGGGACCCAGTGGTGATTGGGACAGACATGGTCCCCATTCTCCCATAGCCCATATGTACTAAGGGACACAGATACTAATCAGATGCTAACGTGCCCTGGTGGCGTAGTGCCGAAGACATTAGACTGCTAACCAGAAAGCTGGTGGTTCAAACTTATCAGCCACTCCTTGTAAAGGAAGACTAGGCAATCTACTTCCATGGAGATACTGCCTTGGAAACCCAAGGAGGGATCACTATGAGTCAGAATCAACTTGATGGCAATGAGAATGAGTTACTTTAATTGATGTATACATATATTTTTTTCCAGTTCCAGTAAGTGCTGCACAAGAGAAGTTTGTAGACTGTGGGAGGTATAACTGGGGACGGAGTCCCTCGAGTACTGGGGAGGCCTCCAGGGGAAGTGGCCTTGGAGGTGGGTTCTGAAGGGTGAGTGGGGATGACTTGTTGTTGTTGTTATGTGCCGTTGAGTCGCACCCAACTCATAGCGACCCCTCCTTGGGTTTCCGAGGCAGTATCACTAAGGAAGTAGATTGCCCCATCTTCCTTCCGAGGAGTGGCTGGTGGGTTCCAACCGCCAGACTTGTGGTTAGCAGTCAAGTGCCATAGGCACTATGCTACCAGAGCTCCTGAGGATGTCCTAGGTGGGGAGAATTTCAGACAGAGGGAATAGCTGGTGTAAAGGCCCTGAGGCATGAGGGAGCGAAGTGTTCAGGGGACAGAGAGGAGGCTGGTGAGCCTGGAAAGCAGACGGGAAGGTTGTGGGTGGGTGGTGCAATGAAGCAGAGCGGGCGTGGGCCACACTAGTGGGGAAGCAATGAAAACCCCAGCACCAGCCCCTCAGTCGTACCTCAGGCCACTCAACCTCTTTTGCCTCCATTTTCTTTGCCACGAGACAGAGAAAACATAATCCTGCCTGATACAGCTGCTGTGTGGGTTAAACGAGGGAAAGAGTTATTGACGCCTGCCCAGGGCCAAGTAGACCTTAACTGCTATTACCTGTTGAGTTACTTTCTTACTGTGGTCGCCACAGATGAACACAGATGTGGTGGCTCGAACAACACAAATTTATTCTCTTGCCATTCTAGAGGTCAGAAGTCCCAAATGGCTCTCCCTGGCTGAAATCCAGGTGTCAGCAGGGCTGTAGGGGAGAATCAGGAGCCCTGGTGGTACCGTGGTTGGCACTTGGCTTGGTGGTTCAAACCACCAGCCGCTGCGTGGGGGAAAGATGAGGCAGTCTGCTTCCGTAAGGATTGACGGCCTTGGAAACCCTCTGGGTTGCCCTGAGTCGAAATCCACTGGACAGCAGTGGGTATTCTAACTTCTGCCTCCATTCTCACATGTCTCTCTCACTGATCCTAGCTCCTCCTACTTATCAGGCCCCTGTGACTGATTCCATGGGCACCAGCTGGACAAAGCAGCATAATTCCCCATCTCAAGATCCTTCCCTATCACATCTGCATGGTCCCTCTTGCAATGTGAGGTCTCCTGTGCACAGGTTCCAAGGATTAGCATGTGGACATCTTTGTGGGGCCGTGACTCAGCCAATCATACCTACGTGCTACAGGGCTGTAGGCCGGGCCCTCGGGTCACAGCGGGCGTCCTTGCCCCCTGGGCAGTCTGGCCATGGGTAAAGTGCCTCATTCCCTGGAGGCACGCAGAGGAGAGGTCAAGGTTGGGCCCAGAGAAGGTGGGTGGGATTCTCAGGCCCAGCCTCGGGGTGGGGCTGGCAGGTCAGGCCTGAGAGTGCAGCCAGGTTGGGGGCCAGGTTGGCATTCAGCTGTTCTCTGGGTCCCTACAACTGTCTGTGTCACTGAAACATCCAGGATAGGGTATCTGTCTCTCCTCATCCTCCTAATGGCCAGCTCAGAGGGCCAGAGGTCAGAGGGCGAGGGGGCCCTGTGGGTACAATCTATATGGGTCAGTCTCTAGGCTCAGAGCAGGTGGAAGAGGCTGACAGGCAGGTGTGCAGGGGCGGAGGGAGGACACTCAGCACCCTGGGGACCACTGTGAGGCGCCCCACAGAGAGAACTGGGGACAAAGCGCTGGGAGAAGGGAAGTGGGGGCGGAGCAGCAGGAACGGGCCTGGATTGCTGTTAGCTGCTGCCATGTTCTGACTTGGGGAACCCCGTGTGTGGGACTCGATCTGCCCCATGGGGTTATCAAGGCTGTGGCCTTTCAGAAGCAGACTGTCAGGCCTGTCTCGGAGGGACTCGAACTGCCAGCCTTTCCAGCTAGTATCTCGTGCTGAATCATTTGCTCTCCCCAGGGACTTCCTGGGCAGAGAGAGGGAGAAGAAGCCCTTTTCAGCACAGGAATGGCAGCGGCAGCACAGGGCGTGGACGTGAGTGTGCGGAGGCACCAGCTGCAGGAGCAGCTTCCTCGATGGGTGAAGCTTCTAGAATGTGGGGGACTCTGAGCAGCTCATGAGGAAAGTCCCACCCAGGGACTCCTGGAGTCCTGCAACTTGCAGGCGTGCTGTGTTGGGCCTGGATGTGCAGAGCCCCAAGGCCTCCACGCAGCTGAGGAATGATCCCAGCATTGGAGAACGTGAGAATGTCATCGCCCTGTCCACTGATTGAGGTTGCCAGGGGTTACCACAATGCCCCCATTGTCAGGGTTGCCATGGTTTCGAGGTCTAGGATGATGCAAGCTGACTAGCTAAGTGTCTGCACCCAGTGAACAATCAGGCTGCCCCCCAGGTGGGGGCAGAACCAGTGTGTGGAGAGCTGGCCTCGCCTGCCTGTACCCCCTCCACCCCTTCCTCTCAGCCAGTGGCCAGGTTGTTGTCCTTGCTGCCCTACTGGGCACCCCTCCAGGGGGCCAACCTGAAGTGAGGAAGCAGATAGCCATAGGCTTCAGCAGTTGCCCACCTCACACAGGCAAGTGGTGCCTAGGAAATGAGAGCACATACCAGCAGGGCTTCTTCCCCTGGTGAGAGAGAGAGAAGGTTCCAGGGGACCCACGTGTGTGGGAGCTGGTGCTTTTGGGCAGTGCAGCACCAGACTTGGGCCAGTGGGTTAGATGACAAGGTTTCCCACCATCAGCCCTGTTGACATCTCCGTTGGAGTCATTCCTTGGGGGACGGGGAGGTGTCCTGTGCATTGTAAAGGGGTGAGCATCATCACCGCCTGCCAGCAGCAACCTCCCAGCTGTGACAGTCAAAAATGTCAGTCGTTAGTTGCTACCGAGTCAACTCCACAAGTTGGGAGACAACGTGGCGGTGACTCCTTGCGTGCAGAGTAGAACTGGCCCGTAGGGTCTTCAAGGCTGCTACCTTTCAGAACCAGGTCACCAGGCCTGTCTCCGAGGTCCCTCTGGGTGGCTTTGAACCACCAACCTTCCTCCTCTCACTTCCTCCTGATAGTTACCTCTTCCCTGTGTCCATCCCTCCATGCCCTCCTGCCCCCTGAGCTGTCTCCCTGTGCATAAGCAGCCCTTGTTTCTCCCATGATTGTTCCCTCCAAGGAGTGTGTCCACCTCAGGTACGTGTTCACCTCATATGCCTGTCTGTCGTTTGGCTGGAAGCCGCAGGAGTGGTGAACCACTGACCTTTTAGCTGGTGGTCAAACACTTACCCATTTACACACCCAGGGACTCCGAAAATTGTCTCTGGAAGTTGCCAAATGCCCACTTGGGGGTGGGGGAGACAAAATCACCCCCAGTTGAGAATCTCAAGGCCAGAAAACTGGATTCCTAACCCCCCCGCTGCGTGTCGTGACCCTGTAACCTTTGGGGGACCCAACCCAGCGCTTCCCACCCTGGGAGTTTTTCCAAAGTTGCAGATTTATAGGCCCGGCCCCCACCCCTGGTTCAGCGCCTGGGCAGCGCCCTTGACCTGGTGTTTCAGAAAGCTGCACTTGTGCCCCGTGGTCTGTGCCCCTGAGGCCTTGGTTTTCTGTTTGTAATAATAACCCCAGGAGGGAAATGGGGGGCATCAGCTGTCTGTCAAGGTGGTTCTGCCTAACCCTGTTCTCCTAAATAAAGTTGTGGTCCCAGTCCTGGAGAGATTTTAATGAGTTGCCGTCTTTTTTTTTTTTTTTTTTTTCCCAAATTTTATTCCCCCAAGAAAAAACTCCTGCTGTATATCTTACAAATTAGAAGGATTTTAAATTGAAATGGATTTTTTGAGAATTTTGTGACATCATTTAAGGGCTGTTAAGGATTGGATTGTGTCCCCATGTTGCATCCCTAGCCCAGAACTTGCTCTGATAGCACAGTGCCTAAGGCATCTGACTGCTAACCAGAAGGGTGGTGGTTCAAACCCACCAGCCACTCCACAGAAGGACCACTAGGTGGGCAATCCACCTCTGTAAAGATTTAGCACCTCGGAAACCCAATAGGGGTCGCTATGACTCAGAAAGTACTCCGTGGTAGTGGGGTTTGGTTTTGGTTTTTGGTGTCTGAGATCCTGTTAGAAACAGGGTCTGACTTTTCTTCTGTTAATGAGGTCATGCTATGTAGGGTGGATCCTATACCTATCAATTCTGGGTTATAGAAAGACCAGAATACACACACATACACACACGCATACACACGCACGCACACACGTACACAGGGGAAAACACACTCTGTGAGGCCCCGTCTACCACCCAAGGAACGGCCAGGGCTACTGACAAGAAAGGAGTGGACTTTAGCTTCCAGAACTGTGTGAAAACAAATTTCTCTTCTTTGTCAGGACAGCTGGGGGAGACTAGGACGAGGACCCTGAAGAGAGGCGGGGTTTGAGGAGTCAGGGGCCGAGTCACTGCAGCAACCGTGAGAACTGTTATTTCCTCGGGCCCCTCCTGCACCTTGGGCTGTGAAGTGCCCTTAACGCTCCTTATTTTTCTGGGAGCAAAGCATGGTTGCCACTCCCATTGGCCACAGCCCTGGATGTGGAATGTGTGTACCAGTCCTAGCTGGTTGCTTGAGCTGGCGTTTGCCTTGGGCCTCTTGTCAGGCCCCTCGAGGCCTCTGTAAACAGTGGACCCTTGGACCAAACCTAGCATTCTCGAAGCCCTCTTCAGAGAGAGCAAAAGCTGCGAGCCCGGACAAGTCCGGCTTCCAGTGCCCGCCCCGGCTGCTGGGGCCACTGGGACAGCTTCTGGGAAGGGCCGCTTTTCTTCCTGAACTCAGTCCCATCCAAGCTGCGTGTGCTGTGAGGGCCTCGGGCAGAGGGGATGGGCCCTTCCTGTTTCCTCTTCCACCAACACAATCCAGACCTGACCCTTTCAGACAGCTTCCCTCCACTGACCCCTTCCTCCCGAGGGCCGGAGCCCAGGGCTGTCCCTGGGCCAGGTCAGACAGCAGGCTGGGTGTCAGGCTGGGTGTCGTAATAGGAGACCAGCACCCCATAGAACACAGGCTTCCTCCGTTCCTGGGCAGCCCTTGCCATGGGGCAGCCTGCACGGCTCTGCCACCTTCTCTGCACCTGCCCAGTCCTTGCCCTTTGGTACCTGGGGTGCCCTCCATCGGGGAAACATCAGTGGGTAGGTGGGAAATCCAGACCTCACAGATCTCTCCATGTATAGCAGAAAAGGACTTTGTAAACCCATCCCATAATACCATGATCATGCCCAGTAAAATTAACAATAACTCCTGACACCATCCAATAGACAGTCAGTGTTGAAACATCTCCAGTTATTTCTACAACAAAAATGCTATTTTTTATAGCTTTATTGAGATATTTTTCACATACTATAAAATTCATCCATGTAAAGTGTACCATTCAAAAATAAAGTGTTCCCTTCACTGGTGTTAGTATATCCAGAGTTGTGCAACTATCACCAGAATCTCACTTTAGAACATTTTCCACAGCCCAGAAAGAACCCCATGATCGCTAGCAGCCACCCCCCATTCTCTACCATCCTCTGCCCCCCACTTTCACTTTGCATATTTTCGGGGTTCATTCTCACTATTGGTGCTTTATTCTTTTTACAGCCGACTAACATTCCACCGTATGGCTGTGCCACATATTGTTTATCAATTGATGGACATTGGTGTTATTTGCACTTTTTTGGTTGTTACTAATAATGCTGCTGTGAACACTGGTGTGTAAGTTTTTGTGTGGACACAGGGTTTCGTGTCTCTCTCAAGGTGGAATTGCTGGGTCAAATGATACCTCTGTGTTTAACATTTTGAGGAACTACTAGACTGTCTTCTAAAGCAGTTACACCCATTTACATCCCACCAGCAATGTATGAAGGTTCCAGTTTCTCCATATTCTCATGAACGGGTGTTATGTTGTCTTTTTTTATTACACCTGTCTTGTTGTGCTGTGCCCTCGAGTTGACCCCATATGACAGAGCAGAAGTGCCCCTTAAGACTTTCCAGGCTCAAAACTCAAAATCATTTGGAGGCAAAAAAAAAAGAAGGTGGGGACCAGGTTTGCTGGTCCAATGGAGCCTGGTGTAACCACTGAGACTATGGCCCCTAGCTGCCCTTCA
>NW_006921648.1:3518001-3537876 GCF_000298275.1 Orycteropus afer afer
TAACCAGAAGGCTGGAGGTTCAAACCCACCAGCCACTCCTCAGAAGGAAGGTTGGGCAATCTACTTCCATAGTGATACCACCTTGGAAACCCAAGAAGGGGTCACATAACAACACAGTATTTATGGGAGCAAATCACCAGGTTACCAGGTTTTTTCTCCCATGGAATAGCTGGTGGATTCGATTGGGCGATCCTTCACTTAGCAGCCAAGTGTTTAACCATTTCACAGCCTGGGCTCCTTATAGCTAACTTAGTGGGTGAAATAGATCACATTATGGATTTGTGTTTGTTTGTTTGTTTCCCAAAAAATATTACTTTTTTTTTTTAATTGTGATTTGGGTGAAAGTTTACAGAGCAAATTCACTTTCCATATAGCAGTTCACATGCACTTTGTCTCATGACCTTGACTACAATTTACCACAATGCAACAGCTCCCCTCCCACTTCCTCCCAATAGTTACCTCTTCCCTGTGTCCATCTCTCTGTGCGCTCCTGCCCCCTGAGCTGTCTCCCTGTGCATAGCAGCCCTTCTTTCTCCCATGATTGTTCTCTCCAAGGAGTGTATCCACCTCAGGTAAATGTTCAACTCATATGCTTGTCTTTTGTTTAACTGGAAGCCACAAGTGTGGGTTCAATTCCAGACCTGAAGGGCAGCTAGGGGCCATAGTCTCAGTGGTTCAGAGGTGGTAAATCTTAATGGAAGTAGATAGCCCAGTCTTCCTTCTGTGGAGTGGCCAGTACATTTGAACCACCAGCCTTCTGGTTAGCAGTCAGATGCCTTAGGCACTGCACCACCTTTTCTATGTATAAAATCATATAATCTGCAAATGGAGATCATTTTACTTCCATTTTAGTCTGGAAGGCTTTTGTTTCCTTTTCTTGCCTAATCACCTTGACTAGCACCTCCAGTATAATAACTCGAAGTGGCCAGAGTCAACATGCTTGCCTTGTTCCTGACCTTAGGGGAAATCATTAAATCTTTCTCCGCTAAGTACAATGGCAGCTGTAGCACTTCCAGTGTAATAACTAGGAGAGGCCAGAGTAGACATGCTTGCCTTGTTCCTGATCTTAGGGGAAATCATTAAATCTTTCTCCACTAAGTACAATCGCAGCTGTGGGTTTTCGTAGGTACCTTTTCTAAGTTTGAGGAGGTTCCCTTTTATTCTTTGTTGGCTTTTTTGTTCATTTGTTTGTTTTTAATAATGAAAGAACATTGGATTTTGTCAAATGCTTTTATGTGTCAATTGAGATTATAGTGTGATTTTTGTCCTATGTATGGTATATTGTTGTTGTTGTTGTTATGTGCCCTCGAGTCAGCCCCGACTCATAGTGACCCCTCCTTGGGTTTCCAAGATGGTATCACTATGGAAGTAGATTGCCCAACCTTCCTTCCAAGGAGTGGCTGGTGGATTTGAACCTCCAGCCTTATGGTTAGCAGTCAAGTGTCTTAGGCACTATGCTACCAGAGCTCCTGTATGGTATATTAATTACTGTGATTGCTTTTCTAATTTTAATCCAAACTTACATTTTTGGAGTAAGTCCAAAATCTTTTGTAAATCTTGGAGTAAGCCACATCTTCTGTCCTCCTCTAACCCCACAAGAGGAAGACAGGATCACCATCAATAGCCCAAGGCCTATTACTGCAAGGCCAGACATGCTGCCTCCCTCCAGCCCTTTCATCAACCGTTCCTCCTAAAGTACCCACCACCTCTCTCCTGGGTTCGATAATTCACTGCAGTGGCCACACAGAACTCACAGATTATGGGGTTTATTAGGGAAGCCGTTGTTGTTGTTGTTGTTGTTGTTGTTAAGTGCTGTCGAGTCGTTTCCGCCTCATAGCGACCCCATGCACAGCAGAACGAAACACTGCCCGATCCTGCACCAGCCCCACAATCTCTGCTATACTCGAGCCCATCATCGCAGCCACTGTATCAATCCATCTCGTTGAAGGCCTCCCCCTCTTTCGTCGACCCTCCACCCTACCAAGCATGACATCCTTCTCCAGGGAATGGTCCCTTCTGACAACATGACCAAAATAGGTGAGACGAAGTCTGGCCATTCTTGCTTCCAAGGAGCATTCTGGCTGCACTTCCTCCAGGACAGATCTGTTAGTTCTTTTAGCAGTCCGTGGTACTTTCAGCATTCTCCACCAGCACCACAACTCAAAAGCATCAACTCTTCTTTGGTCTTCCTTATTCATTGTCCAGCTCTCACATGCATACGAGGCGATTGGAAATATCATGGCTTGAGTCAGGCGCACCTTAGTCCTCAAGGAGATATCCTTGCTCCTCAGCACTTGATACAGTTCCTTTGCAGTTGACTTTCCCAATCTACACATCGTCTAATGTCCTGACTGCTGCTTCCGTTGGCATCGATTGTAGAACCAAGCAACGTGAATTCTTTGACAACCTCAATCTTCTCTCCATTTATCAGGGAAGCACCAGGTTACAATTCAAGTTCAGGAAAAACGCTCAGTTTCTCTCCCAGCCCACTGTCTCTCAGCCAGCAGTCTCTCACAGTCTCTCTCCCAGCAGTGCGTGTCCCTTGGTGTCTCTCTCATCAATGCGTGTCTCTTGCGTCTCTTTCCCAGCAGCACGTCTCTCAGGAGTGCATTCCTTCTCAGCAGTATGTCCTTCTCACCCAGTAGACAGAGTTCTGCCTCTAGGAGGCCTCCTTTAGAGCCTGGCAGAGTGGCCAAACTAGCCAATCATAGCATCAGAACTCTAAGGACCTGAGAGCCCAGAACATTGATTTGTGCCACTCCCAACAGAAATACCCCAGGTGGACAACTTTTACAATCAAGAGCTCCTCATTTGCTCACAGCAAATTCCACCACGGAGTTTACAAAGACTTATGGCTAGAAAAGCCATACCAGGTAATTTACCACACTGCACCTGTTTTGTGGCCTAACATATGATCTATCTTGGAAAATGTTCCATGTACACTTGAAAAGCATTTGTATTCTGCTGGGGTTTTTTGGTAGAGTGTTCTATAGGTATTTATTCATTTTAATTACTTGATAGCAAACCAAACCAAATCCACTGCTGTCAAGTCAATTCTGACTCGTGGCTGCCCCAGGGTTTCTAAGGCTCTGAATCTCTATAGAAGCAGACTGTTACCTTTTTCCCCCAGAGTGGCTGGTAGGTTCAAACTACCAACCTTTATTTAGCAGCTGAGTGCTTTGACCACTGCCTTTCCAGGGCTCACTACTTAGTTGACAGTGTTCAAATCTTGTCTTTCCTTGCTGATCTTATATCTACTTGTTCAACCCATCACAGAGAGGGATATTAAAGTTTCCAACTTATTGTTCAACAGTCTGTGTTGTTGTTGTTGTTATGTGCCGTCGAGTCAGACCTGACTCATAGTGACCCCTCCTTGGGTTTCTGAGGCGGTATCACTATGGAAGTAGGATTGCCCAACCTTCCTTCTGAGGAGTGGCTGGTGGGTTTGAACCGCCAGCCTTCTGGTTAGCAGTCAAGTGCCTTAGCCACTATGCTACCAGAGCTCCCTCGACAGTCTGTATCTCCTTTCAATTCTGTTTTTACTTTATGTATTTTGGGAATCTATTGTTAGGTGCATATATGTTTGTAATCATTATATCTGGTAGATTGACCCCTTATGATAAAATGTTCTTTGTCTAGTAACAATTTGGTCTTACAGTTGATTTTGTCTCATTTTATTAGAGCTGCTCCAGCTTTCTTTTGGTTACTGCTTGCACGGTTTATCTTTTAGTTTTAACCCTTAGTGACTTTGAATCTAAAGTGTGCCTTGTGTAGACACCATGTAGTTAGATCATGTTGGTTTTTTTTAATCCATCTTGTCAACCTCTGCCTTTTAACTGGAACATGCAATCCATTTATATTTGTAATTACTGTTAAGGATGACTTACTTGTGCCATTTTACTGTTTTTTTATTTTTGTTAACTGAATGCTTAACCACGCACTGGGCCATGTATAGACATCATCACATGGTTTCATGCCCATTGTTTAGTTGAGGAGTTGAAAACCTAGGAAGACGCAGTAGCAGGGCCAGTCACTGGTGGAGCTGAGCTGTGAGCCCGGCATTGCGGCCCTCAGCTCTCATCTAGAAGCTTTCTTACTGGTCCCCTGCCATCAGTTATTGCCTCCCCAGGGCCCGTCTGCACATACAGTCAGAAGAATTCTATAAGAGCATGAAGCCAGTCATGCCACCCCTGCTCCTGACCTTCCGACGGCTCCCACCCAGACGGGTTGGTGTTTCCCCTGGCGGATGTGCATCACGCAGGAAAAGGCGTGAGATGCTCCCTGATGTGACCTCCTGAGTAACTAGGTCAACTCAACCACAGGTTTGCTCCTCATGAGACAGGTCACCTGGGAGCTCAGAGCACTGTGGGCTTATATTCTGTGCAGGCCTCCAAGCATGGTCCCTGGCCGCTCCTCGGAAGGAAGATGGGGCAATCTGCCTCCATAGTGATACCACCTCGGAAACCCAAGGAGGGGTCGCCAGGGGTCCGCTCCAACTCAACGGCACATAACAAGAAGAAGCATGCTCCAGCCCATGCCTTGGGAAAACATCTACCCTTGGTCTGTGGCTGCTCCACTGGGCTGGCCTTCTTCCCCGGCCACACCTAACTTCTGTTTCCTCCTCCTCTCTCCCCCTTCAGAACATGCAAACCCTGCAAGACCTGCTCAGTGACCTTTACTCAATCAAGACCACCACTGAAAGCCTCAAGAAGGATATAGACAAGCTGAGGAACCAGTTTGACAAGGTAGACCCCTTCAGGCATCCTCCACTCTGGTCCCGCTGCTCAGACCTCTGGTGGTTGGGCAACGAGAAATCTAGGAGGCCTGTTCTTGATCCAGGAGAGCAGCCATGAGGGCAGGAGAAGGGGGCTGACGTGGCCCATACGCCGGCCTCTGGAGCTTTCCTCACCTTCAGCTTGTTATCTCATATTTGGTCCCCCCCTGCTTTTGCCTTGCTGTGCTGGTCAGAACCCTTGGTCGTAAATCACAGAAACTCAATTCATCCCAACTTAGAAAAATTAAATGAATGTATTGTCTCATTTACTAAAAAGCCCAAGGATGGCTTCAGGTACTGCTCGATGCTCCTACAGCATTGCCAATCTCTCAGCATTGCTTTCCTCAGACTTGGCTTCATCATCAGGCAGGTACTCCCCACATCTCAGCATCTCCAGATTTACATACCACCAACTCGGGAGCATAGTGGCTAAGGCACTTGACTGCTAACCAGAAGGCTGGCGGTTCAAACCCACCAGCCACTCCTCGGAAGGAAGGTTGGGCAATCCTACTTCCGTAGTGATACTGCCTCCTCGGAAACCCAAGGAGGGGTCGCTATGAGTCAGGGCTGACTCGACGGCACATAACAACAACAACAACAACAACTCAGCAGAAAGAGAATACCTTTTGCTCACTTTCTTTCTTGGCGCTTCTTAATAGGCTTTTTCCATTAAAGGCTCTGAGAAGTCCTGCATTAAAGGAACCTGTTGAATGCCTTTTAACCCAGCACTGCCCAAACGTATTTGCCCTTTGTCCATGGGACCCTATCCCCACCCCTCTTCACACTCTCTGGGAAATACTGCTTTAGAACCTCTTCTTCCGTCTCAAGCTCTCCATCACCTTGAGCTAAATCCTTAAGTTCAAGGTGTGGGAAGAATCAGGGCTGAGGCCAGAAGTTGCACCCCTGGCCCACGGACTTGTTCCATTTGACAGATTAACATGGAAAGGTTTGATACCTTCTTCGATGATTTCAGAAGACAGAACCGCAAGATGACTGCTCTGCAACGGGAACTGGTGAGGGCTATGATGGCTCCTGCTTCCCTCCCCTACACCCTCACCTCCAGGCCCGGGGCGCTGGGTGGGACAAGGGGGTGAGGAGAGCAGACCCCAGAAAGGGCGATGCATAAGGGCAGTGTGTGATGGAGCCCCACGAGGACAGCCATCCTCCAGGCTCACCCCCATCTCCAACCGCCCCGTCTCCAGACCGGTGTCCAGAACAGGATAAGCAGCTTCCCCCACGTGGAAGAGCTCGTGCTGTGGAGCAGCCTGCACGAGGCCATGTTCCCCTCGGTGAGTGGAGGACGGGGCTGAAGACACAAGGACGAGCGGCAGGGGCGAGGTGAGGGCCAGAGCAGGGGCGGCGGGCCGGACGCAGCCGTGCAGCCCACCCCCTCTTCCGCAGGGAATCCCGAGAAGGCTGGAGGGAAGGCTGGACCAGCCCCTGCATCAGGTGCAGGGCCCATTGTGGCAGACCATCCAGCCGTTCCCAGAGGCCGTCACGCTGCAGACAGCCGAGTCCGTCCAGGCTGTTGATCACATCCAGGCCACAGAGCCCATCCGGGGCACAGAGCTCCTGCAGACCGTGTGGCATTATGAGACCCCAGAGATCCTCCCTGTTGAGAAGCCGGCACAAGCCGTTCTGCTCCCTGGGGCCCAGGAGCCAGGCCAGCCACCTGCTCCTGAGCCCATGTCAGCAGCGCAGCCTGGGCCCGGACCTGAGGCAGGGACAGAGCCCATGCCTGCACTGGGGCCTATGCCGGGGCCCAGCCAGACTTCTGTGGGACCTGAGTCTGCCCAGAGGCCCCAGCCCATTCCACCCGGAGGCTGGCCTGTGCCCCCCAGAGGCTGGTCTACCACCCCTGGAGGCTGGCCCATACCCCCCGGAGGCTGGCCCGTGCCCCCCGGAGGCTGGCCTGCTCCCAGAGGCTGGCCTGGGGCAAGCACTTGGCCTTTCTGGGCCTCAGACTTCTTTGACCCTGGCCCAGGCTTGTCAGTGCCCCAGCAGCCTGCCCAGCCCCAGCAACCACCCTCCAGGGCCCCGCCACCAGCCACGGAGCTGGGCGCGTCCTGGCCTCGCCCACTCCAGCCTCACAAGTCCCACCCACCGGAGGGCAGCCAGCTCCAGACTGTGGTGGAAAAGGGGGAAGAACTGTATGCCTATGATGCAGTGGCCCCAGTGGACAGGAGCGCCAAGGAGAAGGCCCCGAAGGAAGCACACCTGAAGGCTCCCGGGTCTGCCCTTCATCGGATGAAGACCACTGCTACCATGGCTGCCGCGGCTGCCGCCGCCTACGCGGCCGCCGCCAACACAGCGGCCCATGCGGCAGAGGCTGCCGCCAGGGCAGTCAAAGATGCCCCTGCCACCAAAATGGCCACGCTTGCCACAACCGTGGCCTCTGCTGGGCCCTTAGGGGTGCTGGCAGAAGACGTGGGTGCCGGGACCAGCCGCGGTGCCACCAGCCACGTGGCCTTCGGTGACGACATAGGTGCAGAGGACTACGACTACTCTCCCTCGCAGTCGGTGGTCAGCGTCTTCCCTGAGGCCTTGCCGGCCATGACCTTGCAGGCTTCCCAGCAGGCTGTGAGCCCAGAGGACAAGAAGGAGGCAGTTAAGCATTCCATGAGTTACATACCCTCGCTGCCGGCTAGACACGACTCCATGAAGGAGGAGTTGGCGCAGCTGTCCTCCAAGGTACAGCAGCGGCTGATGTACCTAGGTAGGTGGGCCTGGCCCGGGAGGGCTGCAGGGACTGCGGGGGCGGGGTGTGCCTTTGCCAAGCTCCTCCTGTCTCTCGGGGAGCTCCCCCACCAAGTCTCCGTCCAGCCCTGAGTTATGTGTGCCTTTGGGTTGAATGTTAGCCTCTCACTTGTTTTCAGAGGCCATCTGGTCGGCCATAGCACCCTACACACAGTGGAACAAAACACTGCCTGACCCTGCACACTCCCCGTGATGCACAGGGCTGTCGCTCGCTCATTTTCACAAGTAGATGTTTGGGCCTTTCGTCCTAGTCCGTCTCGGGCTGGAAGCTGTTGAGCGTCCTAGCGACACATGGGCCTCCACTGGCAGACGGGTGGGGGCTGCGCAGAGGTGAGTGGCCGGGAACTGAAGCTGGGTCTCCCTCCTGGAAGGTGACAACCTCCGCTGACCCACCGACGCCCCCAGCGAACTCTCAGCAGGCTCCTCTTCTCCAATGAGTGTCCGCTGACATCTTATCTTGGGGGGTGGGTATTGGGGTTGAAACGTAGCGGGCAAAGTCTCAGGTCAAAATTACTCTCGGAAATTTCTAATAGCCCTTAAAACCAGGGCCGTAGGGCTTGGGGCCTGTCCAGCTTTGTCAAGTGCCGACAGCACCGGACAGACCCCGGAGGAGGGGTCGGCTGAAGATCAGGAGCCACTGCTGGGCCAAATGCGGTGTCCTTACAGACCACGGCCACGTTCTGGGTGGCCATAGGACTAGGAGACTTCTGCTGCCGTCTCAAGGCCGTGCCTGGCCTAAAGCTCTTTGGGTAGGATGGACAGCAGATGGCCTGCGTGAATGGTTCTCCAGTTCAGCCGGCCTTAGCAACCCCTGGAGGGCTTAGCAAATAAATCCCAGATGGCTGCGTGCCACCCCAGCGTGGTGTTTCTGAGTCAGTCCGTCTGGGTGGGACTGGAGAGTGTGCGTTTCTGACCCGTTCCCAGGTGGTGCTGATGCTGCTGCCCTGGGGAGCCCCACTTTGAGAACCCCTGTCTTGTCCCCTTTAACTCATTCTCTTGTTTTCTTGCTCTCCGCCAATGACAATAGTTGAAGAAACCTAAGTGAAACCTCTATGTGGTGCTACCTTGGATAAAATACTTTTTATTGAAAAGAATGTAACTTCCCATAGCTGAAAAGAATCGCGTTCCATCGGTGAATGTGGGAACACAGCCAGGATTACGGTAGTGATGCATTTCAGCGGCTAGGTAAGACAGGTGTAGCCCAAGCCCGTTTCAGGCCAGCTGTCACTACTGTCAAGGACAGGGAGATAGGTGGTGACTCACCTTGGCTGAGACTTTTCAACCACGCCTAGTGGGGTTTGTACATTATTTTTGGCTTTAGGTCTCTGGCCTCTCACCTGTAATTGGATACATTGTTCTTTTTCTTAATTCCCCACCCACCCCCACCACCACCCTTTTTAAACTTCTCCCTCCTTTTTCTCTTGCAGTGACATAATATGCTTTGTGTGTGCTGGTAAGTTAGACACCATTCTTGGTGGTTCCGCTCAGCGTCGTTGCTGGAGGAGAGTTTCTATATTTCTTGAAGCCTTGGGCTGTCCACTAGAGTAACCAGGAGGCACACATGGCCATTGAGCATATGAAATGTGGCAAGTTCAAGTCCACTTGTGCTCTAACTGAAATACACATCAGATTTTGAAAATGGTACAAAAAAGAAAAAGAATATAAAATTTCTCATTTTTTTTCAATTACATATTAAAATTATAATCTTTTGGATATATTGGGTTCAATACAATATTTTATGAATTAATTTCATCTGCTTCTTTTCATATTATCTTTAATGTGGCTACCAGAAATTTAAAACTACATCAGTGGCCCCCAAGCTCACAGTATAGTTCTTTTTCTTTATTTTGTTGTTGTGTTGAGAATTTACAAGGCAAAAACATACACTGATTCAATAATGGGGAATCAGTGACCTTGGTCCCATTCTTTGAGTTTTGTAACCATTCTCACCCTCTTTTTCTGAGTCGTTCCTCCTCCATTAACATCAATTCACTGCTCCCTAAGGTTCCTGTCTAACCTTTCGAGTTGCTCTTGTCACTCTGGGCCCATGCAGCTAGATCTTGAAAGAGCACCATCCTCAAGGCAGGCATTCTTTCCTAGTGACGCTGAACGGCTGTTTGGTTTTAAGGAGACCTCAGGGGATATTTTTGGTTTAAGGTTTAAAGATGATCTCAAGGGAATAGTTTTAGGGGTTCATCCAGCCTCTGTGGCTGTAGAAAGTCTGGAGTCTGTGAGAATTTAAAATTCTGTTCTGCATTTTCCCCCTTTTGATAAGGATTCTTCTATAGAATCTTTGATCAGAATATCCAGCCATGATAGCCAGGCACCATCCAGTTCTTCTGGTCTCATGGCAAAGGAGGTGGTTGTTCTTGGAGGCATTAGCCACGCATTCCAGACCCTCTTCCTGTCCCTGACTCTTCTCCCTGTCACCTCTCACCGCATATTTCTGTTGGACAGCGCTGCATGATTCTTCTCCTAAGGAAGCACTCGGAGCTCTAGCCTGCAGGGATTTCTGCCGAATCCTCCTCCTCCTTCCCTGCCCCCAACAGACACCCCTCCCTTTGCTTTCAGTTAACAAGGGTGCCTCCTCCAAGCTCGGGGCCACCGTGGACATGCTGCAGGAGAAGGTCGGCAGGCTCCAGAAGTCCAGGATGAAGGTCAGTGTCTTGGGCCAACAGCTGCTTTGGGGATCACAGTGATCCCAGAACCAGATGGGCTTCCACCTTCCAAGACACGGCATCGTCCTGCAGCGGAAGGGAGGCCCGGGGACTGAGTGGGCCGAAGGGCAGCTGCAGCCACTAGGAGGGGCCTGGCGCGGCTCCTAGGTGGCTGTTGGGCTGAGGCAGGCTGGAGATGCGCTGGGCCAGGCCATCCTCCTGGGCCACAGCCCTGCCTTGAAGGCCCTTGCAGCCACAGTGACCTCAGAAGCGGAGGCACCGGCTGCACTGTGTCCGTTGTAGGAGGAGGAGCTTGAGCGCTTCTGGGGCGGCCAGATCCAGATGGTGAAGGATCACTACGTCGTGCTGGACAGGACGGTGGAGCGGCTGAAGATTCACCTGGATGAGTCCAAGGTGCAAGGTCCGGGGCCTGGGTGGGGGAGTCCTCATCGGGACCCTCCCCAGAGGCTGCATGGGAGGTGGGAGTGTGTCAGAAGCCGCGGAACCAGTGAACTTTGTGTGAGTGATTTGCGTGGAAGTTTACAGAGCAAATTCACTTTCCATACAGCAGCTCACATACACTGTCTCATGATATTGACTACAATTCCCCACAATGTAACAGCTGTCTTCCCACTTCCTCCCTGAAGTTACCTCTTCCCCGGGTCCTTCCCTCCATGCACTCCTGCCCCCCCCCCCCCCCCCCCCCCCCCCCCCCCCCCCCCCCCCCCCCCCCCCCCCCCCCCAGCCATCGCCCTGTGCATACACTGCCCTTCTATTCTGCCACGATTGCTCCGAGGACTGTATCTACCTGATGTAAATGTTCAGCTCATATGTCTGTCTTTTGTTTGGCTGGAAGCCACAGGAGTGAGTTCAATTCCAGGCCTGAAGGGCAGCTAGGGGCCACAGTCTCAGTGATTCCACCAGGCTCTATCAGACCAGCAAGCCTGGTCTTTTTTATGACTTTGAGTGTTGGTCCACATTGTTCTCCCGCTCTCTCCAGGATCTCCTGGCCAGTGGATATTTTGCTGGCGCTTTACTGTGTGTAAATTACATTTCCCACCACCCACGTGTCAGCGTGTGGTGGCTGGCACACTGCTGTGAGCATGGAAGCTCTGCCCCCCGGATCTCCAATCCCAGGAGGGCCACCGTGGTGGGCAGGTTTCAGCAGAGCTTCCAGACTGAGACAGACCAGGAAGAAAGGCCTGGAAACCTGAAAATGAGCCAGTGAGAACATTACAGGTCCCAACAGAAGGCTGTCCGACATAATGCTGGAAGATGAGCCCTAGGCTGGAAGGTACTTCAAAACAGTGACCACAACGGGCGTGTGCAGACCAGCGGTCATGGAGGCGGAGCCCGACCAGGCACCGTCCGGTCTGTTGTACACGGGTTGCCGGGAGTCAGAGCCAACTCACAGCAACGAACAGAACAGCAGATCACACTTCAGTTGAAAGCAGGCAAATCCCTGCTTCCCTGCCCCCTACACAAACAGAAGGGCCTGGAGGGAGCCTGTTCTGTCACTGTCGCCAGCTGGAGATGGATGTGTGGTGCGTCACGTACGCTCAGGGACTATCACTGCGTGAATCGCTTCCCCATAAACCATTTTGTTTAGAGGTATGGAGCCCTCCCCTGAATTTCCAGTGCCAATGGACCTTTCTAGAACAATAGTGTTGGTAACAGTGACCCCCCAGCAGAGTCAGGGCCTCTTTACATCATAACTGTGCAGACAGACACACAGCTCGTCAGCAGAGCCTCACTCCATCGAACACCTTGTCCAATGAGCCTAAAGGGCCCTGATTGGCTGGGGTTGCCGGCTGGATGACCCTGCTCTGGTGGGCCCCCAGGATCCACCCAGTCCAGTCTACCTCTTGTCCCAGACTAGAGCATCCCCGGACCTTTAGACAGGGACTCAAGGAGTCCTTCCCAGTAGGAGGGAACCATTTGAGGTTGCTTCCACGGGATTCTGACCCCAAGTCCAGAGGCTGTCGGGGAACACGTTAGGATTCAGGGGACATAAGAGTGGGAACCAAGACACGGCCCTGACATACTGCTCCCTCCCAGGATGGGCACCCGGTGTAGTCAGCCTCAGACACACAGAGCAACTCTGAACGGCAAGAGCTCACACAAATGGAGCCACTGCAGAGCCTAAGAAGTCGGGTGGAAGGGACAGCTGCCCTTGTTTGTAGCTACTGGGCAGCATGTGGGCAGAGGACGTGCGCTCGGACCTTTGTGAGCACCACTGACCGGGAGTGCCGTCGTCCCCGCCACCTCCCGGCCCGTTTCACTCACTGCTCTGCCAAAGGGCCTGGGTCTCGTGTTGCAGGGACCTGTCGGTGCTCCTCCTCCATGGAAATCCTTAGCTTCTTAGTGCTGCTCAAAGAGAAATAGCACAGGTGGGGGCTCTTCTGTTGTTGTTGGGTGCCACTGATCGAGCCCCAGCTCACAGGAACGCCGAGGACAACACAGTGAAGCGCGATCGTTGCTACGCCTGAGCCCACTGTTGTAGCCGCGGAGTCCGTCCGTCTCACTGAGCGTCTGCCTCTTTGTTGCTGAGCGTCTGCTTTTCCAAGCGTGACATCTTCTCCAGGGGCTGGACCCTCCTGACAGCGTGACCAAAGTACAAGAGCCAGAGTCTGGCCGTGCTGGCTTAGAGCGTTCTGGCCGCACTTCATCCAAGACAGATCGGGTTGTTTTCCTGACAGTCCATGGTATGTTCTCTGGTAGTGTGGTGCCTAAGGTACTTGACTGCTAACCAGAAGGCTGCGGTTCAAACCCACCGGCCACTCCACAGAACGAAGACTGGGCAATCTACTTCTGTAGAGATACCACCTTGGAAACCCAAAAGGGGTCACTATGAGTTGGAATTGACTGGATGGCAGTGAGTTTGGTTTTGGATTCTTTATGGTATAGTCAATATTCTTAACCAACACTGTAGTTCAAATATATCAGTTCTTCTTTGGTCTCCCGTATCCATTGTCCAGCTCTCACATGCATATGCAATGATTGAAAATACCAAGGCTTGGGTCGGGCACCTTAGTCTTCAAAGTGGTATCTCTGCTCTTTAACACTTTATAGAGGCCTTTTGCAGGAGATTTGCCCAATGCAGCATGTCATTTGATGTGTTGATTGTGGATCCAAGTAAAACAGATAGGTGTTTTCTCAGAGTTTTAAAAAATATAGATATATACAATTGCCATTGACCCACAGTGCCCCTAGAGGACAGAGTGGAACTGCCCCACAGGGTCTCCAAGGCTGTCAATCTTCACGGAAGCAAAGCCCAAACCAAACCCACTGCTGTGGAGTCAATTCCGACTCACAGCGCCCCTAGAAGACAGAGCAGAACTGCCCCAGAGGATTTCCGAGGCTGTCAGTCTTTACGGAAGCCAAGCTCATCCCAAACCCACTGCCAGGGAGTCAGTTTCAACTCATAGTACCCCCAGAGGACAGAGTAAAACTGCCCTGTGATGTTTCCAAGGCTGTAGATCTTTAAGGAAGCAGATTGCCACATCTTTCTTCTGCCAAGAGGCTGGTGGGTTTGAACTTCTGACCTTCTGGTTAGCAGCCAAGCACTTCACCACTGTGCCCCAAGGGCTCCTTATTCGTCCCGGGCAGAAATTTGAGAAGATGAAGGCTTACCAAACAGTGCCAGAATGGACCATGTCGACCTCTGTCCCCACTTCCTCCCTGGCTCTTGCGCCAACGATAATTAGTTGCTTATACACATTAACCCTGGAAGGCCCTGGAACAGCGCTTGGTATACAACACATATCTAATTAAACATGGTTTCAGTGAACACATGCTGCAAGAGATTAACTGCCCCATCCAATCCCCTGGTGAGAAATGAGGGGCTGCGGACACATCTGCAGTGGGTCTGTAACATCTGGAGTAGTGAAGAAAACATCACTATTCAAAGTTTATGGAATTGCTGTATGGAAAGTGAATTTGCTCAGTAAATCTTCACTCAAATCACAATTAAAAAGAAAGAAAGAAAGAAAGAAAACGTCACTATTTGTGGTCCAGCTGCATGTCTTCATGGAAATGTCATGGACCTAACAGTTGGTGTCAGAAGCCTCTGTACTCACTCATTGATTTGTTCCACAAGATACTGGGCCCATCGGCACCCTTTTAGGGGCTAGTGACATGGTCGTCAACAAGATAGACACAATCTCCAGGCCCTCTTGTGTGTGTGTGTGTGTGTGTGTGTACAAACAGTAATTCTATGTTTTTAATTGAAGTATAACTTACTCAAGGAGCCCTGGTGGCAGCAGTCTGTTCTCAAAGATTACAGCCCCAAAACTGAGTCAACAGCAATTAGTTTGGTTCTGGAATACTATTTGAAGGACCCCTGGTGGCACAATGGTTAAAAGTACTCCACTACTAACTGAAAGTTTGGCAGTTCACCAGCCGCTCCTTGGAAGAAAGATGTGGCAGTCTGCTTCCGTAAAGATTACAACCTGGGATACCCTATGGGGTAGTTTTACCCTGTCCTATAGGGTTGCTGTGAGTTGGAATTGACTTGATGGCAGTGGGTTTTGGGTTCGATAATTTACACATGGCAAAATATCCAAGTCTTATGTATAAGAACTTTGGTAAGTTTTACCAGTGGGTTCAGATGTAACGATGATCATGTGGATGGTACTGAGACCAGCCAGTGTTCCAGTCTGTAACACATAAAGTCACCACGAGTCAGAGCCAACTCAGTGGCAACTGACAACAACAAACTACCCATTTATACACCCCTGTGGCCACCACCCAGTCAAGACCGAAATATGGCCATCATCTGGGAAATCTTCCTTTCCAGGAAATACCCACCACCCATAGTAGCCACTCTTTTGCCTCTTGTTATCTCCTTTTGAACCTCATATAACTGGGATCACACAGTCTCTGCTGGAGTTTGGGAGGAGGTTGTCTTTATGGAAGAAAGACCTTCATAAACCACTTGGAATAGAAAGATGAGATCCTGTGTGCCTGACACAAGTCATTGAAACAGCATGACCTCATAACTGGATATCCATCTGTGATGGTTACAGCTGTGTGTCATCTTGGCTGGGCCAGTGGTTTGGCGGCTATGATGCAGACATCCCCCATGATGGGATCTGCTGTGAGCAGCCAATCAACTGAAAGGATGTTTCACTGGGGTGTGGCCTGCATCTAATAGATGTGGATTTTCTGGAAAGCTCTCTGGCCTTTTGCTCACTCTGGATCCTGCATCTGGCTTGTTGTCATCCTACCTCCAGTTCTTGCGGCACTGCCTGCCAATCCTGGGATTCACTAGTCTCTGCAGCCTGTGAACCAGCAGCCTGTTGTCTAAGCTGCCAAGCTTGGGTTTATCAGCCTCTGCAATATGTGAGTCAGGAGTCCCAGCCATGGACTTTGGAACTTGCCAGCCTCTACACCACATGAGTGATTTCCTTGAGCTCTCTCCCTCTTATATATATACATATATAGGCATCGCTGGTTTTTCTTCTCTAGAGAACCCAGCCTAAAACACCATCTATATGAAAAAATGAACCTCAGCCTCTCCTCACTCCATGCCCCAATATTAACTAGAGGGGAACATAGACCTAAACCTGAAAGCTGTTACTATAAAGCTTCTAGAAGAAAACACAGGATGGACGTGTGACGGATGACGAATGGCAAGAGTGTTGCTGCGTATGTATTTATTACAATTAAAAGAAAATAAGAAAACATGGGAGGATATCTTTGCAATCTTGGGCTAAATAAAATTTCTTAGGACACGAGTAGTGAATTAATGATACTCATGCTAAATGTTTAAAAGTGAGGAAGACTGATGTTAGATGAACACTTCAAACAACATTTTATCTTTCATTTATTTTGTTCTTTTTACAGAGCAAATGAGTTTCCCATTCAACAATTCATACACATTTGATTTGTGACACTGGTTGCAATCCCCTCAATGTCACAGCTCTCTTCCCACGTCCTCCGTAGGGTCTCCATGTCCATTGTTCTTCTTTCCCGTCCCTTCCTGTCCTCTGAGCTTTGTTTTTGGGCAGTGCTGCCCTTTTGACCTCCTTAGGAGCTCTGGTAGCATAGAGCCCAAGGCACTTGACTGCTAACCAGAAGGCTGGCGGTTCAAACCCACCAGCCACTCCTCGGAAGGAAGGTTGGGCAATATACTTCTGTAGTGATACTGCCTCAGAAACCCAAGGAGGGGTCGCTATGAGTCGGGTCCGACTTGATGGCACATCACAACAAAACAACATAGTTGATTGTACTGAGAAGTATATTCTTCCCTGGTGCAATTATTAACTTTGTAGGCCTGTTTGGCTTCGAACGTTGACCAGTTCTTTTTGGTCTACTGACCGTGTGCATTGGTTAACACTCGACCATTTCAGGAGGTAGCATGTGATCAAGAACTAGTAGCATTGAAGGAAGAAGTCCAAGCTGCACTGAAGGAATTGGGAAAAACAAGGCTCCAGAAATTGACAGAACACCCACTGAGATATTTCAACAAATGGATGTAGCACTGGAGGCACTCACTTGTTTATGCCAAGAAATTTGGAAGGCAGCTACCTGGCCAACTGACTGGAAGACACCCATCCATATTTGTGCTCATTCCAAAGAAAGATGATCCAACAGAATGCGGAAATTATCAAACAATATCATTAATATCACACACAAGTAAAATTTTGCTGAAGATAATTAAGATTGGAGGAAGACTCAAAACCAGCGATAAGCAGATGATACACCCTTGCTTGCTGAAATGAAGATTGCTTGAAGCACTTACTGATGAAGACCCAAGACTACAGCCTTCAGTACGGGTTACACTTCAACATGAAGAAAACAAAAATGATCACAACTGGACCAATAAGCAACATCATGATAAATGGAGAAAAAGATTGAAGTTGTTAAGGATTTCATTTTACTTGAATCCACAATCAATGCCTGAGGCAGTCAAGAAATCGCATGATCTGGTGTAACCACTGAGACTATGGCCCCTAGCTGCCCTTCAGGTCTGGAATTGAACCCACAACTGTGGTTTCCAGCCAAACAAAGTACAGGCATGTGAGTTAAACATTTACCTCAAGTAGACACACGCCCTGGAGAGAACAATCATGGGAGAAGGAAGGGCTGCTTATGCACAGGGAGATAGCTCAGGGTGCAGAAGAGTATGAAGGGATGGACACTGGAAGGAGGTAACTATGGGGAGGAAGTGGGAGGGGAGCTGCTGCATTGTAAATTTTGGTCAATGACATGAGACAAAGTATATGTGAACTGCTGTATGAAAAGTGAATTTACTCTGTAAATCTTCACCCAAATCCTAATAAAAAAAAAAAAAGAAAGAAAGAAATCGCATGATACGTTGCGTTGGACGTATCTGCTGCAGAAGACCTGAAGATTTGAAGTATTGGTACCACAGCTTCCAGCATCACAGTAACATGTAAGCCACCACAATGTGACTAACCGACAGATGGGTGGGATTACTAGGTAGAATCAGCAGAATTATTGAACAGAGGCATTCTTCGCGGAGTTCTTGGCATGGGAAATAAGGGTATTCCCCTATAATATGGGCACAGTGTGTGGGGCACATGGTAAGTGCTCAGTAAATGAATAGAATAGGATCTCTCTGGGAACCCATTATAGATCAGAAGACTTGAACTTGCCCTAAACATCTAGGCAGCCAAGATGTCAGCCTTGCTTTCTGCTTTCCACCTCTGTTGCATGTCTCTCTCCATGCAGAACAAAGTTCCTATGGTACCACCTCCAACAGGACAGCTTGCCCCAAGTCCCAATGTTCATCCCTGTGCCAGGTGCTGTCTTCCCACCTGATCTGAGCACCTGGAGCCCTCTGAACCCAGCCCTTCTAATGCGCCTACCCACCTGCTGTCCACCAAGCCCACTGTCCCTTCCTAGCACATGGCAGGGTGGGAGGTGGGAGGTAGACATTGCACTCAAGGCTCCCGCAGGTAGGTGACATGCCGTGGCTTCTGTTCTCAGACTCTCCAGGCTCAAATTAAAAAACTGGAAATGAACAAGGTGGATAAAAGCGTGATGGAGCAGGAGTTGAAAGAGGTGAGTGAGCAGGGTGGTTCTTGTACCTTCCCTACTCCCCCGTGCTAAGCCCTGGCTCTCCCACCCAGGAAAATGGAAGCACCTAGCAAAAGGAAGACCGGGCAGAGAGCCTTCCAGAATTTCCTCTGACCTTTATCCATATAGGAAGGTTGGGAAACCTTCTCAACATTTGTCCCATTAACTACCATTTTCAGTGACTTGGCATTAATGGCATTTGTTATATGCTAATACTGCATGATCTCACTGATATGAAATAAGCAAATATATAGAAAACAGAGATTATTAGTGGTTACTGGGAGTGGGAGTTTATGGTAATGGTGGTGGAATAATTAGGAAAAAGATAGTGATGGGGTTTACTACATGAAGACTGTAATCAATGTCATTGAATTGTACACATAGAAACTGTTGAATTGGTGAATGTTTTGTTACATATATTTTTACCACAATTAAAAAAAATTTTTTTGCACCAATTTCTCTGTCCTGGGAAGACAGTGGCTTAGTTCTCAAGGTTGTGTTTGAGCCAATGTAGACTCCACAGTTGAGTTTAAGCCAAGACTAGACCTCCAGGTTCCAAATATTTGACCAAAGGGTACTGATTGCATCCAGCCTGCCCCTGCTGCCTCCTGAGTTCTCTCTCTCTCTAGAAAGCCGACAAGGGCGCCCTGGCAAGCAAGGCAGCCCGGGTTGACCTGGAAATGGTGGCAATGGAGATGAACGAGATGGTACATAACATGCTGCTCAAGTTCTCAACCTACGAGGATGACTGGAAGAAGTCCGTGGAGGAGTTGAACAAGGCCATGGCCACCAAGGTGAACATCTTGCCTTATATCTCTGTTGCTGTGTTAAAAATCACCCCCAAATGTAAGCACCTAAAGCAACAAGTCAGACCCAACTCATAGTGACCCCTCCTTGGGTTTCCGAGGCAGTATCACTACGGAAGTAGATCGCCCCATCTTCCTTCCACGGAGTGGCTGGCGGTTCAAATCCACCAGCAGTCTGGTTAGCAGTCAAGTGCCTTCGGCACTACGCTACCAGAGCTCCTCTTCTTACTTAACTTTTTAAAGCAACAAACATTGCTTTAAAAAAGGGTCAAGAGTTTGGGCCTGGCTAAGCTGAAGCATTCTGCTGTAGGGTCTCCCATGAGGGTGCAGTCAAGCGGGCTGCTAGGTCTACGATCATGTGAAGGCTTGGACTGGGCTGGAGGATCCCCTTTCAAGATGACTCCCCTACGTGGCTGTTGGTAGAACTGTTTCATTCCTCCTCATATGGACTCCTTAGTGCTGCTGGAGTGTCCTCACAACATGGCAGCCAGCTACCCCCACAGCAAGTGATCCAAGAGAAGAAAGCAGAAGCTGCAATGTCTTCTATGACTTGGCTGTGGAAGTTACATTCCATCATTTCTGCAGCAGCCCGTTTACATGAGTTGGCCCTATTCGGTGTAGGAGGGAATGCTCAAGGCCATGAACACCAAGGGGCTGGGTTGGGGCTCCATTGTCCCATTGGATTTCCCTTATAAAACACAAGTTCAAAGATAACAGGATTAGGACTTTCAAGATGGTGGTGGTGTCAATAACAAAAAGACAAACAATCCAATTAAAAAATGGGCAGAAGACATGAATAGACACTTCACCAAGGAGGATATTCAAGCGGCCAACA
>NW_006921648.1:3539476-3547366 GCF_000298275.1 Orycteropus afer afer
GGAGGAGGTAACTATGGGGAGGAAGTGGGAGGGGAGCTGCTGCATTGTAAATTTTGGTCAATGACATGAGACAAAGTATATGGGAACTGCTGTATGAAAAGTGAATTTACTCTGTAAATCTTCACCCAAATGCTAAAAAAAAAAAAGATGGTGGTGGTGGTGGTGGTGTTATGTGCCATCTAGTTGGACCCAACTTTTAGTGACCCCTCCTTGAGTTTCCGAAGCAGTATCACTATGGAAGTAGATTGCCCATCTTCCTTCCGAGGTCAAGATGGTGACAGCAGTGTATTAAAACAAGCAGGATCTGTCTGAGGGTGGGGCCCTGTATAAATTGCACAGGTCTCACTGTAAAGCCAGCCCCACACCAATGGGAGAGGAGCGGAGACAGCACTTCACCACAAGTGCCTGCAGACCAACCTCTTTCACTAGGATCGGTTAAGGCAACCCACAAAAGAAAATCCCTGATTGGCCTGAGACAGTTACATTGGAATCTCTGTGAATCTCCATCAGCTCTTGGAGAGATTCGAGGAGGGTTGGCACAGTGCTTGGCACATACAGCCCCCTACCCGTAAATACGGGTTGAGTGTGTGAATGTCAGGTACATGGGGACCATTGGGAGAAGTGTTTCTTGGGCCTTGGGACCTGGAATGAGCACTAAAGTGGGTTTTGTCTTTTGCAGACAGTGACCAGTGGTGTCTCTTTGCCTTGGCCACTGGGAAGCTCACTGTACCCTCCCTCTAGCAACCAGGCACAGCATGGACTGGGGGTATATTTGTCTCCCGTAGCTGTGGTAAACAAAGTGCCACAGACCGTGTGGTTTAAAACAACAGAAATGTATTCTGTCTCAGTTCCAGAGGCTGGAAGTCCAAAATCGAGGTTGAATGAGAAATCATCCTCTGAATGAGAAGCGTTCATGCTGCTTCCTCATTGTTGATGGTTCCTAGAAAACCTTCTCATTTCTCGACTTGTAGACAAAACACAAAAGTTGCCATGCAGTTGATTCTGACTCATGGCAACCCCCGCGTGTGTCAGAGTGTAACTGCTCCATGGATTTTCAGTGGCTGAAGTTTTGGAATTAGACCCCCAGTGCTTTCTCCTCAGGTGCCTCTGGGTAGGCTTGCACCAGTCAGCAGCTGAGGGTGTTAGCCTTTTGCACCCCAGGGACTGCAAACTTGGAGCTCCCATCTCTGCCTCCGTCTTCCCACGACCGTCCTCCGCCTGGGTCTGTGTCTCTTCTCTTTCCTGAGGACACCACTTAAGCTGGATTAGGACCCCCCACACTCCAGTGTGACCTCATGGTAACTGATAACATCTTCAAAGACCCTTGTTTCCAAAGAAGGTCACAGTCACAGCTCCTGGGAGCCAGGACCTCAGCACATCTCTTTTGGGGACACAATTCAACTTACAGTAAAGAGCACACACCTGAAACCAAGCTTTATCATCTTCCTTTTCCTCAGCCACCTCTCTTTGTTGTTGTTATTTTAAAATCCTACCATAAGGCCAATGAGCCTTGGTGGCATAGTGGTTAAGAGCTTGACTGCTAATCGGAAGGTCAGTGGTTCAAACCCACCAGCTGCTCCGCAGGAGAAAGATACCTCAGTCTGATTCTGTAAGGACCACAGCCTTGGAAACCCTCTGGGACAGTTCTACTCTGTCCTGTGAGTCACCATGAGTCAGAATTGACTTGATGGCAATGAGTTGATTATGAAGACCGGCAGTCTGCTTCCCCAAGGTCCCAGCTTTGAAAACCCTATGGGTCACAATGCCACCCTGAGCATACGGGGCTACCTTGCGTCAGAATTAACTTGATGGCTTAAAGCAGACCCTGTGTTATCGTGGTTCACTTTATTGAGCTTCGTAGATAGTAAACTTTTGAGAGATGGAAGGTGTGTGACAGCCGTCCATCAAGCAAGTCTCTCGGTGCCATTCTTCCAACCGTGTGTGCTCCCTTCTTGCCCCTGTGTGCCATTCTGATCATTCTCATGCTATTTCAAACTTCTCCACCACGTGCTTGACTGGACTACAGTATCATGGCAACGTCACTTGGGGAAGCCAGCTTCTGTGGGACTCACTTGATTGCAGCATTCGTTGGATTCCATGTAACTTTTCAGGAGGCTGCAGATCCTTTCCTGCAACAATTAACTGATCAGTTAACTAACTGAACTCTCTCCTTGTTTTGACCGCCCCAGCTGGTCCACAGCGACCTGGACACTCTGAAGAAAGAAGTGGAAGGGGTCTGGAAAGCCGTCAGGAAGCTGCTGATCGAGGGTCTGCGATTCGACCCGGACAGTGCTGCTGGTTTCAGGAAGTGAGTGCACAAGGCGCGCCGCCTGCGACCCTCGACCCTCGCTCTAGGGAAACAAGAGGGCTGGGGGGGGCGGTTCTGGGAAGAAGCATTCCAGTCCTGGGGAACACTGGGGTGGGGGGGCTGGGAGGAGGCCACCCACAGGGAGCACTGGGCACCCCTAGGGGTGGTGGCTCTGGTCTTTGCTGATAAGGGGCTCCAGGAAGATGTCAGCTCCAAAGCCTTTTGCCACAGATGAGGGAACGGAGGCCCCAAGGGGAAGGGGTCTTGGGAGGCCACATAGGCGGTCTGGGTGGATCAGGGACTGGAGCCAGGAGCCCTGACTCCCACCTCGACAGTGCCTCATGCAAAGGGACCTGATGTTCCTGGGGAGGGCGAGGGGCTCCTGTCCTCGGCTCCCCTCCTATGTTCCCCCAAATGGCCCCCTCCCCCGCCCCATGATTGGCAGTCTTTCCAGAAGGCCCAGTTTTAAAGCTCATCCACTGCGTTTGGGGCAAGGGGATCAACCACACTTCTGTGGTCCCCTTCTCTGCACCAAGTGGAGAGTTGGCAGGCCCCGCGGAGCTGAGCTGTGCGGGGGGAGGGGGGAAGGGAGGGGGCGTGAAGGCGGGGGTCCTGGCCCAGAGGAACAGACAAACCTGCAGACCTCTCCTCCTCCCCCCAGCGCTGCCAGGGCCGGGCCTCGCACGCACGGGCTGGGCGGGGAATGGGCGCCCCAGCTGAGGGAGCCGGGTCTCTTGCAGGAAGCTGTTTGAGCGCGTGAAATGCATCTCCTGTGATCGCCAGGTGGAGATGACGACCAGCCCGTGAGTACCGCCCAAGTCGTCCCCCAGGGGGCGCGCGAGGGTCCTGTTCTCCGGGTCCACGCCTGGCCGCCTAGGTAGCCCGCCAGGGGGCGCGCACGCCAGCCCGCGCCCCTTGCTCTGCGGCTCTTACCCGGATCTATAACCAGCACGTACATACACATCCAAACACCTCCGCCATTCCGCGTGCATCATTTCATTCATTCGTCCCTGAACGAGGCTCTGGGCCGAGGGCTGCGACAGGACGTTGATTCCTTTCAGCACCAACCCTCTCTGGTGCCCGCGGTGGGCAGGGCTGGACCAACTCCAGGAGAAAAGGGGGCTCGTGATCATTGCGAGGAGGAGGGGAGGCCTCACACTGGCCCTTGTGCTTTCGTGGGTTTTGAGGACCAGGTGACCCCGGAAACTAGCCGCCACGTCACTTACTGTGCACGGAGGGCCTTTGGTGTTACAGCGGAACTCCTCCTTCAGACCCTGCATGTCTAGTTTCCACCTGGTTCATAACAGACAACAATCGGAAGCAACCCAAGTGCAGAAATAGAGGACCGGTGATTGCGTTATGGGTCATTGGACCGTCCAGTCCGACGGTCCGCGAGGAGGGAAGTGGCCCAGGCGCCAGCCTCGTGCCACGTGCAGCTACTGGCTGGTGCGGCTGGGAGCAGAGCTTTAAATTGCAGCGACTTTGTTGACGTCCATGGGAATTTAAATAGTAAAGGGTGGCAAGTGGCGACAGTCTAGGATAGTGTGGCTGTGGGAGAATTTCTAGTGAATGACCTGGGAAAATGCCTGTAATAAGTTTTAAAAAAGTTAAGTTTCAAGGTAGTCTATGTATTATGACCCCATTTTTTATTTAAAAAGAAAAAATCACATAATCTGAAAAAACACTGGAAGGACAGCTATCAAAATACGGGCCCAGCAATTATAATGCTTCATTAATTTCTTTGAGCATCTCCATGTTTTCAAGAATTTTGACAGTCAATACGTATGGCTTCAAAACGGTGCTGTGTCTTAACAGACGCACAGGAAAGGCCACGCGTGTTCATTGTGGGGCTCGACGAAGCTTCATACATATGTGCACCCGGGACCACCGTTCAGACCACGATGGAGCACAGACCTGGCCCCAGAAGACTAATTTATTTTTTTAATTGAGATTTTTAAAATTACATAACATAAAATACCCATTTTCCACTGAGCAGTCCAGTGGCATTTAGTATCCCTACGATGTCGTGTGACTGTCACCTCTACCCAGCCCCTAAATATTTTCATCACCGTACTCGGGAAGCCATCACTCCCCACTCTCTGTCCCCCACAGCCCCTGGCCCCACCAGCCTGCTTTCTGACTCCGTGGATTCACTTCTGGGGTCTGACTTTTGTATCAGCTTCCTAGGATTGCCATAACAAAGTCCCACAAACCGGGGACCTTATAAGAACAGAAATTCACGGCCTCACAGTTCTGGAGGCGGGGCTCTGCGGGAAGGGGCGGGTCGGCAGCGGGCACCTCCTCCCAGCTGCTGGGAAGGCTTCCTGAAAGGGGAAGGGGCGGCTCGCGCCCTCTGCTGGCCACACGCGGCTCCGACTTAGCTGTCGCCACCTTGTCCCCCAACAGGCACCTTATCACCATCCGTAAGGCCCACCTGCTGTCGCAGCTGCGGCCTGCCAGCGCCAACAGCTATGAGTACCTGCAGCGGCAACAGATGAGGTGAGCCGGCCGCAGGTGGGGGCTGCCTCCCCGGGGCCACTCGAGCCTGGGAGCCTGTGCCCACAGGGATCTCCTGCAACCCCGGGAAACAAAGATTGTCCCGGGGCATGGCCAGCCGTCTGCGAGGGCCAGTGGACATTCTGGAAGGTGACACGGGCAGCAGACAGACGAGTTGACTGTGGAGAAGAGAAACTTGACCTATTCATTGGGCATATCTATAGGTGTTTTCAAGGTGCTCTGGTGGTGTAGTGGGAAGGCATTTGACTGCTAACCAGAAGGCTGGTGGTTTGAATCCACCAGCTGCCCCCTGGAAGAAAGATGAGGCAGTCTGCTTCCATAGAGATTTACGGTTTTGGAAACCCAATGGGGGTCCCTTATGAGTCAGAATCAACTCAATGGCAGTGAGTTTGGATCTTTTTTATAGGTATTTTCAAGGACCCCTGGTAGCACAGTGGTTAAGTGCTCGGCTGCTCACTGAAAAGTCAGCACTTCAAACCTATAAGCTAAGGCGGTCTGCTTCCATGAAGATGACAGCCCTGGAGACCCTGTGGGGCAGTTCCACTCTGTCCTCTAGGGGCGCTGTGAGTCAGAATGGACTCCAGGCAGTGGGTGTGGTTTGGGCTTTGCTTCCATGAAGATGACAGCCCTGGAAACCCTGTGGGGCAGTTCCCTGCCCTCTAGGGCTGCCACGAGTCAGAATTGACTTGATGGCAAGGTGTTCATTTTGATGCATAGGTGTTTCCAGTAGCCCTTTGGTAGCGCAATGGCTAAATGCCCAACTATTAACCAGAGGTTGGTGGTTCAAACTCACCCAGGGGTGTCTCCAAAGAAAGGTCTGGTGACCTGCTCCAGGCAGGTCCCAGCCTCGGACACTGTGGAGCTCGGTTGGCCTCCGACAGACATCAGGTGCTGCACTGGTGTCACCTCAGAAGCACCTGGTTAACTGGTTACAGTGCCTTCCTGGGACAGCGTCTCATTTGCTATCACAGTCCCCAGCGAGCTGGGCTTAGGTGCCCATGTCAGCTTGGAGGGAATGAGAAATGATTCTTGAGCCCTTACTGTGGCCCAGCTTTGACATTGACCCCATAGAGGTGGTTCTGTTATTATCCTCATTTCGCAGTTGAAGAAACTGAGTGAGGCTCAGAGAAATCAAGGTCCCTGCCCAGGTCCCTGCTAGTACAGAGCTGGCATCCAAACTGCCCGTTTCTGTCACACCCAGCTGGCTCTAGGCCGTGTAGCCCGGAGTCTCGATTCAGCCCCACTTTCCAGCCTCAAGGTTCAGGGCTTCTCCCCAGCCCCAGCCCCGTGGCTGTGTTGGCCAGCTGGAGGCTTAACAACTAGAACAGAACCGTCCCCATGCAAAGGGATGGTTTAAGTTCTGTGCAGAACGTTCCCACCATCCCCGCCTGGTCCTCTGGAAGCCAAGAGCCTGTATTTGGCAGCTGGAACTGGGCTCCGAGGGGCGTCAGGGGCCCACAGGATCACGTGTCCCAGTTTCATACCTCTGCCCCAACTCTGTCTGCACCCACACACTGGGCCCCAGGCTTCCTCCGCCGGACCCCCCGAACCTCAGGCCATCCGGAAGCTTCTGTGGGATGAGGGGGTTCTGGCAGCGTCTGACTGCACCGCCCTGTGCAGGGACGAGCAGTACCTGCAGCAACTACGGGGCCTGGGCGGCCCCGAGGGGAGCCTGGACGCCCTGGGCTCCCAGCAGGAGTGGGGCGACGGCCCTCGGAACAGCGGCGACCTTCGGCTCAAGTCCTATGGCCTGTCAACACTCTACCCCTACGGGGATCCCCAGCTACTTGACTACGACACTGTGAGTCGGTGCGGGTGCGGCTCGGGCGGGGGCGGGGCTCCAGGGACCAGGGCGGGGCTCTGGGGAGTGGGGGCGGGGCTCCGGGGAGTGGGGGCGGGGCTAGGGCGGGGCTCCGGGGACTGGGGTCTCTGGCACCAAAGACTAGAGAGGTCCGGTGGCTCTCTGCAGGCAGAGGTGGACATTCTGGGAGTGGACGGGATTTTGTACAAGGGTCGCATGAGCAATGTGAAGGAGGTGCAGCCCGCCATCCCCGCGGACAAGGAGCTCCCAGGTGAGGGCCGCACGGGATGCGGGCCACTGGGCAGCTGCACCAGGTGCTGCCCCAGACTGGGAGCCCGCCTGTGCTCCGGGGTTTCTACACATGGTGGGGTGGGGCAGAGCGGAAGCAGATAACCAGGCTGGGAAGATGGATTGTTGCAGACAGATGAAGGGCTGACTTGAATGGCAGGCCTCGGGGGCAGGGGCCTGCGACGGAATGCTGTCCCAGGGCAGGGACTGGGGACAGAGTGCTGGGCTGCCCTGTGCGGAGGGGATGGAAGGTAGCTGGGTGATGAGCAGGGAGGGAGGAGAAGGGTCCAGGTGGAGGGAAGAGCAGTGCAAAGGCCCTGTGGGGGGAGGCAGCAGGCATGGTTAGGCGCTCAGGTCGGGGGCTGGCTGGAGTGCCGAGATTGGGCTGGGGAGGGGAGGCAGAGACTGGACCGGCAGGAGCCTGGAGGTATTTATTGCAGGCCACTGGCCGTGACCAAACATCACGGACAGGATTAGGCCCTGGGGGACCCGGCACCTGCACATCCGTAACTCGACCCTGTTCACCTAACTTTGGCCAGAGACCCAGGGTCTGAGTTTGAGCCCTGGTTGGGGTATAGAAAAGGAAGTCTTCCCTGCTTGCCCCTTTAGGGTTTTCCTGGGCGGGAGACGCACACTGACCCTCAGGTGGGCCAGGGTGGCCAGAGGGTCAGACCTGCCCCCTTGTAATTCTCCCTCTCCCGCCCATCCTTGCCCCGGGACTAAGCAATGGATGCATGAGAAAAGGAAACGGAAAGGACTCTACCTCAGGGTGTGTGCTGGAGGGAGGGGCTCATCCCATTGGTTGTGCTGGTAGGAGGGGCTCTATCCCATTGGATATGCTGGGAGGAGGGGCTCTACCTCATTGGGTGTGCTGGGGGTGAGGCTCTACCTCAGTGGGTGTGCTGGAGGGAGGGGCTCTGCCTCATTGGGTGTGCGGGGGTGGGGCTCTGCCTCATTGGGTGTGCTGGGAGGAGGG
>NW_006921648.1:3547728-3555415 GCF_000298275.1 Orycteropus afer afer
CAGTGGGTGTGCTGGAGGGAGGGGCTCTGCCTCATTGGGTGTGCGGGGGTGGGGCTCTGCCTCATTGGGTGTGCTGGGAGGAGGGGCTCCACCCCAGTGGGTGTGCTGGGAGGAGGGGCTCTACTTCAGTGGGTGTGCTGGAGGGAGGGGCTCTACCTCATTGGGTGTGCGGGGGAGGGACTCTACCTCATTGGATGCGCTGGAGGCGGGGGTCTACCTCATTGGGTGTGCTGGGGGGAGGAGCTCTTCTTTATTGGGTGTGTTGGACCAAGAAGGCAGCCCCTGTGTCCTTGTCCAGGGGAGGCCAGTAACATAGGACCACAAGCCGGGGGTGTTTCAAACAACCGGAACGTTTCGTCTCAGTTCTGGAGGCTGGAAGTCTGAACCGAGGTGTCGGCAGAGCCGTCCTCCCTCTGGAGGCTCTAGAGAAGGATCCTTCCCTGTCTTCCAGCCTCTGGTGGGCTCCGGTGTTCCTTGGCTTGTGGCTGACTTACCCCCACCGCGTCACATAGCATCTTCTCTGTCTGCCCTTGTCTGCCTCCTACAATGGCAAAATCTTGTACCTCTCACAGGTATAGGGCATCCCACAATGGTCTCATCTCAAGGTCCTTTTCCAGATAAGATCACATGTGCGGTTCTGGGAGCGTATTCTCTTGGGGGCCACCGTTTTGCCCACCACACAGCCCCACTGTGGTTCCATGGACTCCCAGTCCTCCCTGGGGTGGGCTGTGGCTGTCGGTGGCTTGCAGTGTTAATGTCTCCTCCAGGACAGGCTCCCACCTCAGGACCCTTAGTCCCACTTGCAAAGTCTGTGTGACTCAGTCATCTAGTACTGCTGTAACAGATACCCTCGGTGGGTGGCTTGAACAAGCAGAAATTCATTCTCTCCCAGTTTAGGAGGTTAGGAGTCTGAATTCGGGGCGCTACCTCCAGGAGAACCCTCTCTCCGTGTCAGCTCTGGGGGGATCCAGTGCAGTGGGTTGCTTAATACAGCCCTTCTAGCCATCACCTGCCATTTTCTGTTGTATTGTAAATCCTAGACTCTAGTTTTGGTGTTTTGGTTTTGGTGGCATGGTGCCTCAGGCATTTGACTGCTAACCAGAAGGTTGTCGGTTCAAATTCACCAGCTGCTCTATGAGGGAAGATGGGGCAATCTATTTCCATAAAGATTTACAGTCTAGGAAACTCAATGGAGGGCACTATGAGTCGGAATCAACCTGTTGGCAGTGAGTTTGGTAGTTTTTTTTTTTTTACTTTGGTGTTTCATGCCTCTTCAGGGTGGGATGTATCTTGAGTCCGCCTTGCTGGAGGGTGCGACTCAAGTCACCACCCTTAGCTGCCCTGAGGGCGTATATGTGAACGTTCTGGGAAAGTTCTCTCTCTGGCTGTGGTCCTGCATTTGGTTTGTCATCATCTTACCCCTCTACCTGAGACAGCAGCTGGTCATCTGACCCACTGATTTGGGATGTTGTCAGAAGGGACCATTCCCTGGAGAAGGATGTCATGCTTGGTAAAGTGGAGAGTCAATGAAAAAGGAGAAGGCCCTCAACGATGGGCTCAGGTGTAGCAAGGACTGTGAGGCTGGCACAGGACCGGGCGGTGTTTCGTTCTGTTGTACGTGGGGTTGCTATGAGTCGGAGCCAACTCACTGGCCCCTAGCAACAACAGCCCCTGCAACCATGTGAGTTGGGGGAATCCTCCAGACCTACCCACAGATTTGGCACTTGCCAGCCTCCCAGCCTCCACCACCACCACGTGAGCCATTTTTTTAGGAGTCTGTGAATTCCGTGAGACATTACAGCAAAATGCAGAACCCTAAGACAGGAGGGAGAGTATCGAGGAGAGAAGCGGTTGATGTCAGAGATGATGGAGTGGTACAGCAGTTTGGAAAAGTTGGACATTTGGGACATCTTCAATCTCTGTCTCATAAGGACAAGCCTTGTGCTGATCCTTCTAAAAGAAATGATTCAAGCAGGGAAGGCCTTTTCACTCATTAGCTTCTGCTGCTTGGCTCCTATGATCTTCCTGTGGTCTGGCATCCACCAGCACCTCTGCTTCCTTAATCTCCTTTATATCTCAAAGGAGCTTGACTCAAGACACGCCCTGCACTAACACGGCCTCATTACCATGGCAAAGAACAGCCCTTCCCAGGTGGGAGCTATAAGCCCAGCTAAGGGGTTAGGATTTACAGCACAACATTTTGAGGCATACAGTTCAGTCCTCAACATCATACAAGGTCACATGTTCCCAGGTTCCAGGGACTAGGGATGTGGCCATCTTGGAGGCCATGATTCCCCATGAGTCCCCATGGCCTTCAGGAGCACAATTCTGAGGCCCACCTGCAGGGCCATTCGACCTCTCACCCCGTCTGCCTCCATGAGCCATGGGGTCTCTGCCCATGTCCTGTCCCGTGCCTGGGGCCCCATCCCACTGGACCCTAAAGAACCCTTTCATCCACCAAGGCTTCGAGCATAGTCTGCCTCAAGAGCTGACCTCCCCCTTTTGTGTTGTTGGATGAGGCGGCCCCGACTCACAGTGATCCCACGTACATCAGGATGAAACACTGCCCAGCCCGCACCAGCCTCGCAATTGTTTCCATGGTTAAGCCCATCGCTGCAGCCGCTGTGGTCCATCTCATTGAGCTTCTTCCTCTTTTTCACTGAATGAGAGGATCTTCCTTTTTCCTACCAAGCAGACAGCCTTCTGCAGGGACTGGTTCCTCTGATAACCAGGAGCACGGGACACAAAGTCTCACCATCCCTGCTTGCTTCCAGGCAGCATTCTGGCGCAGTCTTTTCATGTACCCTTGGGTCCAGCCCATGGACCTCTCTAGAGTTCTCAAGTTAGGCCTAAAAATCCCTCTCCCTACGTTCTCTTGTTCTTCAAGTCAAGTACAAAGTGTCTGGAAGCCTTGCCCAGGAGGCCTCCTGACCCTGGGTGGAGGGGCCGAGGGTTCAAAGGCCCACTCCTGGGTGTCTGGCGACGCACAAGTAGGAAGTTGGGAGGGGCAGGTACAGGGCAAGGCTGAGTTCAGGTTGGAGACAGAGTCCCAGGTCTCTGGGATGGTGGGCTAGTGTGGGGTGGATGGGGGTCCCACTCTGGGACCAGAGGCAAACCCTCGCTGGATCTCGAGTTTGTAACCCAGGCCCATGTCCCTTGGCTTGGAAGGCAGCTGGGGTTCATTTAGAGGGACGTTAATTTAGTCTCACTGGTCAGCTTGTTGGTAGGTGCCAGTCTGGCCCTTGGAGGGGTCTGGGTGCCAACTGGTGATGACCCAAGCTGGGCACATGGGAACCGATTCAGGCCACATGGAGCCCAAAGGCTAGTGACAGTCAGCTGCTGCCTGCAACAGCTGAGCACTCAGACAGCCCCCCTTGAGACGCCATTAGGAGAACAAGAGGTCTGTGGGGTAGGGCTACGCCTGTGTGAGGTAAAAGGGAGAGGGCAGGAACCAGGTCAGGGCTCACCTGGCAAGGGGGGAACAGGGTGACACCCCCAGACAGTGATGTGGCTCGATGAGGTCCGGGCCAGCCCGGTGGGGAGCTCTGGAGCAACGCTGAGCCTGGCAGAACGGCCTGAGTCAGTGACCCTGAGGAGCTGCAGTGGGAATGGTCACTCCTTGCCCTTCCTGGTCACTTGCACAGTCATGGCCAGAACCCTGCCCGTCCGGCACCCCACAGCGAGTTCTGTCCTGGAGGGGGAACCTCCTTGGGTGCTACACGCTGCTGGTCACCCCACGAGTAACTCCCGAGCCCTCCTTGAGGCCAGAGCTGTGTCAGTGCCACTGAGGGTGCCCAGTGTGGACAGTCTCTGCCCCAGAGCTGCGTTCTTTGGGGACCAGAATATGTAAGTGGGGTCAGTAAGTTCAGTGAGGGCAGGAGTCCAACATGGACTGGCAGAGAGTGGGGTAAGGGAGAGGCTGTTTGAAGTCATTTGGTCCAGGAAGAAGGCTCTCAGAAATCAGTGATGTTTGAGATGGGAATAAGCAGGAAACACCCAGGGCAAGTGCCAGAAAACAGCACCATCCTGCAGAAGGAACAGTCCACCCTGGCTTGTCCTGGGCGCTAGGCCTGGCCCCTCTCCCCAAGTACCCTGTGGGGGTCTCCTGGTCCACTCTCGGTCCTCACTCCTTTCTCCTCTCATCTGGCTTCTTTTCCGCACACACCAATGTCGGGCAGTGGCTACGCAGTCATTCAGGGGGATTCTTGGCTGGACATGGACAAGGGGTGGCTTCAGGTTCAAAACTGAAGGAGAGGAGGGGAGGTGGCCCTGTGGTGGTCCAGCTCCAGCAGGGACACCTCAAGCCGCTGACACAAAGCCATGACTGTCCTGCGGCGTCAGCTGGGTCTTGTCATGCTAGGACCACACCCGCCGCCCCCCGGCCTCCAGCGCCCGTGGACAGCTCTAGACTCCAGAAGGCAGTGGGAGACACCCTCTCCAGTGGGTGGGGATTGAGAGTGTGGGCAGGGTCCCCACTCCCACCTCTCTCTCTTTGGTTCCCCCAAGCCGTGAAGGTGCCACGGCCCCCATCGCGAAGCCTTTACGATCACGTGCGTGCCAACTCCTTGCTGGGTGCCATCTACCACTGTGAGTCTCTGGCCCCCAACTTCCTGGCCTAGCCAGGCCTCTGGCATGGCCTCAGGTTCCCCCACCCTCACCTGGGGCTCCCTGCCCCCTGAGTCCATCTCCTACCTGCTCTGCCTGCACCCTGCCAGGACCAGGATGCCACCCTCACATAGCTTGCAGCCCAGGAGTGGGGTCCACAGGGTTGTCCTTTGTCAGGTGTACACAAGCTGCAGGGGTGGGAGAGGGGAGCCCACCTGGTCCCTCGGGCCCCCTTGGACTCACATTGCCATGGTACAGGCCTCGTGGACCCAGGACAGCCCCCAGGCACTGTCTCTACTCTGATTTCTCACCATCCTTATCCCAACCAACCGGCAGCCCTGCAGAGCAGGGAGCTCTAGGCCTTGTAGCTGAACCAGATCTGGAACCTGGAACCTGCCCTTGGCCCCCAATCCTTTCCGGCATCCTGCTCCCCTCTACTTCCCATTTCCGGCTCATGTGTGTTGGGTGGAGGGTGTCAGGGGCTGGGTGAGCCAGGTCCCCACCTGCAAAGCCATAAAGCCCTTCCTTCCAGTCGGGGGGCTTTGCTCTCTGAACCGGATACCCCCCCGCTGGACCCCACTCCTAGGGGGTCTCCAAATGGAATGCTCCTGGACACATGGAGGGTCTCTTGTGCCCCCAGCCCCGTGCCCCAGCATGAACACCAGCATAGCTGCCTCGGGCCCCCACCCGACAGTGCCGTCGTCACGGACACCGTCTCTGCCGCCCCTGCCAGTGCTGCCACCGCTGATCCCGACACCGCGGGACCCCCAGCAGGCTCAGGGGGCCACCAGGCACACGAGACCCCTGCGCCTTGAGTCCCGAGCCAGCGCCCAGTCCAAGGAGGAGCCCACCAACCCGTGAGCCTTGTGGCCCCCCGCAGCTGCCAGGGTCCCCAAGGCCCTGAGCCTGGCCTGGGAAAGGAGCTCTGGGCACGGGGGAGGGGTTCTCGTGTGCACCCCCATTTGGACCCAGTGGCTGCTCTAACCCCACTGGTGTGAACAGGAATGCCTGACTTTCTGGAGTGAGTGCCCCATTAAGCGGGAATAATTCCTGGGCCAATTCCTAATACCACACAGCGGTTTTCGAACTTTTTAAAAAATGACCTTCCTTTTTATTCCGTGGCAGTTTTTCAGGGAAACTGATTCCTTGACCAGCCCACACCATACCGAACCGGTACCGGCTCCTGCCACTGCCAGTTTTTTCTGGGAGCATAATCTCTGCCAAGTCCACTTTCCCCACGGGAACAAAATTCACCACAGGCAGCATTTCCTGTTTTGCGTTGGCATTTCTGCTGGGAATGCCTGTTAGAACTGGGTCTTTAAAAACCTGATTGTACTTACTTCCTGCCTAACCCTTGAGGACACTGGCACCACGCCCCTCAAATACACCAGCATTGCCCGGGCCTGAGGGGTGCCCTTTCTGAGCAGTTCCCCACCTTCCAGCCCCAGTATAACTGCCTGTCCACTTGGGGTACAAAGAGCAGACCGTGGCCTGAGTGCCCACGGTTGAGCCCCCACCCTGGAGAAAGGTTCCCCGGATCCATCCTGGGCATCACTCCCTCTGGCGGGTTCTGTTTTTGGCCACTGTCCCCCCAACCCCTCCTTACTCCCCAGCTCTGGGTGTCCTGTGTGCCACCCTTTCTGCACACGTCACAGTCCCATCCCATTTCACTGAGATGCCCGGATTGGGGGCACCCCCCACCCCTCACGCTCACTGAGAAGTTAGGGGGTTGGGGGACAGTGAGTTGCCCACAAGTGAGTCTGGAGAGGGCTCTCCATCACTGCCCCTTGGGCCCACCCTGGGGGAGGCCTAGGGGCTCCGAGATCTGCTAGGGGGTGGTGTGGAGGGGGTGTCTACCTTTTTTAATGGTCCCCCGCCCTGACAGTTCTTTTCTCTCTCTGAGGACTGTGCCCGAATGAGGACATGGGCTTCCTGACCCGGTGACTTGCCAGTCCAAGCACCTGGGGGACAGCGGCCGGCGGAGCCCTGTCCCTCCTCCAGATGAGTATTTTTGCACGGTCCTGGAATAAAGCCCTTCCTTTTGCTGACTATGGATGGGGGTGACTGGCTGTGCCTCTCTGTGGGGAAGACGGGCCTTCCCCATGTGGGAGGGTGAACCCCCAGGCCCCCTCCTGCCACCGCCTTGGACACAACCAGAGGCACCTTCCCTCCTGCAGAACGCCTCCCACTGTCCCAAAGCCCCCAGCAGCCGCCAGCCTGTGTGGCGTCAGCGGCCCAGGTCACAAAGCAAGGCCTCAGCTCTGCTGGACACCGTGCCCAGGGCTCCGACCTCCGCCATCCCTCCCACTGTGCAGTACACTGGCTCCAGGACAGTGGGAGGTGGGGTCCGAGGGAGACTGCCCCTGCGCTGCTGACGCACACCACACCCACAGCACCCAGGGTGCCTCCCTTACCCCCATGGCCAGGCTTGGTGCTCCCTCCCGGACCCCAGTGTTCATAAGGCCCCTGCCAACACGGGCACCTACAGCTGAGGAGGGAGGCCTGAGTGGACGATGTGTCACGTGTTTGCGCTCTCATGGACCTCCCCTGGATGGTGGATACCTTAAGGGAGCAATCCCAGAGGAAGACATTCTTGTCCCTGTCAGGGCGAGTGGGGGCAGCCACCCCCCGTCTCCAAGGGGTGGGACCTCACAGGCCCTACAGCTTGGTGAGGGGCATGTACTTCATCCCAGCCCCTCGACAGGTGCTTCATAAGGGGACCCATGGTGCCCCAGCTCAGCAAGTCACTGGGGAGTAAGGGAACCAAGATGGGCCACTAGGGTGGGAACGAAGGGTGTGCAAAGCCAGCAGCCCCTGGGCAGTCTCCTCCTGGCCTGGGGCACAGCAGCAGGGCAGGGAGCAGGGGGACCCACCATGCTGAGACTTGGGATGTTCAGGGTTAAGACTGAGAGGAGTTGATCACATGGGGAGGGAGGTATTCAGACCAGCCCTGCAGGTGGGGCTGCCAGGAAGGGGAGGGAGATGTGTCACGGCCCTCTGGAGGGGCGATGCTGGGGGGACCACCCTGTACCCCCAGCCCAGCCTCGTACCCCACCGCTGCTGTGGAAGGTCACTGAACATC
>NW_006921648.1:3555735-3564423 GCF_000298275.1 Orycteropus afer afer
CCCAGCCTCGTACCCCACCGCTGCTGTGGAAGGTCACTGAACATCTTCTCCCTTTCAAAGACTGTGAACTCATTAACCCTAAGGTCCTACAGAGCTGAGGGACCTACTCACGCCCCTCTGGAGGGGAAATGCTGAGTGGGGACCACCCTGTTCCCCCAGCCCAGTCCCGTACCCCGCCGCTGCTGTGGAAGGTCACTGAACATTTTCTCCCTTTCAAAGACGTTAACTCGTTAACCCTAAGGTATAAAGACCTGACGACAGCAGCGAGTGTGTACCCCAAACAAGACCTGCCGTGAAGAGCACCACCGGAAGTACCCCAAGGCAGGCGTCCGCTGTGCAGACGTGCCTTGTCCTAAGGTGGATCTGTTCCCACTCATAGCGACGCGATGGGGTAGAGAAGGGCCCCGGGGCGTTGCCTAGGTCGTAATGTCACAGGCGCAGACGGCCAGGTCTTCGGTGCTGCTGGGTGGGTTCGGATGGCCCCTTTCCAGATAGCAGCCGATCACGTAACTGCTGTGCCACCGGCTCCTTCCCCAAATACAAGCTGTGGTTAGAAACCCAGACGCCTTTTCAAATGCGGGAATTGGAAACCACCTCGCCTCACAGCCTCCCATTCGGGCCCACCCAGGCAGTGTGGACACCAGGACGCAGAAAGGAGTCAAAGGCGCCCTTTGTCTTCAGTGCCGGAGACAGTGGACGAACAGCCCCTCAGAGACCTCCAGGGCTGCTCGCAGACAGCAAGGGTCCCTGTGGCTGGCCAGCCACAGTGTGTTCTGAGAACCCCACGGGCACCCGGCGGCCCTTGGGTGCCCCCACACCCCAGAGGACCCTCAGTGAACAGCCCTCTGTTTCCACAGCTGTACAGGGAGGAGCCCCAGCTGCTACAGGACACAGTTTAGTGTCGAACACTCCTCAAGCCAGGAGACCCGGCACCCATCAGCCCGATGCTCCCGTCCCCCTCCATCTGCCGGGAAAACCACGATTCCTTCAGAGCTGATGCGAGTCCAAAGCAGGCATTGAAAGTGCAGTGACTGCAGTGGCAGCAACACGGCTGGCTGGGCAGGGACAGGCCGGGCCACGTCCCCCGTGTGACAGCCAGCTTCAGCTAGTGGTGGTCTGGAGGGAATTTGGGCCAGATGTTCCCGTCCTCCGAGGTCGGCTGGAAGTGGAGATCCTCATTAAACTCTCCCAGTTTTAAAACGTTGGCCAAGAATCAAAAAAAGGTCCAAACACTGTGTGTGGCTGCCAGCAGCCATGGGGACATTGCAGGCTGCCTCTGAGGTAAGCCAGAGTGACCTGGGGGTGCAAATGGTGCTTCCCAGAGTGGACTTTTGGAAACAGCCAAAGCCATCAAGAGGTCACGTCCAGTGGGTGGTCGAGGGGATGCTGCTGCCAGGGCTGGACTTGGAAGTGGTGAGGTGGTGTCCGGTGTTGCCAGGCAACTTCCAGGAGGGTCTTGATGTGGACAGGCCAGGTGGTCTGCAGAGCCGGGTCCTGCCATCAGCACAGTGCCGTCCCTGTGGGTTTGTACTTGAACTCGCCCAAGGTCTCTGCTGGCCCCATCAGTTCTGCTTCTGAGCTTCAAGGCTTGGAAGTGGTGGGAGGTTCCAAGTCGCCCACGTCACTTGAGTTCTGGGATGCGTGGTGACCCTGTGGGCCCACCTCTGGCCGCCCTCGTCAGTCGCAGCTGCTTTTCCAGCCCTGGACATGGGGCCAGGGGCAGCCCTTGTCCATAAGCTCCTGGATCGCCAACTTCCCAGGCACAGCTCTGCGTTCACATGGGGCAGCATGACAGGAAGACTGCCAGACTCAGGCAGCTGCCCTAGGCCACAACTCTGCAAGGGCCCAGGACCAGCCTTATGGCCCCTGCCTGGGCCTTCCTAAAATGCAGAGCCCAGGGCCTCTGTCTAACATTGCTGTCTGGAGGCTTCCAACAGCTTTACTGAGATGTCCCGTCCCGTAAACTTCTCCCTCTCACAAGTGTCGAGTGGTGGTCCATCTGTTCACCACTGGTCCCCATTACGCACCTGGGGAGTGTTTAAACACCTACTTCCAGGCCTTTCGCCCCCCAATTCTACAGCACTGGGCCTAGGAGTCGGCTTCTTTATGCTGACCGGCCCAGGAGGCTCTGCTGAGCAGTGGGATAGGGGATTGGGGGCTAGAGCAGGGATCCTCCCCAGGGGTGACTGTGTCCCTCAGGGACACTGGGCACAGTCCAGGGACATGCTTGGCTGTCACAGCTGGCATCTGGCGGAGGCTAGGGATGCAGCTCCACACCCTGCGGTGCACAGGCCGCCCCCATCACAAGGAATGATCCGGAACAAAGTATCAATGGTGCAGAGGCTGAGAAACCCGGGTCTAGGGAACCAGAAGCCCCGGTGGCCCCAGAATCAGGCACAGTGGGACAGCAGGCCAGCACTCAGTCACGGTCTATGTGGCACGTTCTCAAGCTTTAAGTCTACCTGCGCCCCCTGGGGCTTGTGACAGAAGGTGGATTCTGACCCAGTAGCTCTGGGCTGGGTCCCGGGGATGTGCTGGTCATTGGCCACACTGAGCCACAAGGGTGTATTCCCTGTTGGTCCCAGGGCTGTCCGGAACCACACGCCGTCTGCCCTCGGATACAGCCACGGCCTGGCTCACCCCACACAGCTGGCAGTTTCTGGAGAATTCTCTTCCATCCAAAGCATGAAGCTGCAGAGGGAAGACTTGGGAGGGCCAAGACGTCCTCCCTTAGTCCCCTTCCACCGAAGTGGCCGCTAAATACAAGGCTGTCTGAAAGTCAGGTTCAAAGCCCATGCAGGTCTTTCGGGTGCAGGTGCCAGCTTGTGCGGGCCAACAGTTAGGCTTTGGTGTCAACCGAGGGGACAGTTGTCCAAGGTACACACCACCCAGGTTCTACTTGAGTGGAGATGGGGTGAGTGGGGACCTTGGACAAGGCTCCCAAGTTGGAGGAGAGACAACACAGGCAAGGGACCAAGCACCGAGGGAGCCACTTAATAAGGGAAGGACAAGAAGGGAAGGGCCCCAGGCCAAGGCTGCCTCAGGACCCGAGCGTGGGCAGCCATGGGCTGCACTCCGGCTCCTCCCTCCCGAGCTGGAGTGGGCGCTTGCCCAGGCCCAGCCCACGGGACCAGCGCATTATCCCCCCTCACCTGCTGGTCTCTGCGTGACCCAGTACCTGACTCCCAAGCCAGTGCTGGCCTGCCCTCTGCCCTCCCAGCCTGCCTCCTCCCCAGGGGAGACCCTGCCACCTCTAGCCACGTCTGCAGGAGGCTGGGCTCAGACCCTGGCCTGCAGCACAACCACTGGGGCCTGGAAACAAGCAGGCCCTTGTGAAACCTGGGTGCCTCTGGCCAGGGTCGGGCTACGTCCACAGGAGGCAGAGTGGGCAGACTGAGGCTGGGATCTGGGAACCTGTGCCAGCCACTGGCTCTCTGGGAAGGGCCGTGTTTTGGTTGCAGAGGCAGCGACAGACAGGGCAGCGTGGGGCAGGTGGGGCCGGGAGAAGGGCCTCTGTCCCGGACCTGGTCAGCCTCCCTAACCCGTGCGCGGAGCCAAAGGCAGCCCGGCCGAAGAGGCGCGGCAAGACCACAGAGCCTAACAGCGGTTCACGATTCTTTCTTCTCCTTTGTTAAAAGGGGAGAGGAAACGGCTAGGGGACCCCCGGGCTCTGGGGAGGCATGCAGGCAGCCCCAGCAGACAGGAGCTGGGGGATGGGTGGGAGAGTCCTGGAGTTTCCCACAATCCTCTGCAGGGAACAGCAGTGCGGTGGATAGAGGGGTGGGGGTGAGGCGGGGCCCTGGGGAGGGGCCAGGGGACGCGGTGTGGGGGGCTCACTCTAACATGCAAAGTCTAGCTGCCTGTGAGCAGGCTGCTTTTGGAAAAGTGATACACATATAAATACAGACGGCCACACGCACACACGCTGCCCGGCCCCGAGGTCCCAGGAACTCAGTCGGGGGCTGGCAGGTTCTCCGCTGCTGCCATTCTCTGCGGCACCCTGCACCCTGGGTCGGGTCAGGTCGGGCTGGGGTAGGGCGGAGGAGTCCTTTTGGAAAGGCTGTTTGGTCTCTGAGAAGTTCCGTACACCAGATGCCCTGACGGCTTTGCACCAGATCCAGGTGAGCGTGGGCTGCCCGCCGGCTTCCGGGATGCCATGTGCATGCGGCCCCCACCCGGCCAGAGTCTCTCCCATCCAGGGCTCCGGGAACGATGGGGTGCAGGAGGGAGGAAGGGGGCCTGCAGGGAAGTCCTCTCCCCCTCCACGGGGCTGTGGCCTCCGGGAGGGGGAGGGGCCTCCCTTATCTTTCTGCCTCCATGGCAGGGTGGGCCCTTGGTTCCGAGGCAGCCTGCTGCGGGGCCAGAGGCGGCCAGTCTGAAGCTGGGGAGGGGGGTGCCGGAGTCCACAGGGGCAGCTGCTGCGGCTGGTGATGCTGGGGGCCCCCTGGGGGCGAGGCCGCAGCCGGCCAGCTGGGCGCCGCGAAGTTCCCAGCGGCAGCAGTGTGGGGGAAGTGTGGTGGAGGTGACATGGCCACTGTGGCCATCGGACTGCCGCTGCCCCCACCGTGGAAGCTCTCAGAGGCCTTGAGACGCGAGAACATGGTGAGGGCGTCGGGGAAGTTGGGGGGAGTGGCAGGGGTGTTGGCGGGAGTGCACATCTGTGGGGGGAGAGAGAGAAGAGCAAGGGGTGAGGTTCCCCTTTCTGGGAGGCCCCAGGCCTCCACTGTCTCCTAACGAGGACCAAGCCCAGCCCATGGGAGGAAGTTTCTTGGCTCCCGGCCCCACAGATAGCCCCCCTGCCAGAGTGGAGCCCCCCCCCGGAGATGTGCCAACTTAGCCTGAGGTGCTGAGGGCCAGCAGGGTGAGCCACTCATTTCACAGCCAGCTCCAGGGAGGCCAGCACTTTGGTCCCAGGGAGTGGCAGACCAGGGCTGGACCCAGGTGCTCACCTCAGTCATCCCTGCTCTGAGGTCTCCGAGGAGCCCAAGGGGCCAGGCCCAGCAGCACCCTATCGCCTTCCCAGAGGGAGCTCGCCCACCATTCTGCCCCGTCCACTCCTCCCACCCAGAGCTGCAGTGCCACCCCAGAGGCTCGGGGTCACTTACCATCTGGTGGTGGTGGTGGCTGTAGGGGATGTTGGTCTCCTGGAAAAAGGCGCTGAGGGCCGTCTGCGGGAAGAAAGGCCCATGCTCACTCCCAGAACCCCTCCCGGGCCACTGTGGAATCGGGTCCCGAGAGTCGTGGCCCTCAGCCACGGTGGGAGGGGACTGGCCGAGGCAGTGCACTGGGACCCCACTGAGCCCCAAGCTTGGGAGGACTCTCGCTACACTGTGGCCACCCGCCTGCCAGGTGCCGCAAGTTTAGTCTTCCCTCACATGTATGTGGGGTCCTCAATCATCACTGTGATTTGGGGTCCAGGCAGCAACCCCCCACTGCCATCACACAGGGAAAGAAGGTGCTATGAAGGACTATGACTCGCCTGCCTGTGGCCTTGGGCCTCCTGAGTGGCGGTCAGACCCCGGCACTACAGCCCGGCAGGGGATGAGAGGCAAGCCCCTATTCCTCCAAACCCATGCTTCCTGGCCCCTCTCCTGGGCTGGCCTGGATGCCCAAGCCAGGGAGGGGGACCCGGCTCCAGCACCGCTCAGCTGACCCCTCCCATTTGGGCCTGATTCCCCACCCATGCCCCAGGGACACCAGGCGGCTTCCCGGTTCCCCTCCCAAGATGCACACCCGTGTCCCAGCTTGGACGCCCAGAGCCGAAGCACACGGTCTGGACTTTACACTTGCTCACTTGTCCTTCCAGGTCTCCTCCTAGGCGGCGGAGCAGGGCAATGGCACAGTCACATGTCCCTGCAGGGCTGAGCCGCCGTGGAGTTTACGATAGGTGACCACAGACGACCATAAGCCCCAGCCACACCGGACACGGGATACCCTGCCTGTTCCCCTACACGTCACCGCACGTGAAACTCAGCCCCCGCAGGGCTCTCCAAGGCAGCCGCATCTGTCACCACCAACCCCAGGAGGCAGACGTGATGTTTCCTGTCACAATCTGGGAAGCGGAGGGAAAAAGTGACTTGCCCAAGGCCACTCACTGGCCAATAAGAAGTAGAGGTGAGCCCGAACCCAGGACTGACTCCTGGCCAGGCCTCGGGGCAGGCTAAGGGAGGGCAGGGAAGAGGCCGGCCAGCCATTCCGCGTCCTAGCTCAGGTGTGGGGTCCTGGGGAAATAGAGCAGGGGGGCTGGCCCCAAGGTGCCTCACGAGGGGCCCCTGGGGCAGCACTGAGTCCTGCTCAGCCGCCGCAGGAGGGGCGTCGGAGAGAAATAAGGGAAGCAGCTGCTCTTGCGAAAGTGCCTGGTGAGGGAGCTGTGAAGTGTGTGAAGGGTCTGCTGGGCCCACGCCAAGCCCCAGGGCCCAGCCCCACAGTCCGAGCTGCCAGTCCCACTACTCTGCCGGCCATCAGGCCCCAGCCCGCGCCCCAGCCACTCCTCCCCACCCAACACACCCTGACCCAGGGCTCCCAGGGCCTGTCCTTGGGGGTTTGGTTATTTTCTTCAAGTAAACGCCGAAGAATCACCCTGGGAACTTCCTGCTGGAGACGCCCTCCCGTGTGTCCCAGACGGGGGTACAGGAGCTCCAGGCTGCGAGAGCTGGTCCTGAAACCCTTCCCAATGACCCCCGGGCCCCCGGCTGCCCACTCACAGCCAGCCTCACTCCCAGGGGGACACCCAGACAGCCCGCCTCCCCCAGCAGCCCAAAGGCCCCAGTGCGTAGGGGTTCCCTGGGGAATTGTCCCCTTCCTCATGCCTGCCTCAAAACCCCAACCCTTAGAGCACAGGTCAGCCGGGTCCTGAGAGCTCTCCCCGCAGCCTCCTGCCCTGTCCGCCTGTCCCCGTTAGCACCTGAATCACAGAGGTGACCTAGAAACACTGCCTCCAGCTCGGTCTGCTGCCAGCCCCAGAGTGGACGGAGAGTGTGGGGGAGGGGCTGGCCAAGGGAACCCCCTGCTCACTCCCACCAGAGGCCTGCAATTTGGGGGTTCACAGCTCACTTTTACCTTATGGAAGCCTCCCAAGTCCCATGTTTTAAAGACGGGGAAACATGCTCAGGGAGCTCCTGGGGCTGGTGGGGCACCGGCCTTTCAGACAGTGTTCCCCAAGTTCAGCCCCCTGACCACATCACCAGTTCCTGGGACTGCCCAGCACCCACCTGTGACCTGGGAGCCCATCTTGTGCCCAGCCGTGTGGGCGGGGCTGGTCCCGCAGGCAGGTGTCCACCTCACTACCTCCAGCAGGAACAGAGCCAGTATGGCATACAAGCAGCCATGGGCATGGTCTTGCCACGTGCGACCATTCATTGGGGGAGTCAGAGGAGAAGTGGGAAGCCAGGAGCTGCCTGGAGAGGGGCTCCTGGCCTGGGGCCTGGGGCCTGGGGCAGTCAGCTGGCCACTCACTCCTTAGAGACCTGTCACATCCCCCAGATACAGATGTGGAACCGGAAGCAAGAGTAAGAAAGGGACCTGCCCGGAGACAGGCTTTGTTTCTGGGTGGGAGGGCACACGCTCAATGGTCCCAGATCTGGAAGGGAGAGGGAAGAATGGTCTAACCATTGTCTTCCCAGTCTGTCCAGACCTTCAGGCAGGAAATTGCATTTTGTTCCAGCTCCAAGAAGTGAACCAGGGTCCCTGGCTCCAGGTGCCTCCTGCACCTAAGGAAGTTGGCCTTTCCAGGCCAAACGTCTTCTCTGGGGTGGGGCTGTGGGTTTTCAGGGCCCCTGGGAAGGGGCAGTGTCCAAGAGGCTCTGGCTTCACCCCTGCATACTACCGTGGGGTTACTTCTAGGGCCTTTGGGTTAGGGAAAGTCAGGAGACCTCTGGGCAGCACAAGTTGTGGGCACTCGCACCCCAAGGCCTGGCAGCGGTCTCGGGGTGGGGTGGAGCCAGACTTGGGGGAGCCAGCCCCACCTCCTACCCAGCTGGCTTGAAAGCTGCCCACCCTTGTACACCACCCAGGGACACCCCTGCCGGCACTCGACTCCCAGGGAGGGCACATAGGCACGCAGGCTCCCCCAGGCACCCGGTCACTGGGGCGTGAGGCTCCAGCACACCCCGCACCCTCGGCGCTGTGTGGACACATGTCCAGCGTAGTGGGCACGGCCACAACCGCAGACCCAGCCGCGACACCCGCGTACACACCGAGTGCATACCGCACCTCCGGGCCCACTGCGTGTTTACACACATGCCGGCGTCCCCCACCCCCACCGCCCGACACCAGCACACGGGCGTGTGGCGCGCTGCGTAAACACAAGTACACATGTTCGTACGCACACGCCGGTACACGGACGCGCGGACCACGCACGGCGCGGCTCTGCCCGCGGGCCCAGGGCTCGTCCTTCACCCGCCCCGCAGCTCTCGGGCGGGGGACGCGGCCCCGCTCGACCGAGGCCTGGGGCAGCCTCCTTCCGGCCGCCAGCCGACCGTCCGGCCTGGCCATCGCCCCGCCCTCCCTCCCGCGACCCGGCCGTTACCCGAACAAAATGGAGGGGTCCCCCGATGCCGCCCGTTCGGGGTCATGCGGGCGACTTCCCAGAGCCCCAGTAGGGGGAGTCTCCCGTGTGGTTCACCCTCGCGGCGGCGTTTCCGGGGGAGGCGGCGGCCGCGTCGCAGCGTCCCTGCGAGGTCCGGGCCC
>NW_006921648.1:3564634-3571173 GCF_000298275.1 Orycteropus afer afer
GCCCCCGGCCCGGCCGGCCCGCACCTCGAACTGCCAGTGGGCAGCCTGCAGCAGCTGCTTCGCCTGGTCGGCCGCGCAGCCCGCCGTCAGCACGAACTGGTTGATCATAACCTGGTGCTTGAGCTCGTCCATGTTCACGGACAAGGCGCCGCGCCGCTTGCTGCTCGGTCTCACGCGTCCACCATTAGCGAGCGGGGCTCCGGCTAATACAAATATTTACTGTGCGGCTGTGACTCACCGAGCTTCGCCTCGCTCCCGGCCGGCAGGCGGGGCGCCGGGCATGCTGGGAGTTGCAGTCCGTCGGCGGCTTCCGCCAGCGCGCGCTTGCATGGGGGCTGTGGTGGGTGCGGCGAGGACGGCCGGCGCCCACGCTGGGTACGCGGCCGACCTGGGCCCCCAGTGTGACCCGAGGGGACTGTTGTCGCTCGACGCCTGGGCAAGCGGTGAAGAAGACTGCGTCTCAATACTGTGCACCTTCTGTGGGCCAGGCCCGGGGAGGGGGCCAATGCAGAAACAGGACACGCGCTTTTGCGGGTCAAGAGGCCTCAGATAATGGGTGCAAACTGCGACCACGCACAGAGGCCTTTTTCAAGACTACAGAATTCCGAACCCTGCTGTAGTTGGCATCCCTCTGTTAAAGTGGTGCTCCCCTGGGGTAGGGGTACTAGGAATATGGGCAAAAATCAGCTGTACTAGGCCACCGGCTCCTCCAGGCTGTTATTAGGTGTGGTGGCGTTGGTTTCAACTCATAGAGACCCCACGTGACAACAGAACTGCCCCACAGGGTTTCTAGGCTGTAACCTAGGGAGGGCAAATAGCCAGGTCTTCTTCCCAGAGTCCCTGGGTGGGTTTGATCCGCCAGTTTAAACTCGTCCAGTGAGTGAATGAATGAATGAATGAACCTGCCCGTCAAAGGTTTGCTGGAAGTCACCTTTCCAGGAAGCGTTCTAGGTCTCTCCAGTACTCAGAGTGCAAGTGCACATTGTCACTTGCGGCCCTTGGCCTGACACATAGTAGGGCCACAATAGTAACGTATCGAGACAGATGATCCTGGGGCAAGCTAGTGAGGCCAGCAGCCTCGGACGCCTCGGGATCCCTTTCTCCGCCGTTACAGGACTCCCACTTTCCCATGCAAAATCTCGTGCGCCTTGGAGGAAATTTCGGCCTGAGAGATGTGGGCGCCAGGACCACGCGGAGCCAGTTCCGGGGCGCCTGCGAACTCCCAGTCCCAGAATGCCTCGGTTTATTTGCATTCTACGGCATCGGGTGACGTCAGCTGAGTGAGGCCGCGCCTCGGCCAATGGGCGGCCACGGGGTGTTAGGACCTGGCCATATAAGGTAAACAAAGTTGGTGGCCCAATGAGGCGGCGGCGAGGGCGGGCACGGTCTGGGTGGGCGGGGGCGTATCACGTGGCGGGCGGGGGCGGGGCCGGATTGCGAGGAGGTAGGGCGTTGCGGGCAGTGTTTACAGCCCCGCACATGCGGCTTCCGGTTGACGTAAGGGATCGCTGCGCGCGGGGGCTAGGGTAGCTCAGGTAGACTTTGGGCGGTCGGGTGAGGCCAGGCCCGCGGCCTGCCTCCGCTCCCCCCAGCAGAGTTACCTTAGCCTAGTTCTTTAAGCTTGCTGGTCCCAGGGTGGTTTATTGAGCAACTGTTTTGTTCTACGCTCGGTGGGGCATACAGCGGAGCACAAAATTGGGCCTGGTTGCAGTCCTCGGAGGGTTCTGTTAAAAATCCCCAGAACAGATGTATAATTGCTAGTGTAGAAATTACCCTAAAGAAGCCGGCACAGGCCATGTTGTTAGGTGCTGTTGAGTCAGTTCCAACTTAAAGCACCACCATACAACAAAACGAAACACTGCCTGGTCCAGTGCTACGCTTGAGCCCATTATCGAAGCCACTAGATCAGTCCATCTCCTTGACGGGTCTTCCCCTTTTTCGCTGACCTCTACCAAGCACACTACCCTTCTCCAGGGACTGGTCCCTTCTGACAACGTGACCAAAGTACAAGAGAGAAAGTCTGGCCATTCTCCCTCCTAAGGAGCATTCCATCTGTACTTCCTCAAAGACAGATTTGTTCTGACAGTCCATGGTACATTCACTATTCATTGCCAACACCACAATTCATATGCATCCATTCTTCTTTGGTCTTCCTTTTTCATTGCTCAGCTCTGACATCCATATGAGGCTGTTGAAAATACCATGGCTTGGGTCAGGTGGCACCTTGGTCTTCAAAGTGACATCTTTGCCCTTCAGCACTTTAAAGAGGCACTTTGCAGCACATTTGCTCACTGTAATTCATTGGTTCATTTCTTGACTGCTGCTTCCACAGGTGTTGATGGGCACAGGCCATAGTGGTGCACTAAAGGTCATTAAAGGGTTTCAATTAGTCTGATCCCTTACCGGCCTGCTGCTGAACTTTGGCTGGGGATTGGAATTGGATTTAATGAGAAACTTGTTATGTGCCGTTGAGTCAGCCCCGACTCATAGCGACCCCTCCTTGGGTTGCCGAGGCAGTATCACTACAGAAGTAGATTGCCCAACCTTCCTTCCGAGGAGTGGCTGGTGGGTCTGAACTGCCAGCCTTCTGGTTAGCAGTCAAGTGCCTTAGGCACTATGCTACCAGAGCTCCTAATAAGGAACTGTCTATCCCAGATAGGCAGGCCCAGCCTGTAGTAGTCTCCAGGGAGCCCTTCTTGGGCCCCCTAACCCTATCAGAGGTTCTCCCATTAGCTGGTGGGGGGAATAATGGGGGACAGGGCCTGAAGGGGCTAGGAGAGGTGAGCTACCTCCAGAGGCAGGAATATACTCTGAAGGTGGAGGGTAGGAAGGGAAGGGTGCCAGGCACAATGAGACTGCTAAGCAGTTTCTAAGGGACTGGGATTGGCAGCCAGGAAAGGACTTGGTGCTTGTCCCTCAACTCTGGCAGAACCCCACCCAACCACCTAGGAAATCCATAGTAAATATCACCCAGTTTCTTGCAAACCCTGTGGCACCAAGAAACTTTTTTTTTTTTTTTAATTTTTATTGTGATTTGGGTGAAAGTTTACAGAGCAATTTCATTTTCCAAATAGCAGCTCACATACACTTTGTCTTGTGACATTGACTGCAGTCTCCCACAATGCAGCAGCTCCACTCCCACTTCCTGCCCATAGTTACCTTTTCCCTGTGTCCTTCCCTCCCATGCAGTCCTGCCCCCTGAGCTGTCTCCCTGTGCATACACAGCCTTTCTATTCTCCCATGATTGATCTCTTCAAGGAGTGTATCTACCTAATGTAAATGTTCAGCTCACATGCCTGTCTTTTGTTTGGCTGGAAGCCACAGGAGTGGATTCAATTCCAGACCTGAAGGTAGCCAGGGGCCATAGTCTCAGGGGTTCCACCAGGCTCCATGAGACCAGCAAACCTGGTCCCCCCCCCCTTTTTTTTTTATGAGTTTGAGTTTTGTTCCACATTGTTCTCCCTCACTATCCAGGATCTCTGACATAGATACCCCTCCGAGTGGTTGACAGTGGTAGTTGGGCACCATCTAGTTCTTCTGATCTCATAGTTATATGGGCTGAGGATCACATGGTGTACCAGTCTCTTGGACTAATTGTTTCCATGCATCTTTAGTTTTCTTCATTCCTCTGTGTTCTGGATGAGGAGGAGAGACCCATCATTGCATACTAAGATATATTTGCTTTTACTAAGAATGACCTCTCGTGGTTGAAAAGTATCAACCATGTGAATTAAGGTGGGCAAAGTGCTCAGTGCAGGACAGGTACAACCAAAGGTGCCTCTGAATATGATTTCTGTGATGGGTACTGGTTACTATTGGGTTGGCCACACAGCATATGGAAGGTGCTCAGGATCCGAGGCCAGACAGTCCTAGGTGTCAGTCTTAATGCCCCCACCTCATGAACGTGTGATGTTGGACACTTCACTTCTGCTCTGAGCATCAGTTTCTTCATCTGTCGAACTTGGTAAGAGTGCCAAGCGCTCGTAGAACCACTGTGGTGGATTATGCTTGTATAGGTGCTTAGGATGGGGCTTGGTGCTCAGGACACCCCATTGTCCCTATCTGGATCCCTCTGAGAAAACTGAGGCTGGGGTCCAGAGCTCCTTACGCTCTCCCCAGGGTTCATAGCCAATGGAGAAGAGGGAGAGAAGCAGTCACTGAGGCAAGCAAGGTGTGTTTCTCGCAAGGGAGAGTGGCTGCCACCTTGAAACGGCCCACTAGAGGCTTGTCCCGCTCAGCGAGGCAAGAAGTGCCTTCACCCCTCCCCAACCCTCGTCCAGGTGCCACTCAGGTACCTGCCCAGGCCTGTCTAGCCCAGAATCAGCTCTCCCAGGCAGGAAGGTGGGGTGGGGCAGATGGGACTGGCAGGGCAAAGGTCACCCCACTGGCCTCCCCAGCCAGCTTGTTTTCCCAGAGGCAGCAGGGAAGGAAAAAACAACCTTGTTTTTAGCCAGGATCAGCCTGGCTGGAGTGGACTTTGGATTACTGAGCAGGCTTGGCTGGGGCCTGACATCTGGGCCCAGTCAATGGGGAAGTAGAGGCCTTTCCGGTATGCCCCTCCTCTTACCTGAGGCCCAGAGAGCTTGAGCGCGTTGGAGAAGTTCACACAGCCAGTCAGTGGAGGGTTGGGGGCCTGGCCTCCCCTGGCTGCCTTCTCTCCACCCCCCTTTCTTTCTTTCATGAGCTCCACAGATACTGATCAAGCACCCACTTTGCCAGCCTCTGGGAGCATTGAATGAACACCCCAGGACCCTCCCCCTTCAGGAGGCTTGGGAAGTCCATCCCCAAGGGACGAAGGCCAAGGGGGCCATGAGCCCCTCCGGGCTCTGCCTTATGTTTCAAAGGACCCAGCGCTGGCTGGTGAGGGGCTGCGTGACATGACCTCTGCTCTTTGCTCCTGGGCTCATGCCCTCATTCGATTCTAGCCACACTGGCCCTTGAGCTCCTGGGCCACACTCAGCCGCTTCCTGCCTCAGGGCCTTTTCATATGCTATTCCCTCTGCTTGGAACCTGGACTGGCCTCCCCCTTACACGTCGCCTGCTTACTTGTATTTCAAGTCTTATCTTAAATGTCACCTCTTCAGAAAAGCCTTCCCTGACTCCCCCTATCAATAGTAGATTTCTCCAGTTATGCCAATTCATTCCGTCAAGGCACGTTTCCATGACATGAGTATACACTCCTTAACTTTTTTAGAGGAGCCCTGATGGTACAGTAGTTAGAGCGCTCGACTGCTAACTAAAAGGTCTGCTGTTCAAACACACCAGCTGCTCAGCAAAAGACAGATGATACAGTCGGCTTCCATGAAGACTGACAGCCTTGGAAACCCTATGGGGCAGTTCCACTCTGTCCTCTAGAGGCACTGTGAGTGGAAATTGACTGCACAACAACACATGTAGCTTGGTGACCTTTTTAGTGTCTGGTTCTCCTCTAGCCTGCCAGCTCTGTATCTGGTTAGTTCCACCATCTGATCAGTTAGCTGGTCCATCGCCCGTCACATAGTAGCTTCATGATAAATATTTGTTGAATAAACAAATGAATCACCCAGGATGTTAGTTGTGGAGCTAGGGCTAAATCAGAAGCGGCCTGGCTCCCAGCTGTGCATAGATAATCACAGAGAAATAATGCTCTGTGAGTGTTGAGGATATTTGGAGCCCTAAACTCCAGTGAAGGGAGCTCTGGTAGCATAGTGGCTAAGGCACTTGACTGCTAACCAGAAGGCTGGCGGTTCAAACCCACCAGCCACTCCCCGGAAGGAAGATGGGGCAATCTACTTCCGTAGTGATACTGCCTTGGAAACCCAAGAAGGGGGTCGCTATGAGTCGGGTCCGACTCAACGGCACATAACAACAACAACAACAAAACTCCAGTGAATCTTGAATAAGGGAAGGGAGAGCACACAGTAGGCGGCCAGAGGGAGGTCTTCAGGCCTAACTGGGGCAAGAGATGTGGAGTCTGGAACATTTGAGTGTTTTCATCACTGGAGAAGGGGGATAGTGCAGTGATTAAGAACACTGGATTGGTTCAAATCCCAGCTCTACCACTTACCTGCTATGGAAGCCTGAAAGAGACCTTCAGTTCTCTGTAATAATGAAAAGAGAACCGACTTCAGAGGACTGGTGCTAGGTGCCGTCCAGCTGATTCTGACCCATAATGATCCCACATGGCAGAGTAGGACTGCCCTACAGGATTTTCTAGGCTGTAACCTTTAGGAGCTCTGGTAGCATAGTGCCTAAGGCACTTGACTGCTAACCAGAAGGCTGGCGGTTCAAACTCACCAGCCACTCCTTGGAAGGAAGGTTGGGAAGGTTGAGATGACTTGCTTGGTGAAAGTCAAGATGACTTGAAGTGCTTACTGTTGAAGATTAAAGACACTTGTCTGCAATATGGATTCTAGCTCAACAAAAAGAAAACAAAAATCCTCACAACTAGACCAATAAGCAGCATCATTATAAATGGAGAAAAGATTGAAGTTGCCAAAGATTTCAAATTACTTGGTTCCACAATCAACACCAATGGAAGCAGCAGTCAAGAAATCTGA
>NW_006921648.1:3571273-3577995 GCF_000298275.1 Orycteropus afer afer
TAACAACAACAACAACAAATCTTTACAAGAAGGAGCTCTGGTAGCACAGTGCCTAAGGCATCTGACTGCTAACCAGAGGTTGGTGGTTCAAACCCACCAGCCACTCTGCGAAAGCAAGACTGGGCAATCTGCTTCGGTAAAGATTTTCCACCTCGGAAACCCAGTGGGGGTCGCTATGATTCGGAATCGACTCGATGGCAGTGGGTTTGGTTGTTCAGTCTCGATAGGAGCAGATACCAGGTCTTTCTCCTGTGACACCTACCCTTTGGATTCCAGCCAGGTGCTAAACTGTTGCCCACCAGGGCTCCTTCTTCAGAGAATTAAGGGAGAGAATGTATGTGAAGCCCTCAGCACGATGCCTAGCACGTGGCAGGTGGTCAGTAAATGGAGATCTTGGCTGTGGGCAGGGAGTTGACTCAGGCTCCCTTGAAACCTGGACTCTCCGTCATATTTGCACAAGTGCCCTAACTCCTTTACCCTTCCCTTGGCTTCCCTGGTCCCTGGACAGCAAGAAGTCTGTGTTCTGGATGAGGGCCCCTGGGAAGGTGTGCAGCTCATTTTAATGAGGACTATGGTGAATTCAAGGAGCCCTGGTGGTGCAGTGATTAAAGCGCTCAGCTGCCAACTGAAAGGTTGGTGGTTCGAGCCCATGAGCTGCTCCCTGGGAGAGAGCTGTGGCAGTCTGCTTCCATAAAGGTGACAGCCTCGGAAACCTGATGGGGTGGTTCTACTCCATTGGATGGGGTCGATATGTTTCTGACGCGACCCAATGGCAATGGGTTTGGTTTGGTTTGGAGGTGATTTCACCACCTGCACCCCACCTCCAGCTGCTTTCTTGGTACAGCATTGAGAAGTGACTTTTCCTTCCAAACCCCAGTTCATCACCTGTAAAGTAGGTAAAAAACACACCCCAGTATGGCCTACCTTTAGAGTTGTGTGTCGATCAAAGCCAAGAAAGTACCTTGCGAACTGTGAGGTTTATGTCCTGACCTGATTCCAGCATCTGCCAGGCAGCCCTCCCTCCCCTTTGCCACATTTTCCATATCAGTATGTGGTGGTTATGTTTGTGTGTCAACTTGGCTGGGCCTGGTTGAGTGGCTGGGCGGCTGGTGGTAATTATTCCCCATGATGAGATGGCAATCAGCTACATGGTGGGATCTACCACAAGCAGTTGAGTACTGTCTTTGGGATGTGGTTTGCTTCCTGTATATAAGGAGAAGGTTTCTAGTCTATGGCACGCTTGGACTCTGCATGTAACCATGTCATTGCTCAGCAGCCTGCTATGCTCTGCCGACCTTGGGACTTAAATGGACTTAAGTTAATGGCCTGCCGTGTGGTTTGGTAACATCGGAACTGTGCCCTTTTACTTGTCAACCTTGGGGCTTCTCAGCCTCAGCAGCCAGCAGCTGTCTGAGTGAAGAAATGACTCTGGCTCCAGTGGGCTGCGAGCAGGAGGCAGAGCTGGACCCCAAGGTTGAGGGGCTTTCACCCAGCCCCTAGAGCCTGGCACTTTGAACTGGGACTTAAAGCCTCCAAATTGTAAGAATAAACTCCTGTTTGTTAAGGCCATCCCATTTGTGGTATATTCTTGTCAGGGTGGCACTAGGGAACCAGAACACTGTAAAACGGGGAGAGGTTTACTGCCTTTTGTGGGACTATAAAATTATGGCTTCAAAGTAATTGTTCAGGATGTGTTACTGGAGAGATGCTTTGAGTTCTGGCTAAGGCCAAAGTAGGCGCTTCACTTCCTCTCCGAGCATCCTCCAGGTAAACGATTTTTGAGTGGCAGGTAAAGGTGTGCCCTCTGCTGGCCGGGTCAGGAGATAGACCCTGGGAACTGGGGAGAACCACGGTGGCTCGGGGACAAGTTTCAGATGAGTAAATGGAGGCGCTGGGTCCCTAGAAATCTCTCTATATGAAAAGACTAAGAGGAGACTAAAAAGTTAAGATGTTAGTGCTGCATTTGGAATACAGAGGGAAAGACAATTTGGGGGCCGGTTGATGGCGCTTCCCCTTTGGATTTACGTCCATTTGGTTTGTCCCTCAGGGCTTGTCAACAACTTCGCAGGCCTGCGCGAGGAGCATCCTGGGAAATGTAGTATGCAGGCTGGCCCCCTGCGCCGCGGCCTCGCGCCCTCGGCGGCATCAGGACTTCATTTCCCGAGACACCCTGGGTCCGGGAGGCGGAGGCCACCGTGGCGTCGGGCCCTTGGCCGAGCCGGGGGTGGGGGCTCGTAGATCGAGGATCCGTGGTGGCCGTGGGCGAGCGTCCGTGCGGCCTGCTCCGGGCCATGTCCGCGTGAGGACCAGTCGTCGCCGCCCCCGTCCCAGCCCCGGCCACGCGCACACCATGGGCTCCATTCTGAGCCGCCGCATCGCGGGCGTGGAAGACATCGACATCCAGGCGAACTCGGCCTACCGCTACCCTCCCAAGTCCGGTGAGTGTGGCCGGGCCCCCGGCGCGAGGAGGAGACGCGGTGGAACGTGGGCCTGGGCGGCGGGACGCGGGGCTTCTCCGCGAGGGTGCGTGTGTGGGGCCTCTCTGTCTGGAGCCCGGGAAGCCCCTGCCCGGAAGCCCCTGCTCTCGTGCCGCCGCTCCGCCCAGACCCTCAGGCGCGCGTCCGGGCTTGAGTCGCCTCGGAGCCCCTGAGCCGCCGCGCCGTCGTGGGCCCCCGCCTGACGGGCTCGAGGTCACACTGGCGCTGCCGCTTCCTGGCCAGGTGACCTTGGGTCAGTCACTTCACCTCTCACCTGTCCGGGGCGTAGGTACTCGGCCCAGACTCGCGTGGCCGGCGTGAGGGCCTGGCGCCGCACGCTGCCTGGTTCTTCGGCAGCCCTTGGAAGTGCTTATGAAATGCCGATTGTCAGAGGGGCTGACATCACCGCCGTCACCGGCTTCGCTCTCGGGCGGCCGGCTGCAGTGCGAGGACTGGGCCAGTGGGTCCGGACGCTCCATCCCCGCTGGCCGGAGGCCGGACTCGCCTGCGACCTCCTGGGGGTGGGGGGTGTTGGCCCGGAGGCCAGTGGGGCTGGACCCACGGAGGGGAGTGTGATTGATGCAACGAGGGGTCCTCGCAGGGAGGAGGGGACCTTCGGCCAAGCTGGAGAACAGAGCTGTGGTTGGAGGGCCTTTTGTGCATGCTCTGGTCTGTATTATGGCCGAGGGACCTGAGGTCACCTAGGAGGAGGTGTCTTTCCTGAGGTCTTAGCTGGGTAGCAGCTCCCCTGGGACCAGGTGTCGGCCTGTCAGGCTCCAGGCGAACCTTGGGTGGGTGAGCCTTGTTCAGCTGCTTCTCTCCACTCGTGTGGCCTGTGAGCCTTCAGCTGGCGTTCCTGCCTCTTGGTTGAATTGGTGGAAAGGAGTGAAGAGGAGGGAGGACTTGGACGTAGTAGGGACTTCTGGATTGGGTGCCTGAGATCCTGGCTTCTGAGTGGTGTGATCTGATATCAGGGTTCCTGGGCCTTAGAGTTGGCATAAGCCGGCTCCAGGTTGCTGTGAGTGTCTGATATCAGGGTCCAGGACCACCTGTTCCCGTCTGGTGGGGAAATGTGTTAAACAGGTGTTTCTCAGACCCTGCCTCGGCCCACTGGGCCTGTTTGGTCAAGTGGGCCATGATTCATGGTACCTCCATGGGTGCAGAGTAGAGCTGCTCAGCCACTAACCCAGAGGTCAGCGGTTTGAACCCACCAGCTGCTCCATGAGAGAAAGGTTTGGCCTTCTGCTTCCATAAAGATTTACAGCCTTGGAAACCTTGTGGGGTAGTTCTACTCTGTCCTGTAGGATTGCGATGAGTTGGAACTGACTCAACATAAACGGGCTTGTGTTTTAAATCTTAAATCTTCACGGAAGCAGAGTGCCGGGCCTCCCACCACCCCACCCCACCCTGCCCCCAGAGCTGCTGGTGGGTTCAAACTCTCAACCTTTGGGTTAGCAGCTGATCACAAATTACTTGCACTACCCAGGCTCCTTTGCTCAGGCCTGCATCCCAGGTGAAAGTAATGCACACTCAAGTTTGAGTACTGCCCTGCCCAGGGTTTGGAAGGTGAATGAAGGGGAGTTCAGAGATGTGGGGCTAGCACCTGGGCAGTAGGAAGAAAATGAGTCAGAGCTGGGTCAAAGCCAGTTTCCTACCAGACAGGAGGCATCCACGCCAGCTTTTGTGCTGGGCCCAGTGACAGGCAGCTGGCCTGGTGTGGGGCTGGAGGCCAGGGGAATCCCGGGAGGTTCTGGGGGCTGAATCTCCAGACCTCATGAAGCATGTTCTGTCTGCAGTGTTCATCCAGTCTGGCTTCAGCTGAGTCACCTTGGGCGACAGCGCCCTCATCTGCAAAATGGGCTGATCCGGCACAGAACAGTGCTTGGCATGTCCTGAGCGCCCTCCAAATGTTAGCGGCCGTCATTGCTTAGAGGGAAAGTAGGCGACCAGCTCCAGCTCCTGATAGCAGTTAACAATGGCAAGTCAGACATACCAAAAAGGTAAAAGGCTTAGTGTGGCGTTTCCCGTCACCTGGGAGCTTGGACAGAGCAATAAATACATGGCATCTACAGCACTGCTTTGGGATCTGGCCATGGCGGACATGGTTAATCGATCCTGATGCTCTTTCCTGTCAAGCTTGGACTTAGTTTCGGAACCTGGTCAACACTAGTTACCGATTAGAACTGGCACCAGTTGCAGAACCCATTGGCCCCTTTGGTGATACTGTCAGCGATAGCAGTTCTCGTCTGGTCCTGTCCAGTCCAAAGACTGTCCTTTCAGTGACTATTGTTTCCCCATCTGCTTCCTCATCTTTCGGGCCACCTTGCAGACTCTTGTGCCGGTCATGGTTCATCTCACCTGGTCCCTAGCCTTGCCCAAAGGCTTGTCTCCCCAGATTCCCCAGAAGAATGCCGTAAGGCCAGGGAGGGGCAGTGAGAGACAGAAGGGATTTTCAAAACCCCAAATCCAAACCAATTGCCAGAGAGTTGATTCCGACTCGTAGCAACCCTATGGGACAGAGTAGAGCTGTCCTATAGGGTCTCCAAAGCTGTAATTTTTTCAAAAGCAAAGCCCAAACCAAACCCACTGCTGTTGAGTTGTTTCCCGACTCACAGCGCCCCTAGAGGACAGAGTAGAACTGCCCCAGAGGTTTCCAAGGCTGTGTTTATGGAAGCTGACTGCCCCATCTTTCTCCTGTGGAACAGCTGATGGGTTGGAATGGCTGACCTTTTGGTTGGCAGCTGAGCGCTTTAACCACTGTGCCCCACAGCTCTGAAGGGACTTTAGCAGTCAGTGTACAGTGTATCCCCAAGGGTGAACTGGGGACTATGGAGTGTCTGAGATGATTTCAGGGAACCATAAAAATCAGTATGGGAAGGTCTTTCCTTCTCACAACTCTGCCCTTTTTGCATCATGTCAAAGACAGTCGCTGGGAGTGCTTCGTGTTTCTAACACCTCTGACACTTGCCAGTTTCTTTCCCCTGCTGGAGTTGTCAGCACATGGATAGTTGTACCTAGCTCGAATTTAAGGACATTTGCTTTGTTTTCATTGCATTTCTTTCTTTCACTTTTAACAGCTCTGTTGAGATATAATTTACCTACTTGCAAAAAGGGCATGGGAGCGGCATCTTCCGACCTCTTCTCACTTCACGAGGGGGAGACAGAATCACCATCTGCAGCCCAAGGCTTCCTCCTGTGAGGTCAGACATGCTGCCATCCTCCCGCCTTTTTACCAGTTCATGCACCATCTGTCCTCCATGGCACTTGCTGCTGTGCTGCGTTCAATAGCTTGTGGTGGCCACACAGAACTCACAGGCAGTACTCGTGATTATGAAGTTTGTTGGGGAAGCAGCAGGTTACAATTCAGTTTCAGCAATGCTCAGGATACAGTTCTTAGATCAGGCTGGGCTCCCCTCTGCCATGCCCTCAGGCATGCTTCCCTTTGTCCCTTGGCCTCTGCCTTTCTCTGACAGGTGTTAGAAAGCTCTTTCAGTTCTGCACATAGGTTCACCCAGGTGCCTCCTACTCCGGCAGTGAGCCTTCTGCCCAAAGACACTCGGCTTTCTTGCTCTGTGGGCCAGGAGGCCCACTGCTCTGTCTCATGCCGGCCTCCCGATTTGGCTGCCACTGTCTCTGCCAGTCGTGTCTGCTGTCTCTCTGCCAGGGAAGTCTAATGCAGGGGTCTTGGGTCCAAGGACACGCCCCACTGCATCTCCAGCTCTTCTCTCTTGATGGCAGTGATATCTCCTGCCTCTAGGAGGGCTCCCCTTAAGTGTAGCGGAATGACAGAACTAACCAATGCCCACGTTAGGGTTCCATACACCTCATCGCACGGTCTCACTTGCACTGTGGTGCCACGCACAGTTGTTTAGAGTGGCACCTCATATTTGCATAGTTCTGCCCAGTGTTTTTTTGGGAGTCAAAAAGGTATGGCTAGAAGAGCCATACCGTTAGCGCACTGCGCCACAACATCATACGACCATCTGTTGTAAATGCCGTTTGATCGGTTTGAGTAAATTTACTGACTGGTGCAGCCATAACCACCTTTGGACTTTTCCATCACCCCAGAAAGTTTCCTTGGGCCTGTTTGTAGTTGTCCCCACCCCCACCCCATCACTGAGCAGCTTCCTGACATTAAAATTTGCCTTTTCTGGATGTATCATATAAGTGAGATTAGATGGCATGTAGCCTTTTGTCCTATGGCTTTTTGTACTTAGCATACTTTTTTTTTTTTTTTTCCCTTTT
>NW_006921648.1:3586210-3590060 GCF_000298275.1 Orycteropus afer afer
TTATCTTCTGTGTCTGTGTTAATTGGTTTCCCTTTTCTTTGTTGAAGAGGGTCTGTGCAATCCTTCTGCCTAGTCCGCCATCTTGCCCCGCCTCCCCTTAGCATACTTTTTTTAAAAACTTTTTATTGTGATTTGAGTGAATGTTTACAAAGCAAATGGGGTTTCCACTCAACAGCTCACACACGTTTTGTTTCATGACGTTGATTGTAATCCCCACAGTGTAACGGCTTTCATCCCACTCCCTCCCTGTGTTTCCTGTTTCCCTAAGTCCTTTTTTCCCAAACCCTTCCTGCCTTCTGACTTTATCCCTGGGCAAATACTGCCCTTCGGGTCTTGTCTGCTTGATCGTTCTAAGCAGTGTGTACCTCCCTGGTGTTACTGTTCACCTTACAGGCCTGTCTATTGTTTGGCTTAGTGGCTGCAACGAGGGGCTCAGGTATAGGAAGGATTGTGAGGCTGGCACGGACCGGGCGGTGTTACGTTCAGTTGTGCATTGGGTCGCCAAGAGTTGGAGTCAACTTGACAGCAGCTAACAACAACCTTGTTGGGCTTAAAGCTGTACCACGGGGGTGAATTCAGTTCTGGGTTTGAAGGGCAATTAAGGGCAGTAGTCTCGGGGGTTCCTCCAGTCTCTGACAGACCAGTAATCCTGGTCTTTTTGTTTATGATTTTGAGTTTTGTTCCATATTTTTCTCCCATTCTGTGTAGGACCTTCTATTGTGATTTCTTTCAGAGCAGTCGGTCCTTAGTGTGGTGTTTTGACGCTCATCCATGTTGTAGCAGGTGTTGGAACATCATTCCTTGTTACGGTTGACTAATAATCCATTGTGTTGGTAAACCACATCTTGTTCACCCACTCATCTGTTGAGGGACGTTTGGGTTGTTTTCATTCTTTAGCTGTCAGGTATGGTGTTGCTGTGAATATTCATGTACAAGTTTTTACGTAGACATATGTTTTCATTTCTTCTAGTATGTACCTATGATTGTAATTGCTGGGTCATGATAGTCCAAAAAACACACTGCCGGGGAATTGATTCCAACTCATAGCAACCCTGTAACACAGAGAAGAACTGCCCCACAAGGTTTCCGAGTCTGTCAGTCTTTACGGAAGGAATGCCCAAACCAACCCACCTCTGTGGAGTCCATGCTGACTCACAGCGCCCCTAGAGGACAGAGTGGAACTGTCCCACAGGGTTCCCAAGGCTGTCATTTTTATGGGAGCAGACTGCCTCATTTTTCTTCTCTGGAGCGGCTGGTGGGTTGGAACTGCAGACCTCTTGGGGTTTTCTGCAGCCAAGCACTTTAACCGCTGTGCCACCAGGGTTCCTTGGGTCATACTGTGACTATGTTGAACTCTTTAAGAACTGTTTTTCACAGTGGCTGCACCATTTTACGTTCCCACCAGCCAGGTGCAAGGGTTCTGACTTCTCCACATCTTGACCATCACATGTTGGCACACGTGGAGTCACTGGGAGTCAGAGTTGACTAGATGGCAGTTGGTTAGTGGCCGTGAGTATCTCCCGGGGGTTTTGATTTGCATTTCTCCAACAGCTAATGATTTTGAACAACTTTTCATGTGTTTATGAGCCTTTTGTATATCTTTTTTTTGGGGGAGGGGGGTGAAATGTCACTTTAAGTCTTTTGCCCAATTTTTAAAGTAGAGTTATTTCCTTATTGAGTTGTAAGGGTTCTTTATATATTGTGGTTACTTTTATCTGCCCTGTGATTTACAACCATTTGTTTCTGGTTTGTATTTTCGCTTCCTTAATGGTGTCATTTGAAAAGCAGTGGTTTTTAATTTTGATGGCATCCAGTCCTTGCACATAGTCACAAAGATTATCTCCTAGGCTTTTCCTTACAAGTTGTATAGTTTGGCTCTTACATTTAGGTCTGTGATCCGTTTGAAGTTGCGTGTATGTATGGTTTGGTAAAGCTCTGAGTTGGTCTCTTGCGTTTGGAAGGTCAGTTATTCCAGTATTATTTGTTGAAAGACTGCTTTTCTCATCGTTGCCTTGGCACCTCTGTCAAAGATCAGTTGACTTGTAAATGTGAGGGTTTATTTCTGGACTCTCTTTTCTGTGCCTTTGGCCAAATGTCTGTCCCTGTGGGAATGATTTTGCATTCCTAGGCATATTTGCCGATGTCTGGAAATGTTTTTGATTTTCGCAGCTGGAGGGCAGGTCCTGCTGGCATCTAGTGGGTAGAGGCCACAGGATAGCGCCTCCTTCCCCAGCAAAGGAACATTGTTAGTAGTGGCCATCAAGTTGTTTCTGAATCATGGCAACCCCGTGTGTAAAAGAATGAAATGTTGCCTGATTGTGCACGGTCTTCATGGTTGCTGGTAAGCTTGAACCGCTACTGTGGTCACCTATGCCTTGAGTGCCTTCCAACCTAGGAGCTCATCTTCCAGCACTACGTTGGACAGTGGTCTCTTTGATCCATAACTTTTTTTTTTTTTTTTTTAAGTTTTTCTTTTTCTTTTTTTTTTATTGTGATTTGGCTGAAGATTTACAGAGCAAATGCACTTTCCATACAGCAGTTCACATACACTTTGTCTCATGACATTGACCACAATTTACTACAATGCAACAGCTCCCCTCCCACTTCCTCCCCATAGTTACCTCTTCCCTGTGTCCTTCCCTCCATGCACTCCTGCCCCCTGAGCTGTCTCCCTGTGCATAAGCAGCCCTTCTATTCTCCCATGATTGATCTCTCCAAGGAGTGTATCTACCTCAGGTAAATGTTCAACTCATATGCCTGTCTTTTCTTTGACTGGAAGCCACAGGTGTGGGTTCAATTCCACACTTGAAGGACAGCTGGGGGTCATAGTCTGAGTGGTTCCACTAGGCTCTATCAGACCAGCAAACCTGGTCCCCCCACCTTTTTTTTTCTCCAAATGATTTTGAGTTTTGTTCCACATTGTTCTCCCTCTTTATCCAGGATTTCCTACATAGATCCCCTTCCAATTGGATGACAGTGGTAGCTGGGCACCATCTAGTTCTTCTGGTCTCAGTCTTACAGGCTGCAGATCGAATGGTGTACCAGTCGTTAAGACTGATTATATCCATGAATTTTTGGTTTTCTTCATTCTTCTTTGCTCTGGATGAGGAGAGACCCATCGTTGCCTCTAGATGGTAGCTTGCAAGCTTTTAAGATCCCAGTCACTACTCGCCAAAGTAGGAGTTGGAACAATGTTTTGTGTACTATGTTATGCCAGTTGAGCTTGATGTCCCCTGCGACTATGGTCCTGAGCCCGCAGGTTCAACTACTTGGTCCCTCTGGGTAGCTGGCTGTGACCAAGCAGTGACTACAACCTTGCCCCTTGTCAGCTCTACTATACACCCGGGAATTCAAATCATACACATAAACTTATAGGACCATTGTCTGCCAACCCTGTACATGTTCTTGGGTACACTCCCCGCTTCATAGACATACCTACTAGTTCAGCCTGTCCACCCATCTGTCCACCCGTATACCCATGTTTGCCTTTACTGACAGCACAGTACTATATGTGCAAAAGGGTTCATATTTGTTGTCTGTACCTCCCATGTATCTCTCTTTCTTTTCCTCAGTGCCACTGTATTGATCACTCACATTTGGTACATTGCCCTTTTCTTCACCCAAATCAATACTTATCTCTATGTATCTTACAACGTTCCCTCCCCTCCCCTCCTGCCCCTGGTAACCAACAAAGAAAATTTCCTTCCATAGATAAACCTTTCCTTGACTTTTACAATAATGGACTAATGCAGTATTTGTCCTTTTGTGATTGACTTATTTCATTCAGCATAATGTCCTCCAAGTTCATCCACGTTATGCGGTGTTTTGCAGATTCTACATTATTCTTTAG
>NW_006921648.1:3590820-3622941 GCF_000298275.1 Orycteropus afer afer
GTAGCATAGTGGCTAAGACACTTGACTGCTAACCAGAAGGCTGGCGGTTCAAACCCACCAGCCACTCCTCGGAAGGAAGATGGAGCAATCTACTTCTGTAGTGATACTGCCTCGGAAACCCAAGGAGGGGTCGCTATGAGTCGGGTCTGACTCGACGGCACATAACAACAACAACAAATTTGCCCCTAGTTTTTCTTTGAGGAACTGTATAGTTTTAGGTTTCACATTTAAGTCTTTGATCCATCTGGAGTTCGTTTTTGTCTATGGTGTAAGGTACAGATCTTGTTTCATTTTTCTGCAAATGGTTGATCTGTAACGTTTTAATCAGCTAACTTTCAGGAGATCGCCAGCCCTTTCTTCCTGGGCTCTTTTAGTCTAGAAGCTCCACTGAAACCTGTCCACCCTGTGACCCTGCTGGGATTCGAAGTATCATTGCATTCAGCATCCCAGCAACATAGAAGCCATCACAGTCCGACAAACTAACAGACGGGTGGCTGCAACAAAGAATGATCTGTCCCAAGATGTCAGCCATGCCGAGGTTGGGAAACCCTGGTCCGTCCCGACACCAGTAAACCCGTCTTGTTTACTGTCACTTGTTAGTCAGTTTTGAAAATGGGTAGCATCAGCCCTCCAGCTTTGTGCTTTTTCCAAACTCTTTTGGGTGCATTTCTGTACAAACTTTGGAATTAACTTGGAATTTTGATGATGATTATGTTACTAAATACATGAATTTGGGGAGAGTCACCATCTCTGACTCTTCCAATCCATGAACGTGACATCTTTCTTCGTTTATTTAGATCTCTCATTTTCTAACTCATCTTTAAATTTTCATTTCTAAGGTAATTTTACCTATTTCAAGCAAGTGATACAGGTTTACCAAATCCGGTCAGGATGTGGTTTCCTTTGTTCACATTTCTCTAAGAGTTGATGTTGAGGAAAACAGTGGGCATAATGAGTAATTCTGTCCAGTTACAGCGGGAGGCCTGTGGTGAGTTCTGAAGCTTGGGCAGTGTTGTGGTTGTCTGAGATACCCTCATCTACAGCGAGGTGAGGACGGACTCGGGCCCAGAGAGAGGAGTGACACAGGGTCACATGGGCCCAGCCTAGCCCAGGTCGCGCCCGACTTCCAGCCCTGGTTCTGCCACTGGCCTCCGCTGCCGGCCCTCGCTGGGACCTCGTGGCTGCAGCCCCTCCACTGATAGATTCCTCTTCTCTAGAGGCTTCCATCCTGTGTGGCACTTTGTCTAGGGGTCTTCAGCCTTGTTGAAGTGTCCTTCTGGCTGCTGGTCTGAGAGAGTGACGGGGGCCTGTGGCTCTCCTCGGGAGAGCGCAGTGCCTACCCTGAAGGTGCCCCCACTGCATTCCGTTGAGGAGAGCGAGGGGGAGCAGGGGCTCTGGGAATTGGGCACCTGGGCCCCGGCCTGGCTTCCCTCCTTGGCTGTGAGACTGTGGATCAGAGAATTTGTGTTTTTTGGGAACTCTGGTGCTCACAGGGGGTAGGACTGGGGGCAGTATGTGAGAAGCCTGCCACAGGCACTGGGGCCACACTGTGAACTCTGGTTAGTGGACATCTTCATTTTAGGGAGGTGCCTGCTCTCTAGAGGGCTGGGGCTCTGCGTGTTTGTTGCTGGGCTCCATGGAGCAAAGAGTGGCTCCGAGGACTCTACCTTTCTCACGCTGGTCCTTGCACGTGACAGGTTATGCTGACTTGAGGGACTGTTCATAGTTTTTCTGGGAGTCCTTGACCAACTATTGCTGTATGTGGGGTTGAGTAAGGAGCTCTGGTGGTGCAGTGGTTAAAACATTCATCTGCTAACCAAAAGGTTAGTGATGCAAACCTACCAGCTGCTCCATGAGAGAAAGTTGAGGCAGTCTGGTTCCCTAAAGATCATAGCCTTGGAAACCCTGCGGGGCACTTCTACTCGGTCCTCTAGGGGCGCTGTGAGCTGGAAACGACCTGTCGGCAGTGGGTGTGGTTTGAGCTTTGCTTCTGTGAAGATTGAGAGCCTTGGAAACCCTGTGGGGGCGTTCTACTGTCCTTTAGGGGTGCTGTGGGTCGGACTCAACGTGATGGCAGTGGCTGTGGTTTTGGTATTGAGTCAGCTCAGTGGTACAGGCAGACCTGGGAGACATCGCAGGTTGGATTGCAAACCCTGCAACAAAATGCATATCTCCATCAAGTGACTCACGTGTGTTTTTTGGTTTCCCAGTGCATATAAAAGTTACGCTTACACTATAAAAACCAAAAAACCAAACTCAGTGCCATCAAGTTGATTCTGACTCATAGTGACCCCCATTGGGTTTCCTAGGTGGTAAATCTTTATGGAAATAGATTGCCCCATCTGCCTCCCATGGAGCGGGTTGTGAGTTTAAACCGCCAACCTTCTGGTTAGCAGTCAGATGCCTTTGGCATCACGCCACCGGAGCTCTTGCAGCGTTTACACTATGTTGTTGTTGTTGTTTTTACGTGCCTTCCAGTCAGACCCGGCTCATAGCGACCCCTCCTTGTGTTTCCCAGGCAGTATCACTACAAAAGTAGATTGCCTCATCTTCCTTCCGAAGAGTGGCTGGTGGGTTTGAGCTGCCAGCCTTCTGGTTAGCAGTCAAGTGCCTTGGGCACTACGCTGTCGTTTATTCAGTGTTTAGTAGCATGATGAAAAAGTTTGAGATTTTGTGAGAATGACCAAAATGGGACACAGAGACACGAAGTGAGCACATGCTGTTGGGAAAATGGCGCCGATAGGCTTGCCCAACACCGGGTTGCCACAAACCTTCCACCTGTGAAACAGACGGTATCTGTGGAGCACAGTGCAGTGAGTGCACTGCAGTGAGGACTGTCTGTCCTGGGACCGCCCAGCCCGGCCTCATGCACAGGGGCTGTGCTGGGCTTTGACGCCAGCCATCCTTCTCTCCAGATGTCTCTGTCCCACCAGGCCTGCGGAAGGGTCACACGCCCTCCTTCAGTTCTTTGAAATCATGCGCCCAGCAGTCAGGACAGTGCAATGCTCTGGTGTTGAACGTGGTGACCTGGCCTTGGTCTGTCCCTCTGGAGGAGGGGAACAGTGGGGAGCAGATCATTAAAAACTAAAAAAACAAAAATAGCCGCAGCTTTGGTGGTGTTGGGTGCCCGTTGAGTTGACTTGTGACTCCCAGTGCCCATATACGGTGGGAGAACTGCCCCCGGGGCTTTCTGGGCTGCCATCTTTATGGGGGCAGGTCCCCAGGTGTTCTCGCCTACGGGCCCTGGGTGGGTTTGAACCACCACCATTTCAGTTGGCAGGTGAGAGCTTAGCCATTGGGCCACCAGGGCGCCTTAGTGACAGCTTCACTGAGACTTCACCTGCCTCGTCATTCACCGTTGTGAAGTGTATAAACGAGGCCTTTGGCATAGACACAGGCTGTGCACCCATTGCCACTGTGCAGCCCAACATCATCATCGCCCAGAAAAGAACCCTGCACTATTAGCCGTCACTCCACATTCTCCCGCCCCAGCCCCGGGCAGCCACCAGTCTGCCTCTTGTGGACGTTTCATGCGGGTGGACGCATTCGGTGCGTGGCCTTCGGTGTGGCGCCGACTCCGCTCGGGCGCGCGTTCTCCGTGGCCTAGCGTCAATCCGCACGGTGTTCCTTTCTGTGGCCGAGCAGCAGCCCGCTGTGTGGCTGGACCGTGTGGGGTCGGTCCTTTTGTCCCGTGACGGACAGTTGGGCAGTTTCTGGAACGCTCGGTATTTTAATTCACCCAGAGAAGTTGCTGCCCCCACCGGTCCCCAGCTTTCTGGAGGAGGCTGGGGTTTCCCACGCCTCTCGGCCTCCATGGGGACCTTCTCTGCAGCCAGGTGCTCTTGGGGGCTCAAAAGAAGCCAGAGACGGGGGCCTGCCCGGGAAGCAGACTTCCTCCTCCCTGGCAGGCCTCTCTCCCTTCTCCTCCTCTCATCTGGGGTCTTCTGGGCCATGAGCACCAGGACTTCAGGGTGTGAAGTGAGCAGAGCCCAAGGTTCCCAGGCCCTGCTGACCCAGGGGGCCCAAGGCCTCAAAGATGCCACGGAAACAGCCAGCTGGAAAAACTGGTCACTCTGGGGTGAACACCTTGGGTTTTTTTTTCTTTTTTTAAATTGTGATTTGGGTGACAGTTTATAGGGCAAATGCCTTTTCCACACAGCAGTGCATGTACATTTTGTCTCGTGACACTGACTGCAATCCCCACAGTGCAGCAGCTCTCTGCCCACTTCCTCCCTGTAGTTACCTCTTCCCTGTGCCCTTCTTTCCTGTGCATTCCTGCTCCCTGCGCTGTCTCCCTGTGCAAACACTGCCCTTCTGTTCTCCCATGATTGATCGTTCTAAGGACTGTATCTCCCTGATATAAATGTTCACCCAGTATACCTTCTCTTTTGTCTGGCTGGAAGCCGCGAGAGTGAGTCCAATTCCTGACGGTAACTAGGGCCCGGAGTTCCAGGGGTCTCACCAGGCTTTATCAGACTGAACCCCTTGGTTTTGACAAAGAATCTGCTACTTATTTCCATGTTGCTCAAGCAAGTTACTGCCTCACCGTGCCTCAGTTTCCTCATCTGTAAAATGTGGAGTAATCAAAGGCCTCACATCTCGGGTTATTGAGGGGATGAGGTGTGGGGTGGGATGTATGTACCTGGCAGGTCAGGGGCTCACAATGAGAGTTGGGCATCGGCCAGTGTGTTACAAACGGGTAAATCAATGGACGCTCTGCCCAGACTCCCTCCTGGCTTTGGTGGGGCTCTCTGGGTCATCGCGGGGTCCCAGGACCCTTGGGTCATGTTCCTGCCTTGGCACAGCTGGACTCTAGGCTTTTTTTGTGTCATTGCTGTCGTGTCCCTGACCACCTGAGACCCCAGAGTTTCTCCGCCTCCTGCCTTTGGAGGGCAGGCATCAGGCTTAGGAAACTGGAAACCAGGAGGTGAACTGTCCCTTAGAATCACGGGCAGGGGGCCTGGTGGCCGGGGCCGGGGCCTAGGCCTTTGACCCCGGGCTTCCATCCCATAGCTTGGCGTGGCTCCAAGGCTGGTAGTGGCTGGGGTACCCAGGACTCAGGGAGACTTAGTTTGGGGAGCTGTGTCTGCACACACTTGTGTTTTCTTCCTCACATGTTATATTTTACTGACAGCATGCCCTTCCACCAAGACAGCTGAGAAAGGTGATGATCAGTTTGGCTTCATCTAAGAGGCTTGAGTTTCATAGCTGTGCACAGACAGACAAACCCTCCTAAGTGTGTTGATTGAGCCGTGGCAGGGGCTGGTTGGGCGGTTCAGTGGAGCTCAGGATTCATCCCTCAGAGCCCAGTCTGTCCAGCTCTGCCAGTCGCTTACTCTATGGCCTTGAGTCAGGGCATTGCTCTGGGCAAGGGGTTTGGATGCTCAGTTTCCTCAGCTGACACCCGAAGGGACAGCCTCTGGTTCCCAGGCCCCTTTCAGGTCTGATTTGGTGAGTCCACACGAACTGAATGGGGTGAGTGGGGCCAGGCACAGGGGCCAGGCCGGACCAAGCCCAGCCTTGTCCAGAAGTGCCCCTTGCTTTTTACTGGCTGGGCAGTTTTCCGGGGAACGCCTGGCACTTCCTGGCTGACCTGATGGTGGTGATCACTCCCATCTCCTGATCCCACCAGACCAAATGCCACCCAGGCCAGACGTTTGCATAGCATCATGTCCCATTTGGCATTTTTGCTCATCTGTTTCTGTGTGAGTCACATGTCTGTTGGTTGGTAGAGTGAAAGCCAGCCATGGGGTTGTGGGCACCATGCCTGCAGCCCTGATTCGGGGCATCACTAAAGAATGCTGAGTCCTCCTGCCAGCTGCTCCAACATCTGCGCAGCTCCCGGGCCCAACCACCCCCTGCGCCCCAGGAAGGAGATGGCAGTAGAATGAGGCAGGGGACAGTTTGGGAGAGGGGCCCCTTGATCTAGTGAAAGATACCCGTTGGCTTGTTTCATCAGGGAGCTAGGTGACGAGGGGAATCCCTGGGGGGTGCACACGGTTAACACACTCAGCTGCTTGTTGAAGGCTGGTGGGTGAGTTCACCCAGGCCCGTCGGAGGAAAGTCCTGGCATTTTCTTCTGAAAACTCAGCCACTGAGATCCCTGTGGAACACCGCTCTACACTGATGCACCCGAGGTCATCGGGTCAGGCCTGACTTGATGGCAGCTGGTTCATGTGAAGGGAGAGAGCGGTTTGTGGAGACTCGGTTTGGAACATCTTGGTTTGGCGGCAATATCTGTCTCCCTATTTCTGGAGTAAGATCTGAGCAGGCTGCAAAGAACACACCTCTCCGCCCTTTGATCCAGTGCACTTTGATTTGGCCCGTGGCTCAGTCAGGGGTCAGCCTTGGCGGGTCTCGCAGAGTCAGCCCTGGGTCCACTGGTGTCGCCAGAGCTCTCTGTTGACCATGTCTCCTGCCTTCCAGAACTGACACTCACTGTAACGTCCCCGAGCAAGTGCCTTTGGGGAAATCGAAGAAGAAATCGGATTCAGTTCAGCGCTTTAAAAAATACACACATGTACACACACACACACTTACATTTTAAATTAAAGTCTGACACACATTTAATGAGCCCTGGTGATGAATGTGTTAAGCACTCGCCTGCTGACTGAAAGGTTGGCGGTATGAACCCAGCCAGTGGCTCTGCGGGAGAGAAGCCCTAGTGAGCTCTGCCGTAAAGACCATAGCTTTGGGGAAGCTGAGGGGCGGTTCTGCTCCGTCACTTGGGGTTGCTGTGAGTCGGACTGGACTCGATGAATCTAACAGCACACATTTAGAAAGTGCCCTGTGACAGCCACACAGTCTGCCGAGTGGTCACAGAGCTGGCGACATGCTGAAGACCTAGAGCAGAGCCCTGGAGCCCGCTCACAGCTCTGCTCAGTCACCACCACCTGCATGGAATAATCTTCTAAAGACACAATTATGGTGCCAGCTAGGTGGCAATACTGTGTAGTTTGGGCATTGTCCAGGAGGGTATGTAGGCTCTAAACCAGTGTCCCAAGCATGGTGCTGTTTCTCCCGTAGCCAGGATCCATGAGTCCAGGAATCAAGAGTTGGACCTGAGAGTGGCACCACTCACTATTGCCACCAGTGACCCACTCACAAAATTTTTACTTCTTGTCCCCATGACCTTATGCTGTGTGGGTATAGAGGGCTTAGTTCCAAAGTGAGGAGTGCCCCGCAGAAGACAACACTGATTCTGTGAGTATTACCTATGTATAAAATACACGATGTGGAATGGGGCTGGTGTGTTATCGATTGGATTCATGTTAGTTGTATTATGTTAGGTGTAGGTATGACTTTATAATGGTCTTTATTTAGAGATGAAGAGCTGTACAAATGCCAAGTTGACAAGGGGTGGAATTGTTTTGGTTATCTTTGTGTGTCATCTTGGCCGAGCCTGGTTGAGTGGCTGGGCAGCTGGTGGTAGTTATTCCCCATGATGAGACTGGCAATCAGCTCCATGGTGGGATCTACCACAAGCAGCTGAGTAGCTGCTTTGTGTATGTGGTCTGCTTCCTGTATATAAAAAACAGCTTTGGGAATGGTCTCTAGCTTATGGCACGCTTGGACCCTGCATGTCGCCATGTCGTTGTTCGGCAGCCTGCCGTGCTCTGCTGACCTGGGGACTTACAATGGACTTAAATTAATGGCCTACCGTGTGGTTTGGTAACATCGGGACTGTGCCTTTTTACTTGTCAGCCTTGGGTTTGCCAGCGTCATCAGCCAGCAGCTGTCTGAGTGAAAAAATGCCTCTAGCTCCAGTGGGCCAGGAAGAGGAGGCAGAGCTGCAACCGAAGGTTAAGGGGCTTTCACTCAGCCCCTAGAGCGTGGCACTTTGAACTTGGACTCAAAGCCTCCAAACTGTGAGAGAATAAACTCCTGTTTGTTAAGGCCGTCCCATTTGTAGTATATTCCTATCAGAGTGGTACTAGGGAACCGGAACAATAACTTAGGGTTATGTCCTCCTGTTCAAGTGATCCTTTAATCATTACATAATGTCCTTCCTTATCTCTTATGGTGGTTTCTGTCTTAAAATTTTGTCAGTTTTATCAGAAATTAATATTTCCACTCCTGCTCTTTTATGGTTGCCATTTGCTTGATATATCTTTTTCTAACCTTTGATTTTTAGTCTATTTGTGTTCTAAGGTGTGTCTTTTGTAGACAGCATATTGATATGTTATGTTTTCTTATCCAGTCTGCAACTCTCCATCTCGAGTGGTACATTTGATCCATTTACATTCATTGTAGTTATTGACAAGTATGAATTTGTTGTTGTCATTTTGCTGGTTTTTTTTGTGTGTGTGGTGTTGCAAATTTTCTTGTTCCATTTAATTTTCTGTGCTGAGTTCATTTTGTTTATGAATTTTGTTGTTGCTATTGTTTTAGTATTTGCTAAATATTTGTACCTACCCTCTTTTTTGTTTTGATACAAAGGTTTATTATTTAACTTTGAAGTTACCCTGTGATTTAACAGTTTTCTTCCCAAGTTTAAAACAGTCTGTTCTATCTCACAATTGTCTTGAGTTCCTCACCATTTGGAGTTCTGTAACTATACTATTGAATCTCTCTTTTTGGGGATAAATAGTTGTCCTCACTCATTTATTGATTTCTCTGGTTCCCTGTTTACAGTTTTCAGCTCATTTTACTTTGGATGCGTCTGTAACTGGGTTGTTTTCTGGGTTATGTCATCAAGTGTGTTCATGGTCAGTTGTTGTTTGCTGTTGTTAGTTCTCTGTCCAAAAGGCTCCCTTTAGCATCTGTTGGAAGATTGGTCTGGTTTTAACAAGTTCTCTTAATTTCCTTTTTGGAAATGTCCTGATTTACCATCATATTTGAGGGACAGATTCACTATGTATATAAATCTTGGTTGGTAATGTTTTTCTTTCAGGGTTTTATATATATCATCCCACTGCATTCTCGCCTGCCTGGTTTCTGCCCAGAAATCAAAGCTTAGTCTTATAGGTTGCTCTTTGTAGGTAACTTTTTGTTTTTCCTGGGCTGCTTTCAGGATTCTTTCTTTGTCTTTGGTTTTGATGAGTTTGTTTATGATATGTCTTGGTGATTTTCTTTTGGGTCTATCCTATTTGGGGTTTGTTGGACTTTTTTTTTTTTTTTTGACATAGGTCAATGCTTTTGTTGGACTTCTTGATGGATTTATTCTCATCTTTCATCATATCAGGGAAATTCTCTTCCAACAAATCTTTGACAATTTTCTCTGTGGTTTTATTTGTCTCTTCCTGTTCTAGAATTCTGATTACATGTAGGTTATTTCTCTTGATGGTATCTCACATGAATCTTAGGCTTTCTTCATTTTGTTTTGATCTTTTTTTCTGATTGATCCCTTACCAAAGTAGTATTGAGGTATTTGACTTCAGTCTCACTAATTTTGTCTTCCATTGATAATGATTCTATTCCTTTGCCTGTTCAATGTGTTATCTATTTCTGAAATTTTAGTATCAATCTTCTGGATTTCTATTTGTAGTTTTTATACTGTGTCTGATTTTTTCATTTATTTTTTCAGTGTGTTCTTAAATCATTTTCCTAAATTGTTTTGGAGTTTTGTCTTTGTTCTCCTTAATTTTGTCAATGTTTTCCTTGATCTCCCTCTCAATTTGTTGAAAGCACCTAAATATAATTATTTTTAATTCTTTCTTTTGAGTTCCAGTGCTGCTGCTTCCTCCAGGAGGTTTTTCTGGACTTATATCCTGGTCCCTTGTTTCAACTACTTTATCTTGCTTCTTTGTGTGTTCTGGGATGGTCAGCTATCTCCAAGACATTGTGACGTTGTTGTATTTATATTTTATTGGTGATTGTATGTTGGTCTGATTTCTTTTCTTTTTCTTTTTTTTCCCTCCCCTTTATTTTGTTTTGATATATCTTGAGTGAGCATGGCACTGTGCTCCTCTATTCACTGGTTAGCAGCACTTATTCACTTGACACCTGTCTCCTGGTGGGTGTAATAGAGAATGAGAGTGTGTGCACAGATCTCTGTTAGCTGTTTGTGAAGAGCAGTTAAGGGTGAGTTAGACTGGTATTGGCCGCCATCTGTCCTTAATCAGTTGGTGCAGAATCAAGTGGTGGCCCTCACTCAGTGGGGCTGCAGGAGGTGAGGGTATGGTCAGGTTGTATGGGCACAGTTGCTGTCTCCCACTCAGATGTAAAAACAGTAATATATATAAATATATAAAAAATCCAAAATGCATTGCCGTCGAGTCAAATCTAACTCCTAGCCACCCCTCGGGTTTCCGAGGCAGTATCACTATGGAAGTAGATTGCCCAACTTTCCTTCTGAGATATAAATATATGTATATTATTATTATTATTATTTTTTAAACTGATAAAAACAAGAGGACCAAAAACACAAATTGCATAAGCAAACAGGAACAATCTCAGGGGAAAAAAAAAAAAGGAAAGGCAGTAAATGAGAAGAAATATTTTTAAAAGACAAAAGAAAGGTAAAGAGGAAAAATCCCTACAGTATTTGGGGAAGGGAGAATAAGAGAAAAGAGCACAAGTAAAAGAATAATAAAGACAAAATGAGAAAACTACAGAAAGAAAAGGGATGGGAAAAACCAAAATGAAGAAAAAAGATGGGAACCAGGAAAAGGGAAGAGGGGGGAAAAAAAAAAAGAACCAGAGAAGGGAAAAAGAAGAAATAAAAAGGAATAAAGAGGGGAAAAAGAATAATTTTATAAAAAACAAAACCAAAACTTGGGGGCAAGGGCGGGGCCCCCAGGCTCCATCAGGGCAGCCAGACTTGGATGGAATTCCTGTAGGTCCAAAAGGTGGGTGGATGTTGGGGATAGCCGCACCTCTGTTTGTCAAGAACGTGTGGGATATAAGAGTGACAAAGGAAATACCGCACCTTTGTAATCGTCAGCCTCCAGTGTCGTTGCCTGTGCTGTCCTTGGCAGTCGGAGCCTGTTCGTAGGTTGCTGTTCAGATTAGAACACTGCTTGCAAATACCGAAAATGGCTGCACCCTTAGGACAGCCAAAAGTCCACTGCTCAGTTTGCCTCCTTGTTTACTATTTTCCTTTCTGGTCATCAGCCACCAGTGCAGTTGTCCATGGAGTCCTTGGCAAACAGCACCAATTCTTAGATTGCGGCCCAGATCATAATACCACTTATAAATATGCAAACTGGCCGTGCCATCAGGATAGCCAACAGTCTGCAGCTGTTTGTCTCCTTGTTCACTGTTTTCATTCAGGTTCTTCTACTAGTTGGTATTTAATCCACTTCTTGATCGTTCTCTTCAAAGCTCGAGGTTCCAGGATTATCTTCTGTATCTGTTTCAATTGGTTTCCTATCTTTTTGTCTGAGAGGGTCTGTATAGCTTGTCTGCCAGTTCTACCATCTTGCTCAACATTTTCACAGTATTGTCTTCCTATCCGTGAACATAATCTGTTCTTCCATTTATGTAGAGCTCTTGTAATTTCTTGTAGTTTTCTATATGTCTTTTGTGTCCCTGGTTAAGATTGATTCCCAAGTATTTTATCTTCTTGGTAGCTATTGTAAATGATACTGTTTTCCTTCTTTCCTTTTCAGAGATCTCATTGTTGATAGAGAGGAATCCAACTGATTTATGTATGTTGATCTTATATATCCTGATATTTTGCTGAACCTTTCAATTAGTTCCAGTAGTTTTCTTGCTGAGTCTCTTAGGGTTTCTCTGTATAGGATCATGTCATCTGCAAATAAAGATCAGTCTGCAGCTGAGCTTGTGAACCATTGCCTGGCCCAGGGAGGAGGTGTTGCTTCAGTCTTTCTCACCTGCCTTGGTGCTTTCTGGTGGCTGGTCCACTGGGTGGATTCAGGGTGGGCACCTCTTATGTTCCCTGAGATCAGGTCAGCTAGACTTGTGGCCCCAGGCCACCTCCCCGGGAGGGAGGAGCTGCCTGACCTCCCCGCCTGCTTTTGTAGACCTGGCTGAGCTTATGGTCACTGGGGCCAAGCTCTTAAGAAGGGCGCACAGATCTGTGGGGGGCTCATGAATTCCCACAGGGGACCAGGTGGGGGCCCACACGGGCTCAGATGACTACAGTCCACAAGGGCTGGGCTGGCCAGAGCAGAGCAGGAGGGGCAGTGTGTGGGCTAACTCCTGCCGAACTCTCCAGAAATGGGGGCTTCTCAGACAGGGCCCCTCTCGCGTTCCAGCGCCCTTGGGCTGTTCAGAGCCTCATACCCCATAACCAACCCCTGTGTTTTCTAATAGGAAACTACTTTGCCTCGCACTTCTTCATGGGTGGCGAGAAATTTGACACCCCCCACCCTGAAGGCTACCTCTTTGGCGAGAACATGGACCTGAACTTCCTGGGCAACCGCCCCGTCCAGGTGAGCTGGGGCGGGGTTGGGGCTGAAGGTAGCTGCTTGTGGTGCCACGGGGTCACAAGAAGGCGTGGCTAGGTCCCTGCCCTCAGCTTCTCTGTGTCTTGGCCTGGAGGATGGTGATCCCTGGGTCACCCCAAAACTGGTGAGCTGTCAATTACCCCGGAGGGCTGGGAGGTTGAGCTGAGCGTGTATGAATGGGGAATGTCTTGGCACTGCCCCCCCGGGGCTGGAGAACCGTGGGGGGACAGGTTCAACCCAAACCAAACCCACTGCCATCAGGTCAGTTCTAACCCACAATGACCCTACAGGACAAGGTAGTACGGCACCATAGCGTTTCCAAGACTGTCATCTCTACAGGAGCAGACTGCCACGTCTTTCTCCCATGGCTCATGGGTTCAAACTGCCAACCTTTCGGTTAGCAGCTGAGGACTTTAACCACTGCGCCACCACCTTGACTGTCACGGCAATTTACTGAGAGACAAAGCTGCCTTTATTGAACCGGCAGTGTGTCCAGGCTCTGAGCTTTGCCCAGTTTATAGCAGATTCCAGCCTTTTGTATTCTTTTCCTCTTCCCCCCCAAAAAAGACATCCCATTCCAGGGGGAAAGTATCAATGGCTGTGAGTGTGTTTGCAAAGTTTCTCCAAATCAAAACAGCAGACCCATTACTGTCAAGTTCGAGTCTTGGTGACCCCACGTGTGTTGCAGTGGAACTGTGCGTCATGGGTTGTCATGTGGCTGAAATCTTGTTGTAGTTGTTGTTATGTGCCGTCAAGTCGGACCCAACTCCTAGCGACCCCTCCTTGGGTTTCTGAGGCAGTATCACTACGGAAGTAGATTGCCCCATCTTCCTTCCACCAGCCTTCTGGTTAGCAGTCAAGTGCCTTAGGCACTACACTACCAGAGCTGGAATCTTACGGAAATAGATTTCCAGGCCTTTCCTCCATAGGACCACTACTGGGTGGATTTGAAACACCAAGCATAAACCGTTGGCGCCACCCGGTTGGTCACATGTTCGGTGCATGTTAGGCACCTGCTGTGGACCTCAGCCACCTCTAGGAGCTGAGGACATGGGACAGGGCTTGTGTCTGTTCCCTGGTGGGGGCTGCCCATAGTGAAGGAGCAAATACCTGCATGAGGGCCACCAAACAGGCGACAGAATGGGAGCTGCGAGAGGACACAGCACGCTCTGGGCAGGTCCCGGGGAGAGGCTGTGGCTGGGTGGGGCTGCACCGGGTGGGAAGGAACCCCCTGCTGTGCACAGCGGGGTGCCCAGGCACGAGCCACCCAGTTTGGGCAGTGCAGAGCCAGACCCAGAGTCTGCGAGATGGTGCATGTCCCTGTGCCTTCAACCCCGACTCAGGGTAGGGCCTGGCTCACACAGGCCTCTGTAAATCTTTCCTTTCTCCTCCTTTTTTTTTCTTTTGTCTTTACTGTGAAATGATTGCATGTTCATCTGAAGCTGTAAGAAATAAGACAGAGGAAGCTCTGTGCTCATCCCGCAGTGCCCCCATTGTGACCGCTAGTGCATATCACAAGTAGGAGTTGGCGTGGACACAGCCCACCAGCTTTTTCACATTTCACCGGAGTGTTTGTGTCTCTGTGTGTGTCTGTGTGTACTGTCTGCAAATCTCTGTTGACCTCCTGTCGTGTTCGTTTCCTAGGGCTGCCCTTGCAAGGCACTGTATGTGAATGGTTTGGTGGGGGTTAGTGGACTTCTGTTTCCTGGTTCTGCAAGCTAGAAGTCTGAATTCAGGGCCTTGGCAGGGCCACGCTCTCTCTCCTTTTTTTTTTTTTTTTTAATCTCGTTCAGCTTCTCGTAGCCCTGGGTGTTCCTTGGCTTGTGGAGGGACCCTCCCTGCCACCCTCCCGAGTGTCACCCTTCTGTTTCCCCTTGTTAGACACCACTTGGGGCGGGATTAGGGTCATCTGCCCAGTGTGCCCTGGAACTGAGAACACCTGCGGCCCCAGAACCCATTGCCTTCTAGTTGCTTCCCCAGGCGAGTTCGTGTTCACAGCTGTAGGGGCTGGGACTTACCGTATCTCTTTGGGGGACCCACTGTCATTGTGTAAAGAGACTGCTTGTTCATGGGCTGAGTGGACGCCTGTGTTTCCCAAGCAGAACACACTGTGGGAGCCCCGGCCTCACGCCCTTCCTCCCTCTGGCTGGGCTTAGGCTGCCGAGAGTCGTTTGGAACCAGGGGGTCCCAGCTGAGTGGCTTGAGTGAAGGCTGTCTGTGGTCTGCTCCTGGCTTTGCTGCGTCTGGCCGGGTCGCCTGTGCGTTCCCCACGGGCACAGGGAGAATGACCACGCAGCCTTCGCGCAGCCCTCGCACAGCACCTGTGCCCAGGAGACCCATGGGCCGTGACCCTCGCTGTGGTCATTGCCGCCTCTCCCTCCCCTGCCGCTTCCTGGGGTCACCTGGGGTACTGGGCTTTTCCCTCCTAGTTTCCTTACGTCACTCCCGCCCCCCACGAGCCGGTGAAGACCCTGAGGAGCCTGGTCAACATCCGCAAGGACTCCCTGCGGCTCGTGAGGTGAGGGGCCGGCTCGGGAACCCTGGGTGGTGCAGAAGCCTTCTGTCTGGTGCTTGGGAAGAGAGCAGGCATTGGGGGCCCGTGGAGGCCCTGCTCCCTTTTTGTGGCTTCAGGAGGGTGCAGGGATGACGAGGGCGGAGCCAGAGGGGAGGGGACGGGGAGGTCAGATGGGCAGGGTCTACTGTGGAACTCAACCCTTCAGCCCAGGAGCCCCCATGGGGGCAATTGTGACCCCTGGGGACACCGGGCACGGTCCAGGGACATGCCTGGCTGTCACAGCTGGCGTCTGGGGGTGGAGGCCAGTGATGGAGCTCCGTGCCCTGTAGTGCACAGGCCGCCCCCATCACAAGGAATGATCCAGAACAAAGTGTCAACAGTGCTGAGGCTGGGAGGCCCAGGTCTAGGGAACCAAAAGCCCCTTAAGCTTTCTTGTGACCACCTGAGACCTAGCCTCAGTGGCCCTAGAGGTGGGCACAGTGGGACAGCCTCCCAGCAGGCCAATACTCAGCCAGGATTCGTGTGGCATGTTTCTCAAGCTTTAAGGCCACCTGCACCCCCTGGAGCTTGTGACAGAAGGTGCATTGTGACCCCGTGGCTCCGGGCTGGACCCTGGGAACGTGCTGGTCATTGGACACACTCAGTGGCGAGGGTGTGTTCCCCGCTGGTCCCAGGGCTGCCAGGTGGGGCTTCGGAGCCCCCTGTCCCCGCTAGGAGTGCAGGTTCCAGACAGATGCTGTGTTGGGTGTCCCAGGTGCTGCAGTGCACGGGGCGGCCCCACCTCTGGTGAGGAGGACCTCAGGCCTGCACGTCGGCAGTGCCCCCGCGTGTCAGTACTGGGGTTGAAACAATCCGTGTGTGGCACCTGGGCTGTCTCCGAGGGACTCACTTCTCTGGGTTAGGAGGAGGGGAAGGAAAGCTGGGCTGTTGGCCGTTGGGCCTTGTTGTCCAGATGGGAGGCAGCCTCCACGTTTGCTAGAGAGCTGAGTGCATCAAGACAGCAGCCATGCAGGCCTCTTGGCCCCCAGCGCCCCTGCAGCAGATCAGCCTGGTGGTCTTGGCCCTGCTGACCTGTGGACACCCCTTGTCTCCTCTCCTTAGGTACAAAGACGACGCTGACAGCCCCACTGAGGACAGTGAGAAGCCCCGGGTCCTCTACAGTCTGGAGTTCACCTTCGACGCAGACGCCCGTGTGGCCATCACCATCTACTGCCAGGCCACTGAGGAGTTCCTGAACGGCATGGCTGTGTGAGGCTGTGCACCTGGCAGGCAGACCGCCCGGGGCGGGGGCTCCCTCTGCGTGTGTCTGTCCAGCTAGGCCCCAGCAGCTCTGCCACCAGGCCAGCTGCCTTAGAGGCAGCCAGCTCTGGCTCACGGCGGCAGGCCTTTCAGAAGTAGAGGGTTTCAGAGGCAGGCCTTTTCAGAAGTAGATCACCAGGCCTTTCTTCCAAGGTGCTTCTGGGTGGGCTCAGGCCTTTAGCCTTTTCCAAGACTAGCTGAGTGCGTTGTCTGTGTACCTCACCCAGGGCCTCCAGCCCTGCGTCCAGCTGTGTTCTAACTTGAGTGTTTGGATGAGGTTTTTCTCCTACTGGCCAGGAGAGTTAGTGTTTTTTTTTTTAAATTTTTATCGTGGTTTGGGTAAAAGGTTACAGAGCAAGTTCACTTTCCATACAGCAGTTCACGTACACTTTGTCTCATGACATTGACTACAATTTCCCACAGTGCAACAGCTCCCCTCCCACTTCTTCCCATAGTTCCCTAGTTACCTCTTCCCTATGTCCTTCCCTCCCATTTGCTCCTGCCCCCTGATCTTTCTGCCTGTTCATACACAGCCCTTCTATTCTCCCATGATTGTTCTCTCCAAGGAGTGTATCTACCTAATGGAAATGTTCAGCTCATATGCTGTCTTTTGTTTGGCTGGAAGCCACAGGAGTGGATTCAATTCCAGACCTGAAGGGCAGCCGGGGCCATAGTCTCAGGGGTTCCATCACGCTCTATCTATCAGACCAGCAAATCTGGTACTGGTACCCCCCTCCCCTTTTTTTTATTTTTTATTTTTAACAATTTTGAGTTTTGTTCCACATTGCTCTTCTAGTCTTTCCAGGATCTCCTACATAGATCCCCCTCTGAGTGGTTGACATTGGTAGCCAGGCACCATCTAGTTCTTCTGGTCTCATAGTCATATAAGCTGAGGATCGCATGGTGTGCCAGTCCCTTGGACTAATTATTTCCATACATCTTTAGTTTTCTTTATTCTTCTATGCTCTGGACGAGGAGAGACACATCATTGCATTTAGATGGCCGCTTGCAAGCTTTTAAGATCCCAGTCGCTACTTGCCAAAGTAGGATGTGGAACAATGTTTTTGTGTAGTATGTTATGCCAGTTGAGCCTGATATCCCGTGACCATGGTCCTGAGGCCACAGGTCCAACTATTCACTCCCTCTGGGTAGTGGGCTGTTGGCCTGGAGAGTTTGGAGGCCACCCTTCTGTGTTGCCCCCTTGTCCCCAGGCCTGGCTCCATGCAGCGGGGCCTGAAGCAGGGTGGGGTGAGAATGTGTGCATCCATCCCCGTGGGGGTGGGACCACTCGGAAGCCAGGTCGGGGTCTCAGGATGGTACCATGGTGGTGAGCCAAGCCTTGGAATCCTGCCCTGACCCGTCCCTGCAGAGTGGCCTGGGGCACGCAACTTCTTGCGCCTGTTTCCTCAGCTGGGAGAGGGGTCGGCTGGAGCCTCTCTCACTGGTGCTGAGAGCAGGACGCCTGTGTGCACAGCGACTGGGGAGCAGCACTAGGCTGTCAGTGGAGAGAGTGCACGGTGGGGGTGTGCATGTGTGTACGTGCACGTGTGTGTGCAGGCTACTGTTGGGCCTTAGGGGAGAGAGGGCCTGCAGGCATATGAACGTGCCCAGCCTGTCCTGGAGCCATGCCCGGCTGCTTCAAGGATAGAGGGGGCGGCCAGGAGTAGTGTGGGAGGGGCTCCGCAGCATATGCTCTGGCACCTATGAATGCTGGACGTGCTTGTTCAGGAAAGAACCAAGCTGTAGAAAGCAGGTAGAGGGGTGCAGGCCATGCAGAAAAAGGTAGCAGAGTTGTTAGCAGTTGTGGGTTCTGGAAGGGTTAGAGGTACGTGACAGCCCAGCCGTGTGACCAGCAGGATGAGGCAGTGACAGCCCTGCAGAGGGCCTTTCAGGGATAGTGCTGCCTGGTTGTGGGTGCCACCTTCCTTGGCCCCCAAGAGCAGGCCATGGACTTGGGGCTGTGGGAAATTTCTACTCTGTCCCCAAAAGGAATGTGGGTGCTGGCCCTGCGTGGGGGTGTGTGCTGGTGGGGGTCCTGGGCAGCCGCCAGCAGGAACGGCTCACTGCGATGTGGCCCAGAGGGACGTGGTGTTGGCAGAGCCTCACCCTCCGCCCTTCTCTCTTGTTGCCCCTCAGGTACAGCCCCAAAAGCGCCGCCCTGCAGTCTGAGACAGTGCACTACAAGAGAGGGGTTGGCCAGCAGTTCTCCCTGCCCTCCTTCAAGATGGACTTCTCAGAGTGGAAGGATGATGAGGTGACACTCCTGGACAAGCCCCTCCTGGCCCCTTTCCTGAATTCCCTCCCCTCGGGGCAGGCCAGGCACAGTGGGACCGCTAGAGTCCCTTCCTCCGATGGTGGCTCGCCGCCAGGAAGGGCTGAGCACGTGGCAACAGCGCCGGGCTCGGGAGGGGGAGAGGCTCCCTGTGCTGTTGCTGGGCTACAGGGCTGCACTTGGCAGGGCCTGGGACCGCGGGTGTCACTGTCATCAGCCCAGGGAGGGAACTTACCTCAGTTTTGTTATAACCACTGGAAACAGCCTGGATGCCCGTGCTGAGGGGATTGCTTCATTTTGTTCTCACGGCACCATTATGTGTATGTGGGAGCCCCTGGGTGGTGTGTGGGACTGCTAACAGGAAGGTGGGAGGTTCGAGTCTACCCCACGGCACCTTGGAAGAAAGATCTGGTGATCTACTGTAGAAAGTCAGCGTTGGAAATGCTGCGGACTCAGGTCTGCCCTGGTACGCGGGGTTCAGTGGTCTCGACTGAATTGAGGAGTTGGGTGGCCATCACCACAACCCACATCCCGTTGTGGAATGTTTCCATCATCTCACTGGGATCCTGCCCGTTTACAGCGGATCCCTGTTCCTGACCCTTAGTAACCACTCTGCTTCTCGTCTGTGGATAGGGCTTTACTGGATGTATTTTTTGGAAACGAAGTCATGCTGTGTGCGGCCTTTTGTGTCTGGGTTCTTTGATTTAGCTGAATGATTTAGTTTTTGTAAAATAAGGTGGTGGTGGTTGAGTGCTGTTGAGTTGATTGAGTTCATGGTGACCGTATAGGACAGAGTGGAGCAGCCCCGCAGGATTTCCTCGGCTGTAATCTTGACGCGAGTAGATCTTTGTCCTGTGGAGGTGCTGGGTGGGTTTGAACTGCCAGCCTTTGGTTAGCAGCTGAGCTCTTGACCATTGTGCCATCAGGGCTCCTTTCAGAGGAGGTGTTCGTGTCCTATGTCATTAAAGAGCTACGTGGAGGACGCGCTGGAGGTCACGGGCATGGTGCGGTGTAGGACCTGGCCTGGAGTTTCTAAACTCGCAGAGGTGGTGAAGCCCTCGTGGTGGTGTTTGCTCTGGGCAGTGGGTGTGCTTGCTGGTCAGGGTTCTCTGGTGGCAAGCGACAGAAGCCGCCTGAATGAGTGGAGTGAGGCAGCAGTTTTCCTGAACTGTGGGCAGCGCCGTCAAGGTCACAGGGAGACGTGCACAGGCAGCCCCTGACCTGGGGCAGGCTCCTGGGCCCTCTGCCCCACCAGGTCATGCGAGCCCTGTGCTGTGTGTGGGCTCCAAGCCCTACAGGGTGTGTCACTAGCTTGGGTGTCCTGCTCATCGCCCGTGTGGATGGGGGTGGGGCAGGTGCTGTGGGGTGGGAGAAGGCAGCTTCCCAAAGGCAGGGGTGGGCGGGAGGGGTAAACAGACAAGCGGTTGCACCCACTGCTGAGGTGAACTGGGGGTGAGTCTGGCCTGAGGCTGCACCTGCTTAGTGGCCTCTTGGCATTTGGCCATTCCCTGGTGGTGTGCTGAGGTGGGACGACAGGTGGGGTTTGAGGCTCCCAGCGATTCACTGAGGTACACCTAGGGCATGTGTCAGAGCTGTACCGCCTGACTCGTCAGTGAGTGGCGGGGCAGTGGTGGCCGGGCGAGCTCCAGGACAGCTCCCCCACTTCTGTGCGGGACAGGGCCTTCCAGCCCCCCTCCTTAGCCCTGACTTCCCCATACTGCCTGAACAGACATTTTCCTCTTTCAGTCGCTTTCTTATATGTCTTTGAAAACGGAGGCTCTATCTGTCCTTACTGTCAATGGGAAACTGCAAAACTTGCTACAAGTGGGTGTGTGAGCTAAGGCTCTGGAGAATGACACGAGCCCGTCATCATGTGCTGTTGCTGCTGAAGGTGTTGGGAGGACGTGGGCGGGTGGTACAGACACAGCCCCAAAGCAGAATTTCTGTTTGAACCCAGGATTCTCAGCCACCACACTGGTGACATCTGGGGCTACAAATCCCTTGTTAAGAGCTCTGGTTGTGCAATGGTTAAAGCACGTAGTTGCAAACCCAGAGGATGGTGGTGGGAACCCACTAGCTGTTCCATGGGAGGAATTTGCAGTAGTCTGCTTCTGTAAAGATCGACAGCCTTGGAAAGCCTCTGGGGGCAGTTCTCCTCTGTCCTCTAGGAGCAGTGTGAGTCGGAATCGACTCCAGGCAGTGAGTGTTTTTGGTCTTATCATCCTTTTTTGGGGTGTCCTGTGCCTGTCAGACATTGAGCAGCATTCCTAGTCCCCACTCAGCAGCTGTCAGTAGCAGCATGACAACCACGGCAGCCTGCAGACATTGGCGAATACCCCGGGGAGCAGTCACCCTGGCTGAGAACCCCCACCTTAAAGTTCCTACCGGAATGGCTTTCTCCCAGTAGCTTCTGGTCTTCAACACCCATTGGTACCACTTGAGCCATTGGCCAGGCAGTCGCGGCACTGCTGGCACCTGGCCCTCAGCCCTGGCTGGCTGCCTTGCTGTAGTCGTTTTTCCAGATTGGCCCTTTGTAGGATCACAGCAGTAACAAAGCTCCTCGCAGAACATGTGAGGCGCACAGTTTGTGTGCAGCTCAAAGTCTCTGTCTCCCCGGGGACGTCTGGGGAGCGTGTTCCAGATTCTTCCTAGGGGTCCTTTGCTTTTTATTTTGATTTGGGTGAAAGTGTACAGAGCGATTGGTTTTGCATTCAGCGATTCACACACGTTTTATTTTGTGACTGCATTGCAGCCCCCTCTGTGTAACAGCGCTCTCCCCTCTTCCTCCATGTGGCTCCTGTTTGCCTTCATCCTTCTTTCCTGTCCCTTCCTGCCTCTGAGCTTTATCCAGGGGCAGTTGCTGCCCTTGGCATCTCATCTGGTTGATGCACTAGGGAGTGAGGGCCTCCCTGAGGTTGTTCATGTTACAGGCCTGTTGTTTGGCTGTGGTTGCCGGGCACCATCTAGTTCTTCTAGTCTCAGGATCATAGAGGCTGGGGTTCATGGTCTGTTCATGCTTTGGACCAACTGCCTTGTCTTTTTCTTCACTCCCCTTCGTTTCTGACGGGGACACCACCACGTGCACCTCAGCACGCGCTCATTTTTACCGCAACGCGGTTACCCTGTACCAGGTTACTCTGCACCTGCTTTGTTTTTGTTTTCACAGCATCATTGGGATATGTCACATGCCATACAATGCACATTTTAAAGCAAATGTACAATTGAGTGATTGTCGTATATTCAGAGTTAGACAGCCATCGCTACTATCTAATTCCAGAACATTGTCGTCACCCCAACAGGAAGACCTGAGGTGGTCTCTCCCCATCTCCCCTCCCCCAGTCCTTGACAGTGGCTGTTCTGCTTCCTGTCTGTGTGGCTCAGCTTGTGGGCACATCCCATCAGTGGGATCGGGTGCTGTGGTCCTCTGGGACCAGGTTTCCAGGAGCCAGCTGTGCTGCAGCAGTCAGTAGCACCTCGTTTCTGTGACGGCTGGGTAACACTCCATTCTGTGACGGTGGTAGGCTGGCGAGTTGATCCTGACTCATGGTGACCTCATGACAGAGCAGGACCGTCCTGGAGGGTTTCCCAGGCTGTCACCTTCACAGGAGCGGTCCCCAGGTTCTTCTCCCACGAGCTGCCGGGGTGGGTTTGAACTGCCAACCTGTCCATTGCAGCCACGCATGTAACCCTGGCACCACCAGGTCCCTCCGTCATGTGCACAGACCTCGTTTTGCTTGTCTGCTCCTCCGTGGAGGGCCATGTGGATCGTCTCCACTTCTGTCTAGCTTGACTCGAGCCCCTGATGCGTGTGGATGGAGGTTTTCACTTCTCTTAGGAGCAGTATGCTGTCTCTGCGTTATGTCTCTGAATTCCGTGGGGGACCTCTTTCGGTGTCAGGACTCAGCGACCTCCTGGAGGGTCTTTTGTGGGTTGGGGGTGTGTTTGCTCATTTTCCTCGGGTTCACGTGCGTCTCAGTCACAGCCATGTCTTCCTCCTTCCCCCTCTTTGCCTTGGTCCTGCTGCCAGGGTCCACGTGGCCTGTCCTGTGGGCTCACATGTGGGGAGACCCCGAGGCTCCCAGGGTGCAAGGCGAAAGTTTCACTGCGGTTCCCTCCTGGGCTGCGCTGGGAGCGGGGAGCCTAATGTAAGCCCGTGTCAGCCCCTTTCTCTGAGCTGCATGGCCGCTTTTCCGAAGAAAACCTCCTCATGTGGCTCATGAGTGGGTTGCATGCATGGCTTACGGGTGGCACTGTGTCCCTGGCTCTTTGTGGCTCACGGGTGGCACAGTGTGCGTGGCTTGTGAGTGGCATTGAATGTATGGCTTATGGGTCATGCCGCTTGCATGGCTTGTGGGTGGCACTATATGTGGTTGTGTGGTGCTGTGTTCCAGGCTGTATATGGCCTGGGGGTGCACTGTGCACCTAGGACTTGGCATGGCCCGTGGGTGTGCTGTGCACTGGGCTGTGTGTGGCCCGTGGGTGTGCTTTGCCCAGCTCTGTGCACAAGTCATGGGTGCACTGTGTGCTTGGCTCTGGCAGCAAGAGTCCCTGGGAAATGGAGCTGCTCCCTGGGTGCAGGCCTTGCCATCCATGTGATGTGGCTCAGATGGGGTGTCGTGACCCAGGCCTCTCTGGGGTGGCAAAGCTTCTCGAGCCCTGGTTTCCCAGAGGAGATGGGGTCACAGTGGGATCTCTTTGTCCCCGGGCCCTGCTCTGGGCTGGCACAGAGGGGTCTCCAGTAAGGGTTAGTTGAAAACTGACAGTGTTAACTCATGTGGAGTGGTTCCTGGGTCCTGTCCCCTGGTGGCCACAGTGGGGAATGTTGATGGATGTTGCTCAGGCAGGCACTCCAGGCCATGTGTTGGTCTGGATTTCTTCAGTTGCAGATGAGAGAGCTGCGCCCCAGTGGCTTAAGGACAAAAGGAGTTGGCTGACCTAGATTCTGAGAGAGCTGGACAGCGAGGAGTTTCTGCCTCCGGGGCCCAAGTGATGGCATCAAGGCAGGCTTGCCTGCTCTGGCCACACCCTTCCCTCAGGCCAGTGAGCGGACAGCGCCAGCCAGTCCGTCTGAGCCCATGCCTCCTAGCAGGATCCCGCTTGGGCCAGGCTGCAGGTCAGGGTCACTCCACAGGCCGGGAAGCCCATCCTGCCACTTTCTCGCTGTGGAGTAGTGGGCAAGTCATGCAGCTTCTCTGAGCCTTGGCTCCCTGTTTGTAAAGTGGGGATCCGTCCGAGGGCGGCTGTGGGCCCACGAGCTGGGAGTGAGACAGGAGGGGAGAAGAGAGGACAGTTGCCTTAGGCTGGTCATGTCTCACACACACGCACACACCCCTCCCAGACCCTTGCTTTTTAAAATTCCAACACCCGTGAAGCTGCAAACTGATGAGAAACCCTCAGGTTCGAGGGCAGAGGAGAGAAATGTCCCGGAATGTCCAGCTCCGGTCCCAGCAGTCGGGTCGCAGGAGGGGCGGGTGCAGGCTGCTCGGCCACCCTCTGCTGTCCCACCTGCTGGGTTATGTTTGTGTGAGTGTGAGCATGTGTGTGTCTGTGTATGCGGGTTTGTCTGCCTGTGTGTATCTCTGAGTGTCTCCACGTTTGCCTTGCCAGCCCATAACAGCTGGGTTATGTTTGTATGAGTGGGTGAGTGTGTAATTGTGTGCCCCACCAATCCCTGGCTGGGTTATGTTTATGAGTATGTATGTCTGTGCTACCTACTGGCACCCTGCTGAGTTATCTTTGTGTGTGTATGTGTGTCTGAGTGTCTGTGTGTGTGTCCCAGTGGCCCCTGGCTGGGTTATGTTTTTATGAGTGTGTGTGTGTGTGAGAGAGAGTGTGTGTGAGTGTGTGCGCCTGACTGGCCCTCAGCTGGGTTATGTTTGTGTGTGTGTGTATTTGAGTGTGTTAGTGTCTCCATGTGTGCTCCACCAACCCCTGGCTGGGTTATGTTTGCGTGAGTGTGTGTGTATGTGTCTGAGTGTGTGAGTGTCTCCGTGTGTGCCCTGCTGGCCCTCATCGGGTTGTTTGAGTGTGTGTCTGACTGGCTCTGTGTGTGCCCTGCTGGCCCCCAGCAGGTTATGTTTGTATGAGTGTGTGTGTGTGTGTACGTGTGTCTGTCTGTCTGTCTCTGTGTGTGCCCTGCTGGCCCCCAGCAGGTTATGTTTGTATGAGTGTGTGTGTGCGTGCATGTGTCTGTCTGTCTCTGTGTGTGCCCTGCTGGCCCCCAGCAGGTTATGTTTGTATGAGTGTGTGTGTGCGTGCGTGTGTCTGTCTGTCTCTGTGTGTGCCCTGCTGGCCCCCAGCAGGTTATGTTTGTATGAGTGTGTGTGTGTGCGCGTGTGTCTGTCTGTCTCTGTGTGTGCCCTGCTGACCCCCAGCTGGGTTAAGTTTGTATAAGAGTGTGTGTGTGTGGGGGGTTGTTTGCTCCCATGTTTCCCACCTGCCTGTCCTTTGTTTTCTGCCCTGGCTCCTGTCCTGTTGACGTTTTTTGTAGGGAGTTCCTGGTGTTGATGAATTATAGGGAGAACGTGCTCCTTCTGCCCCAGAATAATAGTAACAGCGGCAGCAGTCTGCACTCGAGTGGGTTCTCTTGGCTGGGTTGGGTGGGAGGGCTTGGAGGCCTCCCGTCACTGGAGCCCTTGAGATCCGTGCACTAATCACCCCATTTTACAGATGGGGAAACTGAGGCTCAGAGAGGCGCAGTGGCTTGAGTGGAAGTTACCTGGGCCCTGGGGGCCGTGTGGAGGGCCCTGTGCCCACTGCCTGCTTTCTGGATGGACCCACTGGGGAGGCCCTGGGCTTCCCCTGCTTTAGGTCCGTCAGCCGACCGATGCTCGGGAAGGACTGGAACCCGGGCTGGCTGCGAGTGCCCTTCAGAGCAGCGTGGCCGTTGATGGGGGTTGCTTAGCTGCAGGCTAGGATTCCAGTTCGTCAGCCCATGAATGACAGCGCTGTGACATCTCTGAGGGGCAGGGCCTGCAGGTGGACCCCGAGGCCTCTCGCCCCCGCTGTTGGACTCTGCGCCCTGCCTGCTGCACTCACTGGGGCCGCGTCCGCGTCCTTTTCTCTGCTCTGCGCCCTGTCTGCTGCACTCACTGGGACTGCGTCCGCGTCCTTTTCTCCGTGGTGCTTCATCCAGCCTGCCTGTTTGTTACTGGGTGCCATTGAGTCATGTGACTCACAGTGACCGTGTGACAGCACTGCTCTGCAGGGTTTCCTGGGCTTCACTCCTTATGGGAGCGGATCGCCAGGTGTCGCCCGGAGCCACTGGGTAGTGGGACCTTTGGGTTTGCAGCAAGCACTTGGCTGTTGTGCTCCAGGGCTCCTTGTTGTCTTGGTTTTACACAGCTTCCCTGAGGTACCGTCCACCACCTTCCGATGTCATTTCCCTGCTTTTAGTGCATTCTTAGCGTCGTGCGGCCATTGTCTGTTCTAGTAAATGTTTATTGAGAAATGTATGTCTTTTCCCTCCAGAAATGAAACAGACTCGCCTCGTCTGTGCTTTCTCTGACGACACTGAGGGTGTGGGTGGGCAGGCAGGTCTCGGGTGCTCGTCTCACGAGGAGTCAGAGTGGGTTATTCACGAGGCTTTTCTTGTTACGATGGTCACAGGCCACATGGAGACGATGCCGGGAGCCCAGAGAACAGACCGAAGCCTCGTCACTGGGGGTCCAGGGAAGGCTGTCCTGAGACCCGGAGGGGGAGTGGCTAGCAGGGGCCGCTGGGAGCGAGCTACCCGACGGGAAGGCATGGTTGCTGGGTTTGGTGGAGTCCGTTCCGACTCTAGTGACCTTGTATGACAGAGTAGAAGTGCCCACAGGCTTTTCTAGGCTGTGAGCTTTGTGGGAGCTGATTTCCACGTCTCTCACCCGAGCTGGGTGGCTGTCAACTGCCAGTCTCCCAGTTAGCAGCTGGGTGCCTAACTGCTGTACCGCCAGGCTCCTTCAGGAAGGAGGGAGCAGGCCTGTGTGAGGAATGGGTGCTGCCTGGCCTGGCAGGAGGGGGTGAGCTGGTTGGGGTGAAGCTGGAGCGTGAGGCAGGGCCTTGTGGGCTGTGGGGAGGAGGTGGCTGTTAGCACAAGAACGTCAGGGAGCCGGAAGCTGGAGCGGCCTTAAGCCCTGAGGGTAGTGGACGGGCGAGGGGCTTCTCCCGAGGTCCCCTTCACTTCCCTCCGTCTTGGGGCTTCCAGACTTTGTGCTTCTCTCCCTCCTCGGCTCTTCTCGTGTCCCGCTCTGACCCTGAGTCTGTGGTTTGGCTGCCGCGGTCCTGACCACACTGCCTTCCTCCCTCAGCTAAACTTTGACTTGGACCGTGGTGTGTTTCCGGTGGTCATCCAGGCCGTTGTGGACGAAGGGGACGGTGAGCAGCACTGGCACCTCCTGCTTCTCCGTCTCGCTGGGAGTGCTTCCTTCCAAGCCCTGTGTCTGCGGGAAGAGCCCCTCACACACACACACACACACATGCACACACCTGACTGGCGTGGGTGGGGACTGGGAGCTCAGCCCGGGGGGCAGGTAGGGGTGGGGGCTGCAGGCACTGGAGGCTTCAGCTCTTTGCTGCTGCCGGGGTGCTCGGGCCTTCCTCTCCTCCCCTGCCAGGGCCCCCCTCGCTGCTCCTTCTGGTCGTGGGGACTGTAGGCTGATGGCCAGGCTGGCCTCCATCACCCTTGTCACCACGCATGTCTGTGGGTGAACTGGCTCAGCCCCTAAAGTCACAGCCTCAGACCATCCTCTGTGTCTTGGGCTCATGGGTGCCTGAGGATATGCCCCCAGTCAGGTGATGAGCCAGGTGGCGGGAAGGCCTAGCGCTGGCTGGCAGCCTCTCCCCTCTCCTGCTTGCTTCCCGCTGGCTGATTGGCCATGCTGGCAGCTTCCCTGGGCCCTCCCTCTTCCTGCCTGTCTCATAGGGTCTCCCGCAGCCTCTGCAGTGGACTGGGACTCCCTGTAGATAGCGGGCTCCCCCAGACGTAGGGTGAGGAGGCTAGAGCCCCTGTCATGGTGGTGACACCATGGCCCACGTCTCTCTAGGCCAGCTGGGTCCATTCTGGCCCCTCAGCCCTCGGTGACAGCCATGTTTATGTCAGCAGGACTTGCCGAAAGGTCCCTCTGTGTGCATGAGGCTGTAGATGGTCTGTCAGCAGGGAGAGAGGTGTGGGCCATGGAAGCGAGCCCAGGCCTGCGAGAGTGTGAGACCGAAGGCCCCCTGGGTTGTTGGGGGGAAGCCAGGTGGAAGTGGGTTGGTGCTGGCACCTCTGGGGCTGAGGGCAGCCCGCCCTGACCGCGCTCCCCTCCGGTCCCCTCTCTCCGCAGTTGTGGAGGTGACCGGCCATGCCCATGTGCTCTTGGCTGCCTTTGAAAAGGTGAGTGTAGCTCGTCCGCCTGCCCCTTGGGTGGGGTGGCCTTTTGGGACAGAGGGTGAACTTGGCCAGGTGTGGAGAAGTGGTCTGCCAGATGCCAGGGCAGGGGATGATTCCCTGAAATTTTGGGCCTTGGGGAGGGTGGCACTTCCCAGGAGGCTAAATGTTTTAGACTAAGGTTGGCCATTTTGAACACTGGGTCCCACCGTTGCAGGCTGGGACCTGCCATGAGGCCTCCCAGCCGAGGACCCCCTTCCCATTGGGCCACAGAGAGATCAGTTTTGACACAGCCAGGCCACACCCCTTCCCCATTGTATTCCAGCGTCACCCTGATTGTCATATAGGCTCCTTCGCCCCCCACATTGTCCATGACTTTGCACTCTGCCTTCCCCTTGCCTGGCCTCTTCACTCATCCATCCTCAGGGCTGGCTCTCTCCTGTAGGGGGCTCTCCCGGCTCTGGTGGGGCCAGCGCCTGTGGTCACGCCCGTGGGCTCAGGCCAAGGCTCGGCCCACAGTGGCTGCTTGGGGGATGTGGATGGGTGTGTGAGCGGGGAGCATTTGTGTCATACCCGCTTGGCCCTAGTCCCCTGCGGGCAGGGACCAGCGGGAGGTGGGCAGACTTCAAGCCTCCCCTGGTACTTTCTGAGTCGCAGCCAGCCCCAGGGAAGCCGGGCTGTTCACGCAGAAGCGTGCATAGATGCTCCTCTGGGGGAGGTGAGCGCCTTACCCTTGATTTCCACCCAGACCCGGCGTCCCCAGGCTCCCAGCTGTTGGTGCTGCTGGGGTGTGTGTGGTGAGGGTGGGAGCTGTGGTGTGAGTCTGGGTGCCTGTAAGTGTGTGTGTGTGTGTGTCAGTTGTGTCTGAGTGTGTCGGTCTGTGATGGCCTTGGTGACAAGGACTGTCGGCTCCCCAGGAGATACAAGAGAATCCCATATTCGAGGGACAGTCAGGCCAGTTGGTCACCTCTGGTTCCTGGGGAGCCATGCAGACCATTCTATGGGCGTCCATCCCCACAGCCAACGAGTGCCGAGGCTGTACTGGGACAGGGTCTCTATTCTCTGAGAACCTCACCAGAGGGCAGTGGCATGCTGCCCCTGATGCCACAGCAGTGCTCTACCCCCTGTCAGCACTGGGCAGCTGTGAAGTATTTTCCGCACCAGCCTGTGGTCCGGGGGAAACAGGCCGCCTCTATGGTCTCTAGACGGGCAGAGAGATCCCACCGTCTCTGGGGGGACGGAGCCTGGGCCCAGAATGTTCCGGGTTTTCCTGGTGACCCACTGACTCTTGGTTCCCCAGCCCAGGGTGTGAGGCTCCTTCCTGTGACTGGCTCTTTCTGATACAGCCAGGGCAGTCAGCATAGGTGGTCCGTGGCCCCGCTGGCCTGTCTGTCCTCTGGGTGAAGTTGGCTGTCTGGTAGGGACCACCCCCTTGCTTCAGGGCTGGCTTGCCACCATACCCACTGAGCTGGCTTTGTCTGAAGAGATGGTGTATATTGGCGCCTGGTGTCCCCTGGGTGACGTGGTGACCTGTGCGTCCAGTTTAGAGCCTGAGGAGAGGCTTTTTACTGGTGGGATCTAGTGCACTGGACAGTTCCTTGTGATCCCAGCAGCCTGACCCCATACGCCCACTGCCAAAGGCATGGCTGCTTGGGAGGCACCCTGGTGCTGCCCCAGGTCTCAGACCACGTGCCTCGGTCAGCCTCGTTGACCTCGGGCAGCATGTCACCCTGTGCCCCTCCAGGTCTCTGACCACGCACCTCGGGCAGCCTCGTTGACCTCGGGCAGCATGTCTCCCTGTGCCCCTCCAGGTCTCTGACCACGCACCTCGGGCAGCCTTGTCGACCTCGGGCAGTGTGTTGCCCTGGTTGCCTCCAGACGAGATCTACTCTGCTCTGCTCTTACTTGCTCTTCCCGGTTTTAGAGCTTTGGGTTTTCCTGTGCACATGCTCTCTCCCCAGGAAGCCGGGCCTGGAGAATGGGGTGGATTTCTCTTGGGTTTTGTACCCAGGGGTCTTTGTTGATGTGGGGATGGTCTTGCCCCCCCTTGGACTTTGGCTGGGTGATGTTAAATTGCCCCGTGCCTGCAGGTCACCCCAGAGCTCTGGGGATCAGGGGTCGGGCTCAGGACTCTGTGTCTTCAGGATGTGCTGAGAGTCACCCCAGAGCTCTGTGGGTGGGGGTCGGACCCAGGACTCTGTCTCAGGGATGTGTTTAGGTAGCTGTGAGCCAGGTGTGGGAGCATGTTCTGAGAGATGCTGGCCTGGCCTTTGGCCTTCCCACGGCCTGTCCTGTGTGCAGCCGTGGCCATGGACTGACCGAGAAAGGGCCTGTCAGCTGGCATTAGAGCTTTGCCTTTATTTCCACCCAGACTTGGAGTCCCCAGGCTACTGTTTTGTGAGGCACATTAATTTTGGGGATTGAGAGGGGTGTGTGTGGTACATGCATGTGTATATATGTCTGTCTGTCTGCGGTACGCATACATCATATACAGCATGTACACAGTATATGTGTGTTTGCTGTGTGCATGCATTTATCTGTGGTCTGTGCCTCTGTGTGTGTGTGTGTGTGTGTGTGTGTGTGAGAGAGAGAGACTGGGTCTGTGTATCCTATCTGTGTCTCTTTGTGTGTATGTGTATGTGTGACTGGCTCTGTCTGTGTATTCTGTCTGTGTGTATGTGTACATGTGACTGGCTCTGTCTGTGTATTCTATATGTGTGTGTGTGTACATGTGACTGGCTCTGTATATTTTATCTGTGTGTGTGTACATGTGACTGGGTCTGTCTGTGTATTCTATCTCTGTGTATGTGTACATGTGACTGGGTCTGTCTGTGTATCTGTGTGCCTGTGTGTCCTGTCTGTATGTATATGCGTGACTGCGTCTGTCTGTGTGTCTGTGTGTGTATGTCTGTGTGTGTATGTCTGTGTGTTCAGCTAGGATTACTGAGAGGTACCAGCTCCATTGACTTAATACGTATTTCTTCTCCTGGCAGCACATGGATGGCAGCTTCTCGGTGAAGCCTTTGAAACAGAAGCAAATTGTAAGTCTGGCCACTTGTTCTTGTGAACTCTCTTGCTTTGAAAGACACACGCACGTGTGCACACAGTAGTCCGTGTGCGTTGCTCTGCCTGGGCCACCTTGGCTGCTGCTGACAACACACGGTGCCTGTAGACTTAACTGCCTTCCCAGCTGGACTCTGAGCTGGGATGCCCAGGACAGGCTGCCGAGTGAGGGCGTGTGTACTGCATGTCCACTGGGTATCCACCATAGTTACCATAGTCCTGTGCCTGGTCCAGCCTCAAATCCCATCCTAGTGCCAGGAACGTGGCACCAAAAAGACCCCTTTTGCCATCAAATCAGTTCCAACTCCTGGTGACCCTACAGGACGGAGTGCAAGAGCTGCATAGGGTTTCCACGGCCGTATTGTGAGGGGAGTAAGACTGTCACATCTCCTGCCGTGAAGCAGTTGGTGGGTTCAATCAGCCAGTAGATGCCACTGTGTCACCAGGCTCCCTTGAACATTGTCTAGGACACGTAAACGCAGCCCTCCCCTCCCTGGTGCCTCGATCCTGGCCTCCTCTTCCCACGTGTCATAGCACCTCCTGACAGGCACAGGGTCTCCTTACACTTAAGCTCACCTTCCAGGCCCTCAACCAGCCTCACTGTTGAATCAATGACCAGAAGTAACACAGGAGCCTGTTCTGTCAACATGGAGTCAATTCCGACTCACAGTGACCCTCCGTGACAGTGGGAACTGCCCCCTAAGGTCTGCTGGGCTGTAGTCTCTGCAGGAGCAGGTTGCCACGTCTTTCTCACATGGAGTGGCTGGTGGGTTTGAATTGTCAACCTTCCGGTTAGCAGCTGAGCACTTAGCCACCGCATCCCCAGGGCTCCCTGGAACATAGCGTGCTCTCAGTCCATACTTGTTGAAAGAGTTTGTGGAGAAAGAGAAGGGAGACAGGGCATAAAGCTGCTCCTTCCTCACTCTCATGACCGCTGACCAAGACCTCCAGAAGGAGTAGACCCGGACTGACTTCCTCAGCATTGGGGAGGAAGGACAGACTGTTCTGGAACAAGTGGGAGCTGTGCACTGGTCATGTGGCCCATCCTACCGCTTTTCTTTGGGATTGGTAATTCCGTGGTCCTACACGTGAGGGTGGCCCCTCTGTAAGGACTGAGAATTAAGAAGGGGGTCCCCAAAACTAAGTGGAGCTAGATTTTGATTTTGAGACTGATTTAAGGTAGATGCAGCTGGAGGCTGTGTGTGTCCCAGGGCCATGGTCCACAGTTTCCTCTGTGTGTCCCAAGGCCGTGGTCCGCAGTTTCCTGTGC
>NW_006921648.1:3623952-3644249 GCF_000298275.1 Orycteropus afer afer
GTGGTCCGCAGTTTCCTGTGCGTGTGTGTCCCAGGGCCGTGGTCCGCAGTTTCCTGTGTGTGTGTGTGTCTCAGGGCCGTGGTCCGCAGTTTCCTCTGCGTGTCCCAGGGCCGTGGTCCGCAGTTTCCTCTGTGCGTATGTCCTAAGGCCGTGGTCTGCAGTTTCCTCTGCGTGTCCCAGGGCCGTGGTCCGCAGTTCCCTGTGTGTGCCCCAGGGCTGTGGTCCGCAGTTTCCTGTGCGTGTCCCAGGGCCGTGTCCGCAGTTTCCTCTGTGTGTCCCAAGGCCGTGGTCCACAGTTTCCCCGTGTGTGCATGTCCCAAGGCAGTTTCCTCTCTGTGTGGCTGCTGTTGTATGCCAGCCAGCTCTGTTTCAGATCACAGCCCAGGAAGGGCTTTGTTAGTTGTTTGAGAGGTGGGTGGAGAGAACCCCCCCAGGCCCAGCACAGGGTCCAAGACCCCCATCTCGGGAGGAGTGGCTATACCAGCTTTTGGAGATGATGCGGAGGTGACTGGCAGGGAGGACACGTGTCTGTAGGAAATGGGCCCAGTGTCTTAGGGAGCAGAGATGGCTTCCCGTTTCAGGGAGGGAGCTTCTATAAGGTGGTAGCGGCTCAAGCTTACTGTACTTGAGTGCCCTCAGCTTCCAGCCTCCACTCTGGTCTCTTTGAGGGGCTGGTCGTGGATGCGGTGTCTTCAGGGAGGGGGCAGCCATAAAGTATGGGTGCTGGCCGTAGAGCTTGACTCAGGCCCTCTGTGGTGGCAGCACCCTGGGGGCCCCAGCTGTCCAACCTGTGATGCTGGCCTGACTAGGCAGGTGACAGGTATCCTGGCAGCCGCACCTGGCACTGGGCCTGCCCGTTTCCTGGGGTGGGGCTGAGCCAGGTGGGAGCCGAGCTTGAGGGAGCACTCAGGATGCCTCTCTCCCCTCCAGGTGGACCGGGTCAGCTACCTGCTGCAGGAGATCTACGGCATTGAGAACAAGAACAACCAGGAGACAAAGGTATGTCCTTGCGGCCAGCCCCACCGTGGGCCGTGCGCCCAGGCCCCTGGGCTGGCGAGAAGAGCCAGCCACCTCCCCCGCCTCTCCTGGGGTCTCTGGCTGCTCCTCACGCTCCATCCTTGTCCTTCTCTTCTTTTTTTTAATTATGATTTGTGTAAAACTTTACAGAGCAGATTCACTTTCCATACAGCAGTTCACATACACTTTGTCTCATAACATCAACCACGATTTACCACAATGCAGCATCTCCCCTCCTACTTCCTCCCCATAGTTAACCTCTTACCTGTGTCCATCCTCCATGTACTGCTGCCCTCTGAGCTGTCTCCCTGTGCATAAGCAGCCCTTCTTTCTCCCATGATTGTTCTCTCCAAGGAATGTATGTACCTCAGGTAAATGTTCAGCTCATATGCCTGTCTATTGTTTGGCTGAAGTCACAATTTGCTTTCAGTTCCATACCTGAAGGGCAGCTACAGGCCATAGTCTCAGTAGTTCCACCAGGCTCTATTGGACCAGAAAACCTGGTCCCCCTTTTTTTTTTCTCCAAATGATTTTGAGGTTTGTTCCACATTGTTCTCCTTCTCTATCCAGGATCTCCAACACAGATCCCCTTCCAAGTGGTTGACAGTAGTAGCCGGGCACCGTCTAGTTCTTCTGGTCTCATAGTCATATAGGCTGCAGATTGGATGGTGTACCAGTCACTAGGACTAATTGTTTCTGTGAATTTTTGGTTTTCTTCATTCTTCTTTACTCTGGGCGAGGAGAGACTCATCATTGCATCTAGATGGCAGCTTGCAAGCTTTTAAGATCCCATTCGCTAATTGTCACAGTAGGAGGTAGAACAATGTTTTGTGTAGTATGTTATGCCAATTGAACTTGATGTCCCCTGCAACTGTGGTCCCGAGCCCACAGGTTCAACTACTAGGTCCCTCTTGGTAGCTAGCTGTGACCAAGCAGTGACTACAGCCTTGCCCCTTGTCAGCTCTACTATACGCCTGGGAATTCAGATAATACTTGTAAACTTATAGGATCATTGTCTGCCAACCCTAAACCTGTTCTTGGGTATACTCCCTGCTTCATAGACATACCTAATAGTTCAGCCTGTCCACCCGTATACCCATGTTTGCCTTCACTGACAGCGCAGTACTGTATGTGCAAAAGGGTTCATATTTGTTGTCTGTACCTCCCACGTACCTCTCTATGTCTTTTTCTTCCTCAATGTCACTATATTGATCACTCACATTTGGTACATTGCCCTTTTCTTCACCCAAATCGATACTTATCTCTATCTATTTAACAGTGTTCCCTCCCCTCCCCTCCACCCCGGTAACCAACAGAGAAAATGTTCTTCCATAGATAAACCTTTCCTTGACTTTTACAATAATGGACTAATACAATATTTTGTCCTTTTGTGATTGACTTATTTCATTCGGCATAATGTCCTCCAAGTTCATCCATGTTATGCGGTGTTTTGCAGATTCTACATTATTCTTTAGGGTTGCATGGTATTCCATTGTGTGTACATACCATAGTTTGGTTATCCATTCCTCAGTTGATGGTCACATAGGTTGTTTTCATCTTTTGGCTATTGTAAATAGTGCTGCAATGAACATGGGTGTGCATATGTCTGTTTTTGTCATGGCTCTCACTTCTTTAGGATATATACCTAGTAATGGAATAGCTGGGTCATACGGTATTTCTAGTTCTAACTTTTGAAGGAATTTCCATACTGCTTTCCACAATGATTGTACCATTTTACAGTCCCACCAGCAGTGTATGAGAGTCCCAATCTCTCCACATCCTGGCCAGCATTTGTTATTTTCTGTCTCATTGAACTTTGCTGCTAGTGCTGGGGCAAGATGGTATCTCATTGTTTTGATTTGCATCTCTCTAATAGCCAATGATCGTGAGCATTTCTTCATATGTTTGTTGGCCGCTTGAATATCCTCTTTGGTGAAGGGTCTATTCATGTCTTCTGCCCATTTTTTAATTGGATTGTTTGTCTTTTTGTTATTGAGGTGTTGGAGTTTTCTATAAATTCTATAGATAAGTCACTTGTCAGATATGTCATTACCAAATATTTTTTCCCAATCTGTAGGTTCTCTTTTGACTCTTTTGGAGAAGTCTTTGGAAGCACATAAAAATTTAATTTTTAGAAGGTGCCAATCATCTGGTTTCTCTTCTACTGTTGGTGCATTTTTAGTTATTGATAGTCTGTTTATGCCATATATTAGGGCCCCTAAATTTGCCCCTGTTTTTTCCTTGAGGAACTCTATAGTTTTAGGTTTCACATTTAAGTCTTTGATCCATCTGGAGTTCATTTTTGTGTATGGTGTGAGGTACAAATCTTGTTTCATTTTTCTGCAAATGGATTTCCAGTTTTGCTAGCACCATTTATTAAACAAACATTCTCTTCCCCATTTAATGGATTTTGCCCCATCCTTGTCCTTCTTAATTAAAAAATAATCACTTGTCTCACATTTTTGGTGAAAATACACACAGCAGAACAGGTACCAGCCCCACGGAGTTGCCGTCCCTCGAGGGGTACGGCTGTTCTGGCAGATTCCCACGTCATCTCCCCACCTCTCCCACACTCCCCGCCCCCAGAGTGGCTCATCACATCTTTCCAGTCTTAGTTTTTTTCTTTTGGGAGATTATGGAACATTTTGCCCTTTTTCAAACAAATTCACTGGCTTGTTACGTGAACCTCTGTCTTGGGGTGGGGAGGATGATGCAGCCCTGGCTCTCAGTCCACAGTTGGGCCAATGCTGCCCCCTGCTGGCTGCCACAGGCTCATAGCCTGCATACACTCTCCCCCCCTTCCTTCTCCCTTTCTCTCTCACTCCCCCTCTTTCTCTCTCTCCCCCATCTCTCGCTCCACTCACTCTCGAGATGCAAAGTCTAGATGTTGGAGAGAGAGCGCAGTGGTTGACAAAATCAGTTGTGAGTCAATTAAGTTCAGGTCCTGGCTGAGTAGGGCTGGGAAAGAATAGCTGGGAGACAGGATGATGCCGTTTCCCTTTTAACATCATCTTTGACGGCACACTGCGTGAACGGAACTGCCGCCTGCTTCATAAAAGCTCTCTGACGGCCTCACGCCCCAGCTTTCCTGAGGCCAGCTGGAACCAGCTAGAAGCTGGTTTGCCGGGCCTTCCCCCTGTAGGAATTAGCTCAGGTGATGTCCACGGCCCTGTGTACTCCATACGTAGCAAACCAGGGGCTGGCGGGCTATGTGTGGAGGACCCAGGGTCTTTTTGGCCTGGCAAGCCACAGGGTCTGTACCATGTCTGCTTCAAGCTGTCAGTGTAGCGCAGAAGCACCGTAGACAAATGTGCCTTCATTGGCATAGCTGTGTGCTCAACAAGCTTTATAAAAACAGGTGGCAGGCCAGAATTGTTGACTCCTGTTTCAGACCTGCCAGTTCCTGGAGCCTGCTCCGAGGACACACAGGGCCTGCTGGGGCACCATGGGCTCCCTCCTCGGCACTAGCCTCTTTGACTCCCGCCTGCCCTGGCTTCCCAGCCTCTGGCTCTCGGGACGCTGACTCACAGGCACTTGCCCCTGCAGCCCTCGGATGACGAGAACGGTGACAACAGCAGCGAGTGCGTGGTGTGCCTATCGGACCTGAGGGACACGCTCATCCTGCCCTGCCGCCACCTCTGCCTGTGCAATTCCTGCGCGGACACCCTACGCTACCAGGCCAACAACTGCCCCATCTGCCGGCTGCGTGAGTGCTGTCCGTGGGCCCCCGCTGCAGCCGTGCCACCGCTCGGCAGGGAGGCTAGGGTTAGCATCGTAGCAGTACCGGACCACACATAGCCCCAGGGAGCCACAGTTTGCTTATTGGCTGCAAGTTCAGGTCAGATGTGTTAATTAACACAGCAAAAAATGGGTGGTGGCTGTGGTCACACAAGGGATGATTCAGACCCAGAATTTAGGAGCATCAGAAGCGGTGGCTGAGAGGATGCTCTGAGGACAGATGTCACTGTGAGATTCACACAGGGCAGGAGCTGATCGGTGAATTGAGGCTTTATCTTAAAGCTTGGAGGGAAAGGAGTGTGTTCACAGAGGTGCTTTAAATCAGTGAGTTTCTGTTGTGGCAGCCATGCACAGGACAGACGCCAGCTCAGCAGTTTCTGCGTGTACTGCTCCGTGGCACTGAAGATGCTCATCGAGTTGTGCAGCCCTTCTCCCCTCCCCGTCCGTGCTCCGATTCAATCCTCCCCCGTTAACATGAACTCACTGCCCCTAAGGTTCCATCTAACCTTTCTGGTTGCTGTTGTCAGTTAGATCCCACATACATAGCTCTTAGGAGGTCCCACAGGCATAGTGCTCAAGGCAGACTTTCTTTACTAGTTGAGCTAAATGAGCACTTGGTTTTAATAAGACTTCAGGGGATATTTTTGGTTTAAGGTTTAAAGTTATCTCAGAGCAGTAGTTTCAGGGGTTCGTCCAGCCTCCATGGCTCCAGAAAGTCTGGATTCCATGAGAATTTGAAATTGTGTTCTGTAGAAATGAATTTATTTTGGCAAAAATAATTGTAGATAAAACAGAAAAACAGTCTGGGTATAAAATTGATCTAGGAATTCCATAGAGGTTATGGAACCCTCCAGAAATTTTCTCAGTTAGGTTGGGCAGAACTCTGCGTGCTGCGACTGCCAGGGCGAGAGATCCAGTGGGTGAAAACAAGCCTGCGGCTGGGCCCTCTGTGGGCTTCCTCCTGCACCTGCCTTACGTTCTGCACTGTGGGGGTGGTGCTGGGCGGTGCCTGTGGGGGCTGCAGGACGCCTGTTGATCTCGGGAGCGTTCACTAGTAGTAAACACAAAGAAGACCTTCCTGCTCTCTCGGCCCTGGGTGTGGCATCAGCATCACCAGGGAGCTTATTCAAAGCACCAGTGCTTCACCCAAGCTGCTGAGCCGGCAAGGACCTGAACAGGGACGGGGAGTACCTGACGGCTGGCTCGGGCGGCCACACCCGCCCATCACTGTTTAGGGGCTCAGAGAGGGGCTTGCCCAAGATCACGCAGCTCAGCAGGAGCAGGGGTGGGTTTAGAACTGGGGTCATCCTGGAACCCATGCTTTTGACCCCATGGACTGGACGCATCTGCACCAACTTGTCCTGTGATTGCCCCTCTCCTCCCCCATGATGGCAGGTGTGCTGTGGGAAGAGTGTGTGTATCTGTGCATGTATACATGTGCATGCCTGTGTGTACTGAGCGTGTATGTGTGTGCTCACGTGTGCATATGCTTCTGCATGTATGTGTGTGCACACATTTTTGTGTGTACACATTTTGTGTGTGTGTGTGTGAGAGAGAGAGAGAGAGTATTTGTGCACGCACCCTTGGGCAGGCTGGCTGTGTGGACCTGGAGTCTGAGGCAGTGTGGTCTAGGGACCTCCAGAGCCCAGGAGGAAGGCACAGTCATGGCAGGACAGGCAGGGCTGGGAGGGGGGCCTGCAGGTGGGTGTGTGTTGGGCCCTGGAGGACAGCAGGCAAGTGCCGCTGAAGCTGGACCGACTTTGAGTGGGGAGCAGGGTGGTGTGGGACCCGGCTCGGTCGGTCTGTGAGCTTCTCTGTGTTACCCAGGCTGTAAGGAGATGGCCAGGGGTGGGTGTCAGCAGGGACTCAGGGCCGGGCTGTGCACAGGAAAGGGTCTCTGCCTGGAGAGCAGGCTGCCCTTCAGTCACTGTCCCCCTTCTCGTGTCCTGTGGTTTGGATAAATGCATCCGTCTTGCTGCCTGCTCCTTAGGAACCCCAGTGCAGGCCTCACCCCGGCCAGCGCAGGTGGCCGTTTCCCTGCCCTTAGTCACCTCGTTAAGACTGTCCTGGGGGCACTGCTGCGGGTGGGGTGGATGGTGTCAGGGTCCCCAAGCCTGGAGGGCCTCTCCATGCTGAAATGGCTGCCACTTGGCTGACGTGAGCCCTGCCTTCTGCCAACAGCTTTCCGGGCCCTTCTACAGATCCGGGCCGTGCGGAAGAAGCCAGGGGCGCTGTCCCCAGTCTCCTTCAGCCCTGTCCTGGCCCAGAGTGTGGACCATGATGAACAGTCTGTGAGTGGCCCTTCTTCCTGCCTGTGGGGCTGGGGGAGGTAGGGAGGGCTCTGGAGGGGGCCTGTGGGGCTGTGTGTGGGGTTAGTGGTATGTGACCAAGAAGGAGCCTCAGTGTCAGGCCACTTCGTCCTCATCTGTCCATGGGCAGGTGTGGCTCCCAGGGGCAGCTGAGAGCCCTTAGACAGGCCCACCTGTAGCACCCAGTGAGGCCTTGCCTCCAGGAGGCCTGTGATGACAGACGACCCCCTCAGCATGAAAGGGAGATGTGAGTGATGCTTCTCACTGGCCCTCCCCAGGCCACACACTCTGGGGGCTTGTTAGTTCCTGGCTAAGAAATGTCATTTTCCCCTGAGATGCTCTCCTGTAGTGGTGGCTGTGACCTTCCGTCTTGTGCACAGCCCCCCCAACCCTGCCTCAGGCCAATGGGGGCGTCAGAATCTAGGTTCAGGAACTTGGAGAGAGACACAGGAAAAGAGATACACAGAGACACTGAGATGATAGCAGAGAGAGAGAGACAGGTGGGCAGATAAGGAGAAAGATGGAGACAGACAGATGGCAGTGACAGGCAGACATAGACACAGACGGACAGAGTGACACGGGCAGACAGACACACAAGAGACAGTGACGCAGGCAGTGACACAGAGTGACAGAGTGACACAGAGACACAGTGACACAGACAGACATAGAGACAGTGACAGAGGAAGGGAGAGACACAGAGACAGTGACACAAACATAGAGACAGTGACACAGGCAGACAGACAGACACAGAGTAACATAAGCAGAGACACAGACACAGAGGCATAGAGTAACACAGAGTGACACAGGCAAACAGGAAGTGACAGAGTGACACAGGCAAACAGACATAGAGACTGTGACGCAGGAAGGGAGAGACATAGAGGCAGAGACGCAGGGACAGTGACACAGGCAGACAGAGACACCCAGATGGGGTCAGCTAGAAAGGAGAGACGGGGCGGGCAGGCAGAGCAGCCGTGGGTTGACCCTGCCGGCCCTGGGCGAGGTCAGTGGGTGAGTCCATTTTCTTGGTGCTCAGACAAGGTGATTTGGACCCAGGCATTCAGGCCCTCCAACAGTCGGGGTGGTTTGAACCACGGGGCTGTGGCAGTTGTACCCTCTTCTGGATCCTGCACTCAAGCTGGAGCCAAGGCGCGTCCAGGCAAACCCAGTGCCTGGCTTCTCCTTCAAACCCTGAAGTTGGGGCCTTGCAGTTGGAGCAGAGGTGCAGTGGCCCTTGGAGTGGGGAGCCCAAGCCCTGGGCCCACCCCTGACTTCCAGGGCCGCTGGGCAGGATGGCCGCTGTCTCCTAGACGGGCCTTTAGCATGTGTCATGTGGGGTCTGATGTGCATGTGTGGGCACTTTCTCCAGCCGTGTGTGTTTTGGCAGCAGTGAGAATAACGCCTGGGTGAGATTTGCCCACAGGAGAGGTGGTTCGGGAGTTGGCGGGGCGGGTGCACAGGGGCTGGCTGGTTCTGCTGCCCCTCCCTCTCCCCACTCCTCCTGGTGTCCACCCTGGTGGCCTGCAGCCAGAAGCTTGTTCCCAGAGAGTGAGGAGATGCTCCCATGGCCCAGGCCTTCCAGGAAGCTCGCCTTCCTCTGGGCGGCTCAGCTCCTCAGATGGGGCCCCGGCAACTCCTACATCGCACCAGAAAGCGCCCCAGTGAGTCCACAAAGACGGCCGTGTGTGGGGCTGCTTTGGGCTGATCTCAAGCCCTCCCTGGTGGTTAAGGAGCTCTGGTGGCACAGTGCCTAAGACATTTGACTGCTAACCAGAAGGCTGCAGTTCAAACCCACCAGCCACTGCTCAGAAAGAAGACTGGGCATCTACTTCTTAGAGATACCACCTTGGAAGCCCAAGGAGGGGTCGCTAAGAGTCAGAATGGACTCAATGGCAGTGAATTTTTTTTCTTCTCCGGCTGTTGGTTTAGGAGGCGGAACTGAGCGGAATGTGACTGCTGTGCTCCTGGGAGGGTCTGGTGCCCACCTAGCCCAGCCCAGTGCTGAGCCTGTGGGGGCCTGGGCCTGTCTTGCGATGGCTTGTGGCTCACACCACGGGTGGTGGGTGTTGGGCTCCCAGAGAGCTGGATAGCAGCACAAACCCAGCCTCACCTGACCTGCATCAAAAATTGGGTTTAACAAGGTCCCCATGGCCGGAGTGCCCCTTCACCCAGGGACCCCCTCCGCCGCCCTCGTGCCAAGTGGGGTGGCAGTAGTTGTAAAACATGTGGTTTTTATCTCGACAGTGCCCCTTTAAAAAATCAAAGTCGCACCCCGCCTCACTGGCCAGCAAGAAACCCAAAAGGGAAACAGTAAGTGCACTGGGGCCTTCCAGCCCCGTTTTTGCCCCCGGGCCCTCAGTTTTCCAGACGACAAGGACGGGAAGTCGTGTGTGCCCACGCTAACGTGTTCGGTTCATTTAACCTGTCGATCCGCTCTCCCCAGTCCCGGCGCCCCCGCCCTGGAAGGGAGTTTTGTGGAACAAGCAAAGCTCGCGCAAGGTCTGTAGGCACAAAGCCAGTACCGTCCCCGCCGGCCTCAGCGCGGCCCCTTCCTGCCAGCTTTGCTTCCGCCCGTGGTCGCCCGAATGGCCTCGTTTCCCTTTTCTTTCTTGCTGGCAGTGGAATGAGCGTCGACGGTGGAGCTGGCGTCGCTGCTGGTTTGCCAAGGGCGCCTCTCACGCATGCTGTGTGCACGCCCGCCCCTGCCCCAGGACTCTGGCCTTCCTGCGTGCTCCCTGCATCTCGGGGAGCAGGCCTGGGGCTTCTGAGGGGCTCCCGCCTACTACCCCTCGGGCCCAGGCACCCAACTTCAACCTGACTTCCCCTGTGCACCCTGGAGAGAGGGGCGTCAGCTGTATTTGTATCTTTTCCCCTTTTGAAGGGGCCAGGGGTCCAAAGTGATCGGTCACCTTTAATTTGGCATCAGGTGTGGGTGAAGACGCTCCACAGTGATTAGATGGAGGACTGGCAGCACACCGAGCCCATCTGACTGGTGGCCGGAGCTGCTGGCTGAGACAGGAAGGGCCGGGCCCTTTGGGGTTCCCGGGCTGTTCGGCACCTCTGCAGTCAGGCGGGGCAGCACTGCCCGGAGGGAGCACTGTGGGCCTGGTGCCTCTGCCTTGTCTAGTGAAGGCGAACGCCACAGCCTGCCTCGCAGCCCTAGGCGGGCCTTCTGCCTTCACCGTCAACCCTGAAGTAGACCCAGCATTGCTGAGGGGCTCCACTCCCAGCCAAGCGAGGGCTGAGGACAGTAGTTCTTAACCAGGGATGCCCCCTGGAGCCCACCTGGAACAGTAGTCACCCCCACACATGCCCCAGCCCATGAGGGGACTCTGGAGCCAGTCTGGACGCCTGTGCTGGGTGCAGCCCCAGGCTCCCCCTGGCCTGGGACCCAGCGCCCCGGGGACCAGGCTCCCCCTGGCCTGGGACCCAGCGCCCTGACTGGCTGTCCTTAGCATGGCTTTGCTCTCCACCTGTTCCTGGTTCTTCTTGCTATCACTAATTCCTCTCTCACTGACCCCTCTGTGCTGAGGTAGGGTCAGAGCCAGGGAGGGGCAGGCTGAGACCGAGATGGGGCGGCTCCAGCCGGAAGCCCATCTCGCCCTCCATCAGGGGCACCAGCAGGCCACATGGGTGTCTGGTTGGGAGCGAGCCAGGCCCATCTGCATCCTCCTCTCTGGGCAAGGGCGGGGGCCGGCTTTCCACCTCAGCCTGCAGAGCTTGTGCCTTTTATGTGAGCTTGGGGTCCACTGCTGCCAGCCCAGGGGCCCCAAGCTGGGGAGTCTTTTCTCAGAGCGGCTCAGGAGAGGGCAGTTTACGTCCCTGGAAGGTGGTGCGGACACACTTACTGAGAAGAGACGGGACTGAACTGCCAGCCCGGCACCTTGGGCTTTGCGTCCTTGGGCAGCGGGCAGGGGGCTCGGCCGGCCAGCCCTTCTCACCTCACCTTGTCCCCACAGAGCCCTGACAGCGTCCCATCAGGCTATGAGCCCATCTCCCTGCTCCAGGCGCTCAACGGCCTGCGGGCTGTCTCCCCCGCCATCCCTTCAGCCCCCCTGTATGAGGAGATCACCTACTCGGGGGTCTCAGACGGCCTGTCCCAGGCTAGCTGTCCACTTGCTGGCATCGAGCAGGTCATGGAGAGCAGCCACCAGAAGGGCCAGCCACGGACCAAGTCCCCTGACAGGTGAGCACGCTGTCCGGGCCTCGCTCTCAGGACCCAAGCCCTGCTCTTGACGGGCCTGGGAGGGAGGGAGGGAGAGCGGGAGGGACAGCGGGAAGCCCACGTGAGGTTCAGTCGGGGCTGGTGGTGCTTTCGGTGATAGGTCTCATTCCGTGGTTCACCAGCAGCGCTTGGCAGATCCAGGGCAGCTCACTCTCAGGGCCGAGGCTCGTTGCCGTGAGGCAGTAGGGAGACGCGAGTTTGATTCTCGGCCGAGGTGGCTCCCGCGGCCCTGCCCGTTGTCGTCGGAGGCCCACCTGTTGCTGTGCAGGTTTTGGCGGAGGTTCCAGGTGCAGACAGGGAAGAAAGGGTAGCAGTGTGCTCCCCACACCGGCTCCTGGCGACCCTGTGGGTCCCAGCAGTCTGACCTGAAGCCGCCCACGGGACAACACAGGACTGGGCAGCACTTCCTTCCGTTGTGCATTTGGTCTCTGGGAGTCAGGGGCCAGCTTTGACGTCAGCTAACAAAGGACAGCAGGTTCATTACAGCAAAGCATACAGAGCAGGGCAGGGGTGCCCCTCCCTGGTGGCACGCTGCAGGGGCGGTGCGTCCGGGGAAGGCCGTTCGAGTCTCCAGATGCGAGGACTTCATGAAAGGTTGGGCATGTGGGCACTGAAGTGCAGGGCCCCATGATGAAGCCAGGTGCCTGCCCTCGGCTCATCCAGAGCTGCCGGGACGGCCAGTGCAGCTCGGGCCGCGGCTCCAGGCGACTGAGCGGTCATCTGCTCTAACCAAGGGCCACGTTGGCAGGGCGTGGCCGGGGGTGGGTCATGGTTCCCTCTGTGGCATGCAAGGCGAGAGAAGGCAGATGGTGGCGGGGACTGTTCCTCCCACGCGTGGTGGATTTGTTACACAGAAGCGTACAGGCCTGCCTTTGAGGTACTGCAGGTGCGGCTCTAGACCCCCATGCTGAAGCGTATATTGCAGTAGAGTTAACAAATGTTTTGGTTTCATGGTACAGGTCAGAGTTACGGTTGCACTATCCTGTAGTCTGATAAGTACACAGTAGCATTAGGAAAAAGTTTGAAATGTTGTGAGAATGACCAAAGTGGGGGAGAGAGACGAGAAGGGAGTGCATACTGTTGGGAAAGTGGTGTGGATAAAGACTAGCTCCACACCGGGCTGCTGCAGAGCTGTGTGTAAAAAACAACAGTATCTGCAAACAGCAACACAGGGCCTGCAGTCGCCCTGCGATCTGATAACTCCGGAGACAGGAGGGGTGGGTGTCCGTGTCCTGATAATCCCCACCCCAGGCTTGCTGCAGCACTGGCCAGCTCTCTGCCCCGTTTAGACATGTGCCAGCGTAGGCCTGGATTGAGCCTTTTTGCCAGCAGGTCTGCCTGTCCCCACTTGCTGGGCATTGGGCTAGCTCCTGTCACTGATACTCCTGGGGACGTTTGCGAGGTCACTGCCAGGTGGAGCCCTGGCACGAGAGCCCCTGGCCAGTGTGGCTCAGCGGGGTTGGCGTCGTTCCCTCCACGCTCGCCCTCACTCTGTGCCCCCTCCGCCCCCAGTACCCTGCTGTCCCCATCGTCCCCCATCCACGAGGACGACGAGGAGAAGCTCTCTGAGGACTCGGACGCTCCTCCCCTACTAAGCGGGGCCGAGCTGGTGCTTCGAGAAAGCAGCTCCCCAGAGGTGAGGCCTGGCCCTGCTCCCAGCTGCCCTATTGCCCAGCCGGCTCCAAGCCCCGCCCAGGGGCGGCCACGCCCCACCCTCACGGAGAGGCCCCGCCCCCACGGTGAGGCCCTGCCTCCGGAGCCTGAGTGCCTTTCCCTCGGAGTGGGCCCCCACCGCCTGCCTCTCTGACTCACAGCGGCCTGTCGGGTGTCCCACTTGGCAGCACGCTGGGTACCCGTGCACACCAGTCCGTGTCCTGGCTGTGCAGTGGCAGCCCTGCAAGACGCTGGGTGCCTGGGGCGGGAGTGGTGGTGCACTGGGCCGTGGTGGCTTCCCCTGGCCGCCCGCAGCCGTGGCCCAGGCTGCAGCCCAGCTTTCCTCTCTCTTCTCCAGAGTTTCATCATAGAAGAGGTTGATGAGATGGTGTTGTCGCTGAAGCGTGGTGAGTCCCTCCTTCCCAGGAAGGGCGGATGCCAAGGCCACACTCACGGCGGCCTGCCCTGCCCGTGGCCCTCCCAGGGTGGCTGGGCCTCCCTGCCCACTGTCCAGGGCCTGGGCCAGGGCTTAGTCACAGCATCCTCACACCTGCCGTCTTTGCATGTGGCTTGGCAGGGCCCCTGATCAGCTCCCAGCCCTGTCCCCTGCGTCAGGCACTCGGCCACATCCTGGGCTGAGCCTCCTCACCAGCTGTGGTCGTTGAGGGCCCTCCCAGCAAGTCCCTCACCAGTTAGATAGGAGCTGCCGCCCCCTGAGGCAGTGCCATGTCCTGGTCTCAAACCAGGGTGGCAGGGCCATTGGGGTGGGGAGGTCACGCGGCTTGCCCTGGGGGGTCGATGACGAACAGTTGCCAGCCATCACTGTTTGACCTTTTAAGCTGGTAAAAGACCTGGGGTTAGGAAAAGGAGGGGTGAGGGGGCGGTGGTGAGAAGGGGAACTGCCCACCTCGAGCCCCTGCAGGGAGGATTCGGGTGGGGTGTTGGAAGGCCTCAGGTGGAGGGACGATGGGCTCCTGGGCTCGGCCTCCCTGACCTGCCCCTCCCTGCTGCAGGGAGCCAGGCCGCATCCGTGGAGAGCGTCCTACAGGACAGCGGCCCTGCTGACGTCTACCTGCCAGGTACAGCACTCGGCCCGTGGACTCTGGGGACGCCCACCCAGGTGGGGTCCCCTGCTGTGATGCTGTCCTTAGTGCACGGTGGCAGGAGCTGGCTGCCAGGAGCCAGTGTCTGGTCCCCCTGGCTCGACACCTGTGCTTTGCCCAGCTTGGGGCCCAGGCCAGGGCAGGTTCCACGAGGCCCCACTCCTGCAGACTCAGCCCCGCTGCGGGCTGGGCAGAGGCTGCTGGTTAGAAGACCTGCCCTGCCCTTGAGCTCCGGGCCGGCTGGTGTCAGGTTCCCTGTCCTCCACCGATGGGACAGTGGGGCTACAGGCAGAAAGCCCTAGAGCGAGCTCATGGCTTCATGTCAGGTGGGCTGGTCCAGGCCAGAGAAAGCAGGGACAGCCAGCTGGCTCCCTGGACACCCAGGGGAGGCAGTGTGTCCCAGGCTGGCGCCCGGGCTGTCAGCAAGGCTGAGGACAGTGCACGGGGCTTTGCTTTTCTCCCACTCTTCCTGCCAGCCCAGGCTGGGCCCTGTCGGCTCATCCCCCTGCCTTCTGCCCTGGGGGTTCAGAGTCCCTCACTTCGGACCCTGGGCTCCCAGGAAGGCAGCAGGAGCAGGGCTCGGGCTGGGGCGCTCTCAACTGTCTGTGCTCGGCTCCCAGACACCACGGGGGGTGGGTGTTCTAGATTCCCGAGCCCAGTGCCCCCAGCCTTATGCTGAAACCACTGCTCGATCTGTCAGGATGCCTGGTCACGGTCTGGGGTGGGGGTGGTCTCAAGGGGCTTTGGTGGAAAAGGCCCGCTCGTCCCACCCTCGGCAGCAGCCTGTGAAAGGGTCCCCAAAGCTAAGATCAGTATTTGTTATTGGTTACAGAGGAGCCTTCCCCACACACAGACCCTGGGCAGAAGCGGTTAGCAGCCGTACAGTTAGAGGGGGCCTGCGGGGGGCTCCAGGGGCAGGCGGAAGATGGGGGCCCGCGGGGGGCTCCGGGGGCAGGCGGAAGATGGGGGCCCTGCACGTGGCCCTGCCCTGACCCTGCCTTAGATGGGGTGGGGGTGAGGGGGCCTGCCGGGCAGCCACGACCCAAGGTGGGCACAGCCACTCCTTGCAGACTCCTTCTGGGTGGAGTCTGTGTCCCAGTCCTGGGCGGAGTGTCGGTCTCCTTATGACGGTTTTCTGCTGGGGGTGGGGGACGGAGGGGAACAGGAATATAACCGGCATGAGGCTAGCTTCCAAAGCGTGAAGACCCCTCACGTCCCCACCTTCCCACTTCCTCATCCTGATGCCAGCCGTCCGCGTGACACTGTCTGACCCTGACACAATGACCTCCACAATGAGGACTCTGTCCTCCCAGCCCCGCCAGCTCTCACTGTGCTTGCTTTCCCCCGGTCCCTGATGATTCTGACTGAAAGGATACAAGCCGAGAATCACGCAAGGTCTGGGGGCGGTCCTGGCGCACGGCTGCCATCGTCCCAGAGACGATGCATGATCCTGGAGGCCCCCAAGCGCGCCGAGGTCCTGGGTCCCCCAGTCAGTGGGACCTGCGTGAATATGCAGGATGGGGTCTCAGCACATAGTCGTGATCGGTCGATGAACAGGCTTATGCAGCAGCCCCGCCCCTGGCCCATTGCCAGCGTCGAGCCTGCTAGCCCTCACTTGCTTACGCCTGCCTCAGGCCTGGCTGATTAGAGACTGTACCGTAACTGCTCGGGCTGTTTTCAGAAACCCGGAAGCAGAAGCCAAGCGTTGTTCTTCGTTGGGCTCCAGGGCTGTGAGCCAGGTTAGGGCGGGATCTGAGTGCCGGAAGCCCAGCTGCTCCTCTCGGACTTGCTCTTGGCTGCAGACGCTTCACTGCGTGCCCTCAGCTCAGGTTCACCAGCTGTCAAAGGCCTTGGAGCAGACTGTGCAGCAGTCTTGCCACGCACACCCTAGAGACCTGTCACATGTGCCTGACTAACACCCATCACTCTGCAGGCTTTGCCACTTAAAGGCGTGTCAGGCATCTTGTCAGCATCCATGTGAGAGATCGTGAACACATATGCACACATACATGCAGACAAACACACCCTACCCCTCTGTCCTTCCTTTTTGATAACTGCACAGCTGTCCCCTGACAGAGGCAGCGTAACTCTGGGCATTTGTGTTCCTTCCTGACGGAGAAAGAGGTGGGTCAGGAGAAAATGTGTGAAATGAGGAACGCTCAGGTCCCCAGTGTCCCGGATCCATGGGGTGAGGCCTTTCAGGGCTCAGGCGTCCACCTTCGTGCCTTGGGGTCCACCCCCATCAGCCCCGGCATGAAGCGTCCGGCCCTAGACCCTTTGGAGATGGAAGCGGCCCCGTAGCAGTCGGAGCGCTGGGCTCGGGGATCTGCTCTGTGCGGGCCGCCAGCCGGACGGCTCCCGGGGCCCGTGCTCTGCTTTACGTGGTGTTGGCACACACTCCCCTTGCTCCTGCGGATCTGCTGGGTCGGGCATTTTTGCCCTTCCTGGCCCGTGTAGTCCAGGCTTTGCTAACCAAGCTTCCGTCTGTCTCCTCCTCTCTGACAGCCCTGGGTCCCGACTCCTGCTCTGTTGGTATAGAGAAGTAAGCTGGTACGTGACCTCCCTTCTTGGCTTTCGGGCGGCTCTTCTGGGCGTCCTGGCAGGGCAGTGGGAGGAAGGCCTTCAGATTTTCCCGTCACCTTCCCCGGCCATGGTGTCCCTGTGGGCCTAGACTGTCAGCCCAGGTTCTTGCAGGCGCCTGGCTCCCACATTCTGGGGCAGCTGGCGGAGTCGGGAGCCACAGCGCTTCCCACGTGGCCTCGATGGGTCAGTCAAGTTTTTTAGTACTTGGGGTCCCAGCCCAGGGTGCACGGGCTGCCAGGCCTGTTGTAGGCGGGCCTCCATGTGACGCCCACATGAGAAACGCATTCCCGGATGTGGTCTTTGCCGTCTGGGTCATGGCGTGCGCTCCTGGTCAGCTCACCTGACCAGATGAGGCTTTCACATCTGTCTTTATTGGTTGGACAGCTCGTCTCATGTCCCCACTAAAACCTTTCCTGTCATCCTCGAAGGTCTTCTGACAGATCTTGCCCCTCTGTGAGACAGGACCCGACGCTTCTAGAAAGTTGGCTGCAGCCTCCGTGGCAGTTAGCGTCAGGGTCAGGGTTAGGGTTGGTGGACAATCTGTGCCTAGAGTTGGGATTAGTATAAACTTGCAGCAGTAAGAAACAGGCCTGGCTGTAGAGAAGTGTCTGGCCGCTGCCAGAGATGCTCCTCACTGAGCCAGGGGTCCTGGCCCAGGCCACCAGGTGCCCGTGGAAAAGCATTTCTTGGTTTGCTAGGTAATGGTGTCCATGGCTCCTAGCGTCAGGGTGGGCAGGTAGTCAGCCCAGACCACAGGGCATTTTACAGCCTGTGAAACGTGTGGGTCAGGCCACCATCTGTGTGTGTGCGCACATGCACCCTCATGAGCCAGGCCGTCCATCCGTGTGTGTGTGTGTGTGCGCGCACGTGTGTGCGCACGCATGCCCCCTCCTGAGCCCGACTGCTCGTTTGTGTATGCGTGCATGCACCCTCATGAGCCAGGCCGTCCGTGTATATGTGTGTGTGTGTGTAGTGTGCACGTGTACACAGGAGCAGACAGAACGTCGTCTGGCATCCTTGGGGCACCATCTGGAGATAAGCTGACTGGGGCAGCTCTCAGCTCGGGCGTGGGACAGCTGGGCGGCTGTGTCCTTGCCGGCCTGGCGTCTGGAGGCTAGGGAGCCTCACCCGGCAGCAGCTATTGTTTTCCACCCTCCGCAGGCCCTGGGGCTGCGGCTCACGGGCCTGTGGAGCCCTGGGCCTGGCGGGTGAGGCTGGGCCGGCGGCCGGGCATAACTCCCCTCTGCTTCCCGCCTGCAGGATGTTCTCCCTCTGCAGAGACGCCCCACGGCCTCAGCACCGCCAGCCGCCCCCACCCTCTCCTGGGTGGCCCCCGTCCTGACCTCGGGGCCACCGAGCTGACCCTCCTCTGAGAGCCAGCCTGGCTGACGGCATGGGACCCTCAGCTCTCCGCGTGGCTGAGGGCCACCCTGGCCTCCTGTCTGCACACACCCACAGCTGCCGGCCCTGAGGACTGGGTGGCCCTTGATCAAAGAGCACACGGACTGGCCCCGACTCCCTGTTTTCTCCGGTCGACGTCTCTGTAGGTGGTACGGATGAAGGATGGCAGCTTTCAGCCCGTTTCCTCTCCTGCCGCTGGCTGAGGTGTGGGGCGGGGTGGCCTGGAGTCCCCTTGTCCCAGCCCCCAGCCATGGCGCTGGCACCCAGGAGCTCACAGGACTGGTGGAGGGGCCTTTGTTGGCCATGAAAAGCAAGCTTCACAGATGACAGGCAGGACGTGGGGTCCAGGTCATAGTCCGTGAAGGGAAGTGGGCCTGGGTGTCTCACGCATGGGTGTCACTGTTGCTTTGGGCCCTCTGGGCCGGTGGTGCAGCCTGGCCACACGCTCTGGCTCTGCCCTCGTCTCCTTGGCTGGCTGGAGTGCCCCAGGCAGCCAGGGGTCACGAGGCGAGGTGGGGCGTGGTGTGGGCGTGGACTGTGTGCTGGTGGTTTTGGGCCTGCCTGCAACTTCTTGGAGGCCTTGGCCCGCTGCCGTCTCAGACACCTCCCCATGGCGGCCTCCTGGTGGGTCTGCCACCCTGAAGGGGCCACACAGCTGCCCTGGCTCCCCATGCCATGTCAGTGTCCTCGTGTATTTCTGACTCCTTGTCTGGGGCTCCAGGAGCAGACCCGTCAGGAAGCAGGGTCTGTGGAGCACAAAGGTGAAGGGCTGCACCGGGCTTTGGTGCTTGCAGGCCAAGAGCTGCCCCCTAGGGGCTGGAGCCGGCAGGGACCCATGCGGCTCCTGGGTTACAAAGCGTCCTGGGATCCCCTTCTGAAGCTGGATTGGCTGGGCTCTGGCTTTGCCCAGCCTGCAGCTCGGGAGAACTAGACTCTTCCTCCAGTTGAACCTGCACGTGGTCCCCTTGCCTCGCAGCTCTGCCTCCCCCAGGCCACACCCGTGCTCAGCTCCCACACCACCGCTCCGGCCGCACGGTGCTGAGCTGTGGCCTGCGTGCACGCACCTCCACGCCCCGCAGGCGGGTGTCTTCGCGGCTCACCCCTGGGCTCGGAGCATGTGCTGTGTGAAGGGCGCTGCCCGTTTGGACCTACCCGTGCTATCACTTGATGTACTCTGATTGGCTAGTTTTTTGTTTGTTTTTACTGTATATTTATAGTAATAAAATCATGCAGCAATATGTAGTTTGATCCTGTGTGGCCACATGGGGGTGCACTCTTCCCCCCCCCCCCGGGGTTGACTCCTGGCGGTTTTGTGGTCAGGCAGCAGGGCACTGGCTCTGGGCACCTTCACAGCAGGGCAAATGCCATTTTCTTAGCTGCTGGTTAACCTCCTCAGCCTCAGTTTCCCCATGTGTGAAGTGCCAGTGATAGGTGGACACCCTAGTAGAGGGGAGGGTCGGATGAGGTCATTCATGGCCCACTGTTGGTGACTGCAGACAGGAGCTCCCGCTGTTAACAGTCCTTGTTCTCACTCCTGAGCCCTGGGTGGACGGATGGAGGGGCTTGAGGGCCTCCAGGTGTGTGTGGGGTGGCTTGAGTCCACTGCTGCCCCACACCGACAGGGCCTGTCCCGGCTGCTGCGTTTGTCAACAAGACACTGAAGGCAGGATGCAGCCTTGGAGGGGCTTTCTGGGAGGAAGTGAACAGCTGCTGTGCTGCGGTCACGTGGGGTTTGATCTGAGCAGGGAGATGCCGAGGCGAGGGGGGCTGTGCTGAAGTAACACTGAAGTCAAGACGTGGAGGATGGGAGCCCGGAAGCAGCAGCGGGGTGACAGCACATGCTAAGGCCCAGAGGCAGAGAGCCTGGGGTGTGAGCGGAATGAAGATGTGGGAAGACTTAGAAAGACCCCAGGGCGAGCGCCCAGGACCTGCCGTCTCTTAGGTGAGATGGACACATCTGGTCGTGGGTAGGTGAAGCTCCCTGGGGGTCTCATGGAGGATGAGCTACGAGTAAGTGTGGTTACCGGGAGACAGGTTGCCTGTGAAAGGCCAGCCTCTCCAGTGGGGTGGCGGTGTCCCTGTGGGCACCACTGCCCACTGCGCAGACCCCACCCAGCTCTCTGCATATAGGGTCCCTGTGACCCTAGCCCGGGGCGGTGAGGGCAGAACTCAGGTTGGGTCTTGGTCTGGCTGGGGGCCAGCATCATGAGTCCTCAGGTCAGGTCTTGGTCTGGCTGGGGGCCAGCATCATGAGTCCTCAGGTCGGGTCTT
>NW_006921648.1:3644349-3652784 GCF_000298275.1 Orycteropus afer afer
GGTCTTGGTCTGGCTGGGGGCCAGCATCATGAGTCCTCAGGTCGGGTCTTGGTCTGGCTGGGGGCCAGCATCATGAGTCCTCTGGTGTCGGAGGGCTTCTCAGCTGAGCTGCATCCTCTCCACACAGGCCCCGCCCCTCAGTCATGTCGCATCTAGTGGGCTGGGGCAAAGAAAGCCTTGGCCTGTGACCCTATCCGACAAGGTTTTGTGTTCCGCTGTCTGGAGGCGGGCCTTCTCTGGAGGGTGGGGAAGGACCCTTCCCCTTGCCAGCTTCACCCCTTCAGACCCAAGTTTTGTTAGCCCTGGACTCTGGTCTCTCCCTGCCCCCTGCAGGCCACCACAGCAGAGAACAGGCAGGGTGCCTCTGGTATTTGGCAAACTAGCACCACCACGGAGCAAGTTCCCACAGACTGTCCAGCCACTGCCCTGCTCTCTTGGCCTGCTGCCTCGGCCTGCTCACTGCCTGGTGGCCCTGGCCTGACCACCCCCACTATGAGTGCAGGCGGATGGATGTTCCTTTGCCTCGCAGCCCAGCAAGTTCATACCCACGGAGCTCAGCCTGCCGTGAGGGGAGCTGCGCCCTCCGGGTGTTTGGGGACCCCGTTCTGCAGAGTTCCTCCCCAGCACCCCTGGGAGCTGGGACCTACTACTGCAGGGAACGTGGGGTGAGTGCCCAGGCCTCCCCATGGAGGTTTGATGCTAGACACCTGATGGGCTGGGAGGGAGGGTGGAAGCCTGGCTGTGTCTAACTGCTGAGGGCTACCCTTGACACATCCTGCCCCTCTCCCAGCCTCAGGCGGCTTGGCTGGAAGGCAGACCCCACTTCCTCCCACAGTACCAGGCCGGATTTGGAAGCAACTCGGGGTGGGACTTGGGTCGCTTTCTGCCCTGCTGGCTTGGTTGGCCCTGCGTTCCTGACACCCTGACCCCAGCTGGCAGGACTGAGCGTGGCCATGGTGACGCTGGGTATTGAGTTGTGCTCGCTTTCCTTTCTCTCCCGGAGTCACACAGCCTCTGGGTTTTTGGACCAATGCTCGGCAGGTAGTCGCACCAGGACAGTAGGGCTTTTGTGCGTGTGTGCGGCCTGGCAGGTGGTCCCCTCTGGTGTCGATCTCAGCCAGCCGTATTCTGGAGGCTTTGGGGCAGGAGACCAGACCCGGCAGGTGGGAGGGCTTCGGGTGGGGTGCTGGCTGGTGTGCAGGGACTGCACGCAGGGCGCCTCTGCGGTGGGCCAGCTGTGTGGATGAGGTTGCGGAGCCCGATCGAGCTCCAGGTCCACGGGTGCCACTGGGGCGGACTCTACAAAGCGGGAGCCACCATCTCGGGTGTGGGCTCTGGCCTTGCGGGCCGGGATGCCCAAGAATGGGACCCTCATCAGGCCGCCCAGGTTCAGGCAGTGCATCCTGGGAGTTGTGGTTTCGAGGCCCGCGGGCGGGGCACTGCTCGGACCGCACACCCTTCGGACTGCACTTATTGGGCGAGGGTGAGGGCGTGTGCTGCCCATCCCCTTGCACACTACCCGATCCTGATTGGCTCAGCCTCGGCGCACGTCGGCGAGGGGTGGGCCCTGCTGAGCAGCGGGCGGAGATTGGTGGGACGCAGCGGGGGCGGGCCCGCGCATGCGCTTAAGGGGCCGGCGCGAGGCGGGGGGCGGGGGCAGTGCCAAGATGTCGGCGGCAGCGCTGCCCGAGCTGAAGCAGATCAGCCGGGTGGAGGCGATGCGCCTAGGGCCGGGTTGGAGTCACTCATGCCACGCCATGCTTTACGCCGCCAATCCCGGGCAGCTCTTCGGCCGCATTCCCATGCGCTTCTCGGTGCTGGTGAGAACGGCGGCGGACGGGCCGGGGTCGGGCCCTCCGCGGCCCGACGCCGGCCCGTGACTGGCTCCCGTTGCAGATGCAGATGCGCTTCGACGGGCTGCTGGGCTTCCCCGGCGGCTTCGTGGACCGGCGCTTCTGGTCGCTGGAGGACGGGCTGAACCGGGTGCTGGGCCTGGGCCTGGGCTGCCTGCGCCTCACCGAGGCCGACTACCTAAGCTCGCACCTGACCGAGGGCCCGCAGCGCGTCGTGGCGCACCTGTACGCCCGGCAGCTGACGCTGGAACAGCTGCACGCCGTGGAGATCAGCGCGGTGCACTCGCGCGACCACGGCCTGGAGGTGGGGCCGCCGCCGGGCCCCGCCCCGCCCCGGGTTGGCTCTGGCCCCGCGGAAGGCACCGATGGGTAACACGTCCCGAGCGTCCCCTGGCCGGGCCGGGTGGGGTGTCGCTGTCTCAGCATTGGGCTGGGCAAGGGGCTTGGGGCCGGGACGGAGGGGCTGGGGCGCCCTCAGGGCTGTGTTACAGTATCTGCCTCGCTGCCTGCCATTGCCAATCCTGGGAGAGGGGCGTGGGATGGGGGGTGTGCTCATGGACTGGGAGGGGAAGAGGCTGGGGCGGACCTTGGGTGTTTGTGGGGGTTTCTGAACCTGAAGGGCTGGGTGTGGCACCTGGCGTGTTTGGGGTTCATCGGATGGAAAGGGGGCAGCATGGGTTGTGGGCTAGGGGGTGGTCAGGCTCTGGAGAGGGCTGGAAGATGGAAGAGTGTGGGGGTCCCGGGTTGTGTTGGCCTTGAAATGGGGGGGGGGGTGATCCCTTGTCCTTGGCCCAGCAGCTTGCCAGGGGCGTCCACGGGATGGGGAGGACCCCGGGTCCAACCCCATCTCCTCTCTGTGCAGGTGCTGGGGCTTGTGCGTGTCCCCCTGTACACCCAGAAGGACCGCATGGGGGGCTTCCCCAACTTCCTGAGCAACGCCTTCATCAGCACTGCCAAGTGCCAGCTGCTGTTCGCCCTCAGGGTGCTCCACATGATGCCGGAGGAGAAACTGGCCGAGGCCCTGGCTGCCGCCACTGAGAAGCAGAAGAAGGCCCTGGAGAAGCTGCTGCCGGCTTCCTCCTGAGGGGCCCTGGCCCGGCTCTCACCCTCTCCCCTGGCTCCCTGTGCCCGTGGGCTGACTCGGCCCTGGGGAAGGGGGTCTTCGTGCGTGTGTGTGTGTGTGTGTGTGTCCGTGTGTCTGCTGACCGCCTGGGGCCAGTGGGCAGCTCGTCGTCTTCTGTCCTGGTGGTCCACTGGGTGGCAGCAGGCCAACTGGAACTCAGGCTGGCAGGGCTGGGTGGCTCAGGCTCCCCTGGCCTGTGGAGCTTGCTTTCAGTGGGTCTCTGTTCCTGGGCAGGTGGAGGCCTTGGGCTGATTCCCCATGTGTGTTGGTGCCACACTCGGCCCTTCTGTGGAGTTTGTTCCCGTGGAGGACGCTTCTGTCCGGGCTGACTCATCCCTGTGTCCCCCGGTGCCAGCCCTGGGGCCTGAGAGCCAGGTGGGGTGGGATGTTGTACTGTTAATTTTGGTGGTAGAGTTTTTGGGTGGACTTTCTCTTGGGCTGCGTGTGTTCTGTGTGAGCCTGGGTTTGGTTCCAGAGGGCAGTTGGGGCCACGGGCCCACTGTGTGTGGCTTGTTCGAGAGGAAGACCAATAAAGTGGCCACACAGCTGCTTTCTGTGTGCTCTCTGGGCCTGACCCTGGGCGGGGCCGGACCTCGCAGAGGGCGCTGGGCCTCCTGTCTGCTCAGGCCCGAGCTGGATGTGTCCTTGTGCTGGCCGCGGTGCCCGCCCTCGGCCTGGTTTGCTGGCTTCTACGGGGAGGCCTTCAGATTGTTCTGGTAACACCTCCCTTTCTCTGTTCCCAGTGCGTGGGCCAAGGATGGTGGCAGGGTCAAGAGGCCACTGCCTGCTGCTGCTTGAGGGCCCTGCTGAAAGGCTGGAGCCACCGGCAGCATTTCCGGAGCCTGGGCTCGTGGGGTACGGAAGCAGTGCCCCCGCGCAGCCTGGGTGTGCAGTCCGCCCTGGAGGCCGAGGGCAGTGCCCCCTCCAGGGCTGTGGCAAGAGCAGCCAGAGGGGCTGCCATGTGGTTCAGCAGCCGTCCTGGGGCGCTTGCTGCCTGACCAGTGACCAGAGCCGAGCCTCTCACCCTCTGCTCTTAACTTTTATTTTCCAGCAAATAATGATGTGTGCTGACCAGGTGACCCATCTACACTTAGGAGGTCAAACCTGAGTCTGGCACCTGTGGTATGTGGCCTGTGTGCTGTCTCCAACGCCCTGGGTCAGGGCCGCCCACTCTCTGGGGGGCCTTACCACCAGTTCTGAGTGGGCAGCCTGCGCTGCCTTGGTGCTGGCCCCATACGGCCTGCCTTGCCTCTGCCACTGCTCTGCGGAGCCTGGTTCTGGGAGCCCTGGGCTACGGCCACTGCCTGCCCTCGACGTCCTCCTGACACACAGCTTCAGGGTGGATCAGTCACCCAACGTCAAATTCTGAAAAGAAAAGCCCTCCGTGAGTGGGAAGGGGAGCCAAGGGGGTGGCACGGGCCTGCCCCTGCCTGAGCAGTGCCCACCCTCCTTGCACTCACCAGCCCGCCTGGCTACGGCTCCCGCCGGTTCTGTGTCCCGTTCAGCACTTGCAGTTTCCCCAGGCTCTGTGTCACCGAGCACAGTGCCTGCCCTGGAGACCAGACCACAGTCACTTCCCTGCAGGGAGGGACGGCGGGAGCCCTCAGGGCATTAGGGGAGACTGTGAACCTTTCTAGGAAACCTGTGGTTGGGCTGGTAGGGGGCATCTCAGCTGTCAGGCAAGACCCCCCCGCCGCCCAGCCCTTTGCGAAGAGTGTACACCTTGGGTGAGGATCCCTGCTGCCTCTAAGACTCACCCATCTCCCGGACGCAGTCCTCCAGGACCCCCGACAGCTCGGGAAGGCTCATGGCCTGCAGGGCTGCCTGCCAGCCTTTGCAGTCTGTGGGGCAGAGAGCTGGTGGGCCTGAGGTCTGTGTCCTACAGGCCTGTCCCTGTGAGGCTATCTCTGATGTGCTGGAAACTGAGCTGAGCCTATGACAGAATCTGAGTCCCAGGTGGCTGACTGGTCCCTGTCTTTAGCAAAACTGCCTGCAAGGAGATGGCTGTAGCAATCTACCATGGCCCACACTCTCCTCTCTGCCTCTTTAGTAACCTGCAGGGGCAGGGCAGCTCTGCCAGTCACAGGTGAAGCCAGCCAGGGAGTGGTGTGAAGGGGGTGTCCGAGAGGACATCCCTGCTGTGACACCTGGGTAAGCCTGGTCTGGACTGTCTGCCCTCCTGTCTGCACAGCCTCCGTGGGGAGGTGACTCTCTTACCAGCAGTGGCTACGACTGGGGCCAAGGCCGTCCCACCCGGGGCCTCATCCTCCCTCATCCGGGCCGACAGCTCCATCTGGCAGGCTCTGTGGATACAAACCCTGTGCTGGTGAGGGGGGGTTCCCAAGGCTGACACCCTCCCCAGCATCCAGCCTTGGGGTGAGTCATGGGCTGGCCCTGCAGGGACCAACACACAGAGGAATCGGTCTGGCAGTGAGGCGGCTACCTGAGGACAAGCCCTTGGGTGCCCAGTCCCCAGCAGCCGTCGTGCAAGGCTCCACTCACCGCAGCCGGTCCATGGCGAGGGTGGCAGTGTGGGCAAGGGCCCGGGTCTCCTGCAGCTGGGCGTGCGCAGCCTGGCGGGCACTGTCCTGCTCCAGGAGGCAGCTTTCCACCACGGCACGCAGCTCCTGCTCCTGCGACACCTGGCCCCGCATGGCCTCCACCTCCTCGCAGCGCTGCGGCAAAGGCTGTGGCTGGGGGCGGCTGGCCCGCGGCCCCGAGGCTGTCGCTCTGGCTCAGACGCACCGGCTCCCTCTGCTTGGCTCCCTCTCTAGGGGCTCCCCCGCACCGTCTCCTGTGTTCCCGCTGGGCTCCCGACCCCTGCGAGCGGCCTGTCCTGTACCTGCCCCGGTGCTTCCTGCCCCACGCTGCTCCTCTGCCGGCCCCGCCCACTCCACACCGGCCGACGAGGCCGTCGTCGCCGTGCGCCTCCCGCTGGCCCCGCTCACCTTGTGCAGCTGGATGGCCAGCTCCTGCATCTCCGCCTCCAGCCGGTCGGCGTAGGCCAGCTCCAGGGCGTCCCCGGGGGGGCGGGCGCTGCTGTGCCAGCGGGCTATGGCAGAGGTCATCTTCCTCTTGGGCCCGAACAACCTGCAGTGAGGAGAGGGGGCAGCGGTCAGCGTCTGCACGGAGACCACACGTCCTCCTGTCACGACCCTAGCCCGGGGCCAGACTGCTGCCTTCACAGACTCCCTGCCGGCCTGCTCAGCGTGTGGACAAGGGCTGCCTTGGCCAAGTCTGGAAGCCCCCGCACGTTGGCTGGCAGTGGAAGTCTGAGGGCCCTCCACAGTCGGGGCCTTGGAGCCGACCTAAGGGCCTCTCAGCCCAGCGTGGCCAAGCCGGCCCAGCACTCACGTGATGCCGACCTCCTTCAGGTCGCTCTCGGTGAGGGTCAGGAAGACACGCAGGTCGACGTCCTGCTCCTCAAACACCTGCAGGTACTTCAGACATCCGATTTGCTCCAGCAGGGAAGCAAGGTCCTGCAGGGCAGAGGGACCCCCACAGCTCAGACGCAGAGCACAGAGCCACGCTGCTGCCGCCACCTGCCCCTCCCAGGGCGCCCTCCTCTGGGCCTGCTGGTGCCCCACGTGCAGCACCAGGAAAAGTGACGTGTCCCTGTGGCTGCAGGCAGAGGGGAGGCAGGGACTAAGGGAGGTTCTTAGGTGGTTTCTGATGAGAAACAGTCTCTCGTAAGTAACCAGTCATCTCTCTTGTTCCTTTTAAGATTGTGGCTCTTTCAACAGTCCATGCTGTGGAGGCGTGGCCCTCTCCGAGTCTCTCCTCTGCAGTTTGTCCAGTTTCTTGGCCGTGCAGGCTCAGACCCTCCGTCCGGCTGGGGAGTGGGGAGTCTTCAGGTGTTTGTCAGGCAGCTCTGCTGGCCCTTTGCCTCCCCTCTGGACCCCACTGTGGTTTACGGGCCTGATGCTATGGCTCCGATCTCTGTGCCCCCTCTCCCTGGTCTCCCTTCTTCCTGCTCAGACCTGCTTTGAGCCCGTCTGGTGAATTACCCATATTAATCCTTGTCCTCGTCACCTGTGGACTCTCACTCTTCTTGGCTGGTGTTCTCTGCTTGGTGAGCCCCACTCCCACAGTCCCCTGGAGCCCTCTGGACACGTGTGGCCGCTGACTGAAGGTCTGCATCTGATTAGCCCCGTCAGCCCTGGACTTCTCAGCGACAGCTTCTGCTGCTGGCTTTTGTCGGTGACTAAGCCAGACTTGGTTTCTCTGCACGTCTTGCACATGGTTTTGAAAACCGGGCATTTAAATAACATGGCGTGGCTGGCGGCTGGCAAGCTGATGTCCCACGGAAGCTGCTGTGGTTGGTGTTTGTCTGCAGAGTGTATGATTTCTGAGATAATTCTGTGAAGTCTCTCCACAGTTGGCTTAGTGGGCAGCTAATGGCTGGACAGATATTCAGTCAAGCACAGATGCCCATAAGAAGTCCACAAAACACGCTGCACAGCTGCCAAGGACACACTTTCATCCTTACCTGCGGTCCTGAGTAGGGAGGCCTCTGGGTTTGGGGGCTGGGCCCCGAGGAGCAGGCTGCGGCCCTGGCCACGCCCGTGCTGGGGGACGGCTGGCTGTCGCCGGTGCAGTAGCGGCTCTTGGTCTTCACGTAGCTTTTCGTTTGCTTGCGAACAGAGCTGCTTCGTGCATGATCTGAATCCTGGGATGACAGACGTACGTTGGAGGACACACAGCAGGGCGATGCCCAGACTTTGCCCTCTGCCCACGACTAGCCTCTACATTGTCATCTGTGCCATGTCCCTCATGGGACAGGGCGGATCTGAAACCTGTCATGAAACCTCTCCCTGCTGCCACACAGAGTTGTGTCCTCAGTGGCTGTCACTGCGTCTATGCCACCCGACTTCGCAGTGCTGTGCGAGCCCAGGCCCTGGAGCCATGACACTTGTTGCCACCCCTGCTTGTGCAGCTGCTAGCCTTCCCCCGACACCCGGACGGGAGCTAGGAAATCGACAGAGAGAGAGCCTTCACCTCATTGCTCTCCAGAGACGCCTCGCTGCTCACCCCCTGGGCCCTGGCCAGCCCCTCGCTGCTGCTGCTCCGGGCGGGCCCGTAGTTGGCACAGAACGCGTGCTCTTCTGGTAATGGTGAAGACGGGCTGTTGAACACCAGTCTCTTGGAGTGAGCGTGGAGCAGGTCCTCCTAGGCCCCACAGCCCCCTGCTGCCTCTTCAACAGCGTGGGTCTCTTCCCTGCCACGGAAGCTGCCCGGCCCAGCCCCCACTGCACTCTCAGGCAGGGCCCTACCCGGCCCAGCCCCCACTGCACTCTCAGGCAGGGCCCTACCCGGCCCAGCCCCCACTGCACTCTCAGGCAGGGCCCTGCCCGGCCTATCCCAGCCCCCACTGCACTCTCAGGCAGGGCCCGGCCTATCCCAGCCCCCACTGCACTCTCAGGCAGGGCCCGGCCTATCCCAGCCCCCACTGCACTCTC
>NW_006921648.1:3652974-3665479 GCF_000298275.1 Orycteropus afer afer
CCCAGCCCCCACTGCACTCTCGGGCAGGGCCCGGCCTATCCCAGCCCCCACTGCACTCTCGGGCAGGGCCCGGCCTATCCCAGCCCCCACTGCACACACTTGGGCAAGGCTTTGTGCAAGCACTGAGGACAGTGCTGGGCGTACAGTGGGCGCTTGGTAAGCAGCTGTCAGATGAGTGCAGACATGTACTCATCATAGGACATGTCCCTCTGGAGGGCTGTTCTGGAAGCCTCTGAGGGCTTCCAAACCTAGGGCTGACCCTGGCAGGAAGGATGACATCCCCAAACCCATGGAGAGACACTGCATGGGATGTGTCTTCTCACCTGTCCCCACGTCAGTCTTTGGTTTTCCTCACAGGACCTAGGGCCCTCCGTATCGATCACAGTGTCATTATTTATTGGGTGGACTTGGGCCAACTCTTTCCTGGATGGGGGCACACAGACATCCCTAAACCTGGAGGCCTGGCTGCAGCGCACAGTGAGTCTGGGGGCTCGGGGTGTGCATACCCCTGCTGCTGCTGCTGCTGCTCTCCACATCCCGGTCGTTGATGGGGGAGGTGACGTCCCGGTAGCAGAGGGCCTCCCCTTCCAGGGGGTTCTCATCACTGCTGTTGAAGGTGACATAGCCTCGTGGAGGCACCTGCTCTGTGTAGAGAATGGAGCATGTAAACCCACGTGAACACAAAAGAGAAGACGCAGCCATCACACTGGATGCACCAGCCGCGACGGGGCTCTCGCCGTCGGGGAAAATCCAGGACCCGCACAGGAGAAGGCAAAGTCCTCCCTTCTGTCCATGACCGTCTCAGGACCGGGACAGGCCTGCTCCTTGGAATTTTCCCACCAGAAAACGGGCTTGGAGGGGCTCACTGACCAGCAAGGGTAGAGTGGACCCAGGCCTGAAGCACCGGAAGCCTGCGGCCGCCCTGCTGGCCACACTGGCTCGCTCTTTAGCTACAACGTAGGAAACGGCACGCCGCGCTCACAGATTCCCGAGCGACAGCCAGAGCCAAGCGCGCACGTGCACACATGCTGCACACGACCCGCTGCATCTTCCCTGAGACTCCTAAACAGGCGTCGGCAGCCATCAACCTCCAGCCAGGAAGACCTGACCGAAACAGGAAGATAAAGGAAACAGTCCGGGGCTAGCACTTAACAGCCACACAGACTTCCTGCCCGCAGTTCTGCAGAGCGCAGAACTGGAGAGTGTAACTTCTGTAATTGTCAGCAAAGACTATTTTACTCATAAAAATCACTGCCAGACGTGATTCTGTCTTTAAGTAGCACCTGGTTGTGTGGCTCTGCTAATACATTACACACACAGCCTGGGGCTAAGACCCGTCTTCCCTACCCTACACACCCTGCAGGTGGGGACAGACTCCCACCCAAAGAGACAAAAACTCAACCCCAGGGCTGTGTGCTCAAAAGCACGCCCGCCAAGGCACTAGACAGCACTGCAGGGGGGCCTGCCCGCAGTTGAGGCAAGAGACTCTTCAGTACCCCCTTCTGCCCAGCCCCCCAAGGGACACAAGGACAAGGCCAGTCAGGAATTCTCAACCCAGCACAAGTGAGTCTGAGCCCTTCAGGGCCACTCCTGAGGCAGTACGAGGGAATCGTGTTACTCACAGATTCTCGACTGAAACATGGCCACCACTGTTGGGGAAAGTCTTCCCCCAGCATTAGCCTAGCCCAGATGGTAACAGCCGACCACTCAAGCTCAAGCAGGAGACGGTACCATGCCTCCCTCACTAGCCCCCCGGCTCACCCCAACAACAAAGCACTCAACACTTGAGAATAAACTCAAGATCTGGAAACTGCACGCCTAGGGTTCTAGCACTGAGCACCCCCGACAGTTGTCAGAGCTTGGGCACCACCTCCGTCAGCCTAAGCAGGACGGGCTGCACATCTAGCTCTTTGCCCGGCCCATGCCCTGCTGACATGAACTTCAAGGGACATGTGTCCCTGAGCCAGCTGATGCACCTGAACGAGTGAAACCTGAGCTGAGCGACTGACTTGAACCGGTGGCAGGGACGGTCAAGGAGATGAACCAGATCCCAAGCCAGTGGGGACAAATGTGCACCCATTGCTTCAATTGGCTGTGAGATGTCAAAACCACCAGGGAACAGGAATGCTTACCGTGGCAAGGCCGTGGGGTCCTGCCCCCAAGGCCGATGGCAGTGATCCTGGCCAAGGCACGGGGCCCCTCATGGATGCTGAGGCCTTTCTTCCGGCATGGCCTCTGCCTCTGGTGAACCGGGTAGGTCTCGTCAGAGGAGCTTAGGTCTTCATATTTTTCTGTGGGTCAGACATCAAAATTAAAGCCATTTCCTCAGGGATGGGCAAATGCACTACTCCTCTGTAAACTAGAAGAAGAGTAACTTTTTTCTCAAATTCAAAAGAGGAATGTGCACCAAGGCCTTGTAAGAAATGCTGCTAAAATGGGCCACAGGGACATCAGGCAAGGTGGCGACATGCTAAGCATGAGGCTGAGCTGTTCCTTCTCATGGGGTAGAAGTCGACTTCCTCTCTTCTCTTTGTTGGTGTTTTCCAACTCTGTTCTGAAATGCATGTTTACAATCCAACATAAATTCTGTTGTCAGTGTCAACAGTCATACCGGTCACTTAATGAAAACGCAAGCATGTATGAGTCACAACCTCTTAAGGAGTGTTCTCTCCTCAGCGTGCGCTGCTGCTCGGGAAAGGAAGATGCCCTACGTCTGCTGTCGCGGCTTATAGAGTATTTCAGTGCCCCGTCGGAACTGGAGGAGCCCCACAGCCAGGGCCTTTACCATCTTTTAGCTTCCTAAGTTTTCCATGTTTGGTCACACACTCATCAGAGTCCACTTGTAAGTGAGGAACTGGAAAGGCCTTGTCTTAGGGCTGGAAGCCTCCTGTGGTGGACATGCAGGAGCATCCTCCCAGGGCCGCCTCGCCACAGGAGGAGCTGACTGCAGAACTCTCCTGACATCAGGGAGGGAGGCGGGCAGAGCCAAGCCTCCATGAAATCTAGCCAGTGGCCCCAAGCAGGCCACCCCTCCTCACCCACACTGACAACGCTCAAAGACCTGCATCGGCAGGACAGGACTGTGGTCTTGCCCACACAGGAAACGAAGGAAGCTATGAAAGAATACATGGACTTCAGCGGAATTCTGGGAAGACTGATGTGAACAGACCATTCTTGAACCTAGCCCACAGAAAGGAAATGGTGCTCAGCTCTGAGGGACCCTGAATCAGGAAGCAGAGGAAAGCAGCGGGGCTCTGCAGATAGCAAGGACCAACAGTGCACGCCCAGGGCGGGAAATGCCTTCTCCCACGGCCCCGCCCCACCCCCACCCCCGTGGGCACTGGGGACGGGAACGGGGTAAGCGGCCCAGAAAAGGAGCCCCTGCCTGTACAAAGACCTAGGACCCCAAGCTTCTGCTCTCAAGATCAACCAGGCAGATCCCTGGGGGTTGGCGTGAAGTCTGCCAGCACTTCTCACGTCTGGACAGTCAGCTCTAAGTCTCCTGCAAGCTGGACAGAAGGACAGAAGGCCTGGCCACTGTCACAGTCAGCACCCCACCTGCCCCCCTTCTGGTGGGTGCTGAGCACCGCTGACTGGGCTGCTGTGCACTGGGCAGCAGGAGCATCGAGTGGGGACCACACTCACAGCCAACGTGCTGTGGGGCCAGGGGCGACAGCAACAAGGCAGACCTCCCTGGGGGTCAGATTAGAGTGTGGTAACCCCTCCACCAACCAGCAGCTGCCAGATGCAGTACTAATACAGAGTCCTACAGAAGGTCCCCTACAACTGAGTCACCTAAGGAGACACAGCTCCCCCAGCCCCACAGGGCCACTGGCTCTGAAACCAACAGAACAACTTCCACAGGTTCTTCTGGGGGTGCCAGCCCCTGCTGGAACAGAGTCGGCCTGAGCTTCCCCTGAGTGCCAGCTCAGATACAAACAGCCCCCACAGAGCAGGGATGTCAAGCCTGGGCAAAACTGGAGGCCAGCACCCAGCCCTGAAGGGGGCTCCCCGGGGACAGAGTTTCTGACTAAAACTGTGGTTGCAGAAACAGAGAAGGGAAGAGATACAGCCTTGGAAAGCCAAGGAGGGGTCGCCATGAGTCAGGACCAACTCAACGGCAGTGAGTGAGGGGGGATGCACCCTCTGGTAGACAGACTGACCACAGTGTATCCTCTGGTGTGTTTGGGAGACTGAAAGTTGAAAACCGAGACCTGAAATTTTCAAATCCTAATTAAACCAGAGAGGGAGGAGGAAGAGAGGAAACTGCAAGCAAATGCTGAAGTCTCTGCCCACCTAAAGAGGTGGGTTTTTTAAAAAAAAACCAAAGTACTTTGAGAAAAAACACCAAATGCTGGAGAAAGCTGAGAAAGTTAACACCCTTGAAAATTACAATGTGTCAACAAAAAAATCACAAAACACACAACAGCGAAACAATGGCCCATCCAAAAGAAAACGACAAAGGGAATGAAAGGGCAGCAAATCAGAGGATAAGATAGTTAAACTTACAGACACTGAATAGCAACAAGATTGGAGGCTCAAGAAGGCTGAGCACAGTTTAATGGAATATAGGACAACAAGAGGCCTCATATATACATCCTGGAAAATTCTGAAAGATATGAGAGAGAAAGAGACAAAAACAGTATCTGAAGAAACAGTAATGGAAAACTTCTCCAAGCTAATGAAGGACATGAATCTACAAATCCAAGAAGCTCAAAGAACCCCAAGCAGGATAAACCCAACGAGATCACACCAAGGCACATCATAGTTGTTGTTGTTGTTATGTGCTGTCGAGTCAGACCTGACTCATAGCGACCCCTCCTTGGGTTTCCAAGGCGGTATCACTACGGAAGTAGATTGCCCAACCTTCCTTCCAAGGAGTGGCTGGTGGGTTTGAACACCAGCCTTCTGGTTAGCAGTCAAGTGCCTTAGGCACTACACTACCTGAGCTCCTACATCATAGTTAGGCTATCAAAAAATAAAGAGAAAATCCTAAAAGCAATGAGAAGCAGTCACATAAAAAGGATCTTCAATAAAATTAAATGCTGACGTCACCTCAGAATATTAGAGGCCAGAAGACAATGGAATAATATATATAAAATGCTGAAAGGAAAGAAAATACCATCAACCAAGAATACTCTACCCAGTGAAACTATCTTTCAGGAGTAAGGCTGTACTGAGGGAGAGAGCTATTGGACCTGTCTGCTCAGGATCATGGTCACGGGGACATCAAGCTCAACTGGCATAACACAATGCACAAGAACACTGCTCCACGTCCTACTGTGGTGAGTAGCAACTGGGATCTTAAAGCTTGCAGGTGGCCATCTAGATGCCACAATGGGTCTCTCCTCATCCAGGGCTAAGAAGAATGAAGAAAACCAAAGATTCATGGAAACGATCAGTCCAAGGGACTGGTAGACCATGTGATCCTCAGCCTATAAGACCGTAAGACCAATAGAACTAGATGGTGCCCAGCTACCAGTGTCAAGCACTTGGAGGGGAACTGATGCAGGAGATCCTGGAAAGAGTAAGAGAACAATGTGGAACAAAACTCAAAATCATTGAAAAAAAGACCAAGTTTGCTGGTCTGATAGGGGTCTCACCAGGCTCTGAGACTATGGCCCCTAGCTACCCTTCAGGTCTGGAACTGAACTCACTCCTATGGCTTCCAGCCAAACAACACACAGGCACATGGGGTGAACAGCTATATCGGGTAGATATAGTACTTGGAGTGAGCAATCATTGGAGACCACAAGGACAGTGTTTGTACAGGAAAACAGCTTGGGGGGGCGGAGTGCATGGGAGGGAAGGACACAGGTAACTATGGGGAAGAAGTGGGAAGAGAGCTATTACATTGTAGGGAACTTTAGTCGGTGCCATGAGGTAAAATGTGTATGCACTGCTGTATGGAAAATGAATTTGCTCTGTAAACTTTCACCCAAATCACAATAAAAATTTTATAAAAAAAGAACAAAACTGTACTGAGGGAGTGAGTTGTTGGACCTATCAGCTCGGGACTGTGGTCTCGGGGAACATCAAGTTCAACTGTCACAACATACCTATCAGCTCGGGACGGTGGTCTCGGGGAATATCAAGCTCAACTGTCACAACATACCTATCAGCTAGGGACGGTGGTCTCAGGGAACATCAAGCTCAACCGTCAAAACATACTATACAAAAACATTGTTTGATACCTTACTTTGGTGAGTAGTGACTGGGGTCTTAGAAGTTTACAAGCAGCCGTCTAGATGCAACAACTGGCCTCTCCTTGTCTGGAGCAAAGCAGAATGAAGGAAGCCAAAGATTCAGGGAAACAATTAGTCCAAGGCACTCGTGGACCATGTGACCTCAGCCTGTATGACCATGAAACCAGAACTAGATGGTGCCCATATACCACTGTCAACCACTCAGTAAGGGATCAGTGCAGGAAATCTTGGATAGAATGGGAGAAAAATGTGGAACAAAACTCAAAATCATAAAAAAGATCAGGTGTACTAGTCTGATAGAGACTGGTGAAACCCAAGTCTATGGGCCCTAGTTATCCTTCAGGCCTGGAATTAACTCACTTCCATGGCTTCCAGCCAAACAAGACAGGCATAGAAGTGAACATTTACACAGGTAGATACACTCATCAGAACAGTCCATCATGGGAGATCAGAAGGGCAGTATTTGCACAGGGAAAGCTCAGAGGGCCAGAATACAGAATGCGTAGGAAAGAACACAGGGAAAAGGTAACCGCAGGAAGAAGTGGGAAGAGAGCTGTTACATTATGGGGATTGAATCAGTGTCATGAACCAAAATGTGTATGAACTTCTGAATGGAAAATGAATTAGTTCTGCAAACTTTCACCCAAATCACAGTGAAAATAAATAAAAAGAACTTAAGTGCTCATCAACAACAACAAAAGAAGGAATGACGGTCTAATTAAAATATTCCAAACAAACAGAAGCTAAGAGGTTCATATCCACCAGTTTGGCCCTATAAAAAATATTAATGGAAGTTCTTTAGATGGAAGGAAAAAGACACTAGACAGTAAGTTAAAGCTGTGCGTAAAAAGAAAGATCCTTAATAAAAGGAAATGCATGGATAAGTATAGGGTTAATTATAAGGTATTCATGCTTTATAATTCTAAATGTATTGGCTCATGTTACAGGGCACGTGAAATATGAAAATATAATTATTGGTACCAATAACAAAAGAGCAGGGAAAGAAATGTTATAGATGGAGAAGTCTTTGTATTACTGAAATTAAGTTGGTAACCAACTTACCCTTGAATGTTATAAATATAAGCTGTTAAATGTAATATTCGTGGTAACCACTAAGAAAAAATAATGCTAAAGGAAAGGAGAAGGAAAAAGCCTCACTAAAATAAACCAACAAAACACAAAAGCAAAAAGCAGTAAAGTACAAAGACTATTCTGGCTTAAGACACACAAAAAACAACAAAACATATATACACACACACCCATGCAAACAACCTAAGTGTCCATCAATGGGGGAATGAATGGGTAACCAAACTGTGGTATGTACATACACAGTGGAATACTATACGACCCTGAAGAGTAACAGTGAAGCTGTGACATGACATGGATGGACCTAAAGAACAATACACTGTTTGGAATTAGTCATAAAAGGGCAAACACATAAAAAGCCAAGAAAGGTTTACAAAAAGAAACAATCTTTGAAGGTCACCCGGGGGGGGAAAGGAGGGGAGGGCAAATCACTCACTAGCAGGTAGACACATGTTAACTCCGGTGAAGGGGAAGGCAACATACAATAAGGGAGAGGTGGGCACAAAATGACCCAGGCAGAGGAAGACACTGGGAGGGGCACAAGACTTAAAGGCACCACAGGTGAACACCGTCACACACACTCCTGCCATGTCGGTGACAACAATCATCTAGGGTTGGATTTCATATTACTTGGTTCCACAATCAACACCAATGGAAGCAGCTGTCAAGGTACTAGATGACTATTGCACTGGGAAAGTGTGCTGCAAAAGACCTCTTTAAAGTGCTGAAGAGCAAAGATGTCTCTTTGAAGACCAAGGTGCACCTAACTCAAGCCGTGGTGTTTTCAGTTGTATCATATGCATGTGAGAGCTGGACAGTACATGACGAAGGCCAAAGAAGAGCTGATGCTTCTTTTGAGTGGTGCTGGGGAAGATACTGAAAGTGCCACGGACTGCCACAAGAACGAACAGAGCTGTCCCAAAAGAAGTCCAGCCGGGATGCACCCAGGATGTGAGAATGGCCAGCTTCATCTCACCGACTTGGGTCATGCTGTCAGAAGGCACCATTCCCTGGAGCAGGATATCATGCCTGGCAAAGTGGAGGGTCAGTGAAAAAGGGGAAGGCCGCCCTCAACAAGATGGATTGACACAGTGGTTGCAACAATGGGCTCAGGTATACCAAGGGTTGTGAGGCTGGTGCAGGGCCAGGCAGTGTTTTGTTCTGTTGTACATGGGGTCACTACGAGTCAGAGTCAAGTCGATGGCACCTAACAACACAACTAACGGGTAGATACAGACAGACATGCAAGCTAAACAGGTACAGAGGCAAATGGGACCATAAAAACCAAAACCAAACCCACTGCCATCAAGTCAATTCTAACACACAGCAACCCCTATTGGGTTTCTGAGTCAGTAAATCTTCATGGAAGTAGACTGTCCCACCTTCCTTCCTCAGAGTGGCTGGTGGATTTGAACCACCAACCTTCTGGTTAGCAGTTAGATGCCTTAGGAGCTGTTGTACCAGAGCTCCTTAAATGGGACCATACCCATAAATATATATAGGTTTGACAGCGTATTTCTACATAGGCATTTTTATGTGCTGCAAATAAATCCATGATTATAGTACAACATACAGAGGGGAAAGGTTATGAAAACTTCTTAGCCATAACCAGACACCTTTAGGGAATGAGGTTCTGGGCATGGGAGCTCACGACCATAGTCTTGGGGACATATCAAGGTCAACTTGTGTAACAGTCCACAAAGACAATGTTCTACATCCTACTTTGGTGAGTAGTGACTAGGGTCTTAAAAACTTGCAAATAGCCACCTAAAATGCTACTATTGCTCTCATTGTCCTGAGCAAAGAAAATAAAAAATGTGTGGAAACAGTCCAATGGACTAATAGAACATGCGAATCCAGCCTCCATGCCTCTGAGACCAGAATGACCAGGTGGCGCTCAGCTACCACTGCAGACCACCCTGAAAGGGATCACAATAAGGGACTGTTCAACATCAGAAAAGTCAATGCAAGTAACACACACTATCAGTAGAACAAAGGAAAAGAAACACATGATCAGCTTTGGATACAGAAAAAGTATTTGATAAAATCCAACACCCTTTCTTGATGAAAACTCTAAGATAGGACTAGAAGGGGAATTCCTCAGTACAATGCAGGGCATGTATGAAAAGCCAACAGCCAACAGCCAACACCATACACAATGGAGAAAGACTGAGAGATTTCCTCTTGGGATCTGGAAGAAGATAAGGGTGCCTCCTCTCAGCATTTCTATTCAGTATTATATTATATTACAAGTCCTAGCCAACTCACTAAGACAAGAAAAAGAAGTAAAATGCATCCAGATTGGAAAAGAAGAAGTAAAATTCTCTTTGTGGATGATGTAATCCTAATATACAGAAAAGTTCGGAGTCCACAAGAAAACTTCTACAGCTAATCGAGGAATTTAGCAAAGTTGCAGGGTACAAGGTCAACAAGCAAAAATCAACTGAGTTTCTATATACCAGAAATGAGGAACCTAAAAGAGAAATTAGGGAAACAATTCCATTTACAGTCACATCTAAGAGAATAAAATACCTAAGTAAAATAAATCTAAGCAGGAACATGAAGAACTTGTACAATGAGTACTATAAAACACTGATAAGCAAAGTTTTAACAACTTTTTAGCCATAACCAAACACCATCAGGGAGTGAGTGGCTGGGCCTGCAGTCTTGGGACCATGGTCACAGGTAATGTCAAGCTCAATTGGCATAACATAGTACACAAAAACATTATTCCACATCCTACTTTGTTAAATAGTGACTGGAGTCTTGAAAGCTTGTGAGCAGCCTTCTAAGATGCAACTATTGGTCTCTCCTTATCTGAAGCAAAGAAGAGTGAAGGAAATCAAAGATGCATTGAAATAATTAGTCCAAGGGACTAGTGCACCATGGGAACCTCAGCCTACGTGACCCTGAGACCAGAAGTACTAAATGGTACCTGGCTACCACTGCCAACCATTCAGAAAGGGATCAAAACTGGACATCCTGGATAGAGTGGGAGAAAAATATGGAACAAAACTCAAAAGCATAAAAAAATAATAATAATAATAAAAAAGACCAGCCTTACTGGTCTGATAGGGACTGGTGAAACCCCAGAGACTTTGACCCCCAATCATTCTTCGGGTCTGGGATTGAACTCCCTCCCTTGGCTTAACTTTCAGCCAAATAATAGACAGGCCTGCAAGGTGCACAATCATGCCAGAGGTACACTCCTTAGAACAACCAAGCATAGGAGATCAACAGGGGAGAATTTGTGCAGGAAGAAAGTTCAGAAGGCAGGAAAGGACACAGGGAAAACGGAGAGGAAATAGGAAGAGAAGACTGTCATCAACGCCACAGAACAAACCGTGGATGAATGCTGAATGGAAAATGAATCTGTTCTGTGAATTTTCAGCCCAATCCAAAAACACAAACCCTGCTGAGAGAGATTAAAGCAATGTAAACAAGTGGGAAGACGTTCCAAATTCCCAAGTTGGAAAACTTAATATTGTTAAGATGTCAATGCTATCCAAAGCGACCTACAGATTCAATGTAAACTGATCAAAATTCCAACAGCCTTCTTTACAGAAATAGAAAACCAATCCTCAACTTTATATGGAATGCAAAGAGGTCTCAAATAGCAACAACACAAAAACACACCAAACTCACTGCTGTCAAGTCGATTTCAACTCATAGTGACCCCTCCTTGGGTTTCCGAAGTGGTACCTCTACGGAAGCAGATTGCCCAATCTTCCTTCCGAGGAGAGAAAAACAAAGTGGGACTCATACTTCTTGATTTTAAAACATACTATACAGGCAACTCCCCCAACTCCCACCAAAAATAAAACAAACCCATTGCTGGTCAAGTTGAAGTCCAACTCCTGGTGACACACTATACAGTCACAGTAATCACAACAGCTTGGGGCTGGTAGAACAACAGACAGACCGACCAGTGGAACCGAACTGAGAGTCCAGAAACACACCTCCACATCTGTGGTCGACTGATTCCTGACAAAGGCGCTCGGTCTGTTCAATGGAGGAGGAAGAGTCTCTTCAATAAATGGGCTGGGACAATTTGATTTCCACGTGCAGAAGAATGAACTAGGATCCCAGCCTCACACCACACACAAAGACCAATTCCAAATGGAGTAAGGACCTAGATGTGCAAACTAAAACCATAAAATTCTGAGAAGGAAAAGCATGAGTTAACTTGTCCAAACTTGGGAAGAAATTATAATAATCACAGGGTAACCTCAAAGAAAAATGATAAACCTTCACATCAAAATTAAAAAGAGGACCAGTACAAATATTTAGCAAATACTAAAACAATAGCAAAGAAGGAAGTGATAACATGACTCATAAACAAAACAAGTTCAGCACAGAAAATCATATGGAACAAAGAAATCAACACCACGGAAAAGCACATAACACAATGACAGCAACAGATTCATACTTGATAATTACATATCTGACAAGGGACTTATCTCTAAAATTTATAGAAAACTCCAACACCTCAACAACAATATGATTAACAATCCAATTAAAAAATAGGCAGAAGACTTGAATGGACACTTCGCCAAAGAGGATATTTAGGCAGCCAGCAAATACATGAAGAAATGCTCACGATCATCAGCCATCAGAGAGATGCAAATCAAAACAACGTGATACCACCTCACCCCAGCACTAATGGCAGAGTTCAACAAGACAGAAAATGGCGGATGCTGGCGAAGATGTGGGGAGATTGGGACTCTCATATATTGTTGGTGGGACTGTAAAATGATACAACCACTGTGGAAAACAGTATGGTGATGCCTTTTTGTGTGTGAGATTTGGGTGAACATTTACAGAGCAAATTCACTTTCCATACAACAGTTTACATACACTTTATCTCATGACATTGACCACAATTCACCACAATGCAACAGCTCCCTCCCACTTCCTCCCGATAGTTACCTCTTCCCTGTGTCCATCCCTTCGTGCACTCCTGTCCCCTGAGCTGTCTCCCTGTGCATAAGCAGCCCTTTCTCTCATGATTGTTCTCTCCAAGGACTGTATCTACTACAGGTAAACATTCAACTCCTATGCCTGTCTTTTGTTTGACTGGAAGCCACAGGTGTGGGTTCAATTCCAGACCTGAAAGACAGCTAGGGGCCATAGTCTCAGTGGTTCTACCAGGCTCTATCAGACCAGCAAACCTGGTCCCCCCCCTTTTTTTTTCCCAAATGATTTTGAGTTTT
>NW_006921648.1:3665759-3677898 GCF_000298275.1 Orycteropus afer afer
AGCGGCTGGTGGGTTTGAATCGCCAGCCTTCTCATTAGCAGTCAAGTGCCTTTAGGCACTATGCTACCAGAGCTCCCAGCAGAACTATTTACAATAGCAAAAGATGGAAACAACCTACATGCACATCAACAGAAGAATGGATAACCAAACTGCGGTACATACACACAATGGAACACTATGCAACCCTATAGAATAATGTAGAATCTGCAAAACACTGCATGATGTGGACGAACTTGGCAGACATTATGCTGAGTGAAAGAAGTCAATCAGATGGACAAATATAGTATTAGTTCATTATTGTAAAAAGTCAAGGAAAGGTTTATATATTGAAGGGAACTTTCTTTGTTGGCTACCAGAGGTGGGAGGGGAGGGGATGGGAGGGAACACTGCCTTAAAAAAAAAAAAGAAAAAAAAAGCATTGACCCATGTCACTTTAGTTTTGTATACTTCATTGTACATAAATTACATTTCAATAAAATGCATTTAAAGAAATGAGTAAACCTGTCTAGCCCAGCTATTAACAATGAATTATCTAATATAATAACAAAAGCACAAACAGTAAAAGGCAAAATAAATAAATAAATTGGACCTCATAAAATTTAAAAACTTTTTTTTCATCAAAAAGTTTACCAAAAAAGTGAAAAGACAAGCTACCGACTGGGAGAATATATTCAGAAAAACCATATATCCAACAAGATTCTAATAACCAAAATACATATAAAACTTTGACAACAACAAAAATACAAATAACCCAACCACAGAATGGGCAAAGGACCTGAATAGACATTTCACCAGAGAGGATATTCAAATGGACACCAAACTCATGAAAATCGCCCAGTGTCATTAGCCAGACTGTAAATGATTACATAAGAAGATGGGTACGCAGTTGTTAAAAAAGTCATTAGTGTTGGTCAAACCCACAAGACGACACAACACCAAGGATGTACCTCAGTGTAAACTGTGGGCTTCAGTTGATATACTGCACCACGATCGGCTTAGCAAGCCTAACAAATGTGCCACACGGATGCAACATGTTAGTTAGTAAGAGACACATACAGGAGGAAGGGGGGAACTGCATGGTTCTCTGTTCCGTCTGCACAATTCTTCCGTAAACCCAAAAGTGATCTAAAAAATAAAGTCTATTAAAAAGAAAAAAGATATGAATAGAATAATAACCACGAAACAAAAATAAAAGCCTTCCTAAATTCTAAAAAAAAAAAACGTGAAAGTGAGAGTAAAGAAAAAGATCATGTAAATGAAGAAACACATTCAGAAACAGCAAGTAATACTGCACACGGCATAAATTGACGCGATGGAGTTAAGACCAATCAGAACTCTGAACACATCCCCAAACAGCCAACCCCACTGCCAACGAGTGGATTCCGACTCACAGCGACTCCCACAGGGTTTCCAAGGCGATAAATCTTTATGGAAACAGACTGCCTCATCTTTCCCCCACAGAGCAGTTGGTGGTTTTGAACTGTCGATCTTTTGGTTAGCATCCCAATGCCTTAACTACAGCACCACCCGAGCTCCTCCTCTTAATACAGACAAGTAGCCTTAATTCATTTACGAGTCAACAAACAGAAGCAATTTGACAAAAAGTAAGCTACAACCACATGCTGTATGTAAGACACATCCCTAAACAAAGTGTTTCTCAAAGGCTGAAGATGAAAGATGGGCGCAGCTAGACCAGGGACATAGGCTCCAAAACTGCAGGGGTGCAGTCCTGGTATCAAAGGTGAATTCAAGCCAGAAAGCTTTTAACAGGGCACCAAAAGACACTTCTAATAGTAAAGCCATCATTCCCAGTGAAGCTGTAAGTTCACATCTATGCACCCAAAACGTGTAACAACGACCTTTCTTTATGAGAAAACAATAGGATTTGTTTAACAGGGCCTTTGTGGAAAAAGAAATTAGGGTACCCAAGTCCTGAATAACCTAACCCACAAGGCGGATGTTCAGAAGCACACCAGGGTTTACATGCTGATCACAGGGACTCCACTTCTCCGCCACACACAGGACATTTGCCAAAGCCGATCATTAGGCCACAGGCCAGACACGAGCAAGTTCCCTGAAGGAGGATGACAGACATTCTGATTGAAATGCAATCCAATTAGGGATTGATCACAAAACCCAAAGGGCCTGTGCACCTAGAAATAGAAACAGAACAGCAGAAACAAAATCAGCTTCTACAAAACAAATCTTGGGCACAAGGGACAATAGGAACCAAAGTCATAGCACTAAAACGACGACGACAATGAAGGCACATACTGGAATCCCTGGGATACGTTTAATGCAAGGTCAGAGGAACATCCACACCTTAAACATTTACATCAATGACAAGGACAGAAAGAACTCAAAGAATGGAATCCCTGCCACTGAACTGTCCATGTAGAAAGTGTTGAATCAGTGTGTTTTGCTGTGTCTGTTCTCAACAATACAAACTAAATTTTTTTCTTTAAAAAAGGAAAGAATGAAAATAAGTTACTTCTCCACTCAAAACGCTAGAGAAAGAACAAAGTAAAACTCCCCAGCATCCTCCAAAAAAAGATACAAACAGGAGTGAATGAGGTTTTGTTGTTGTTGTTATGTGCCGTCAAGTCAGACTTGACTCATAGGGACCCCTCCTTGGCTTTCTGAGGCATATCACTACGGAAGTAGATTGCCCCACCTTCCTTCCGAGGAGGGGCTGGTGGGTTTGAACTGCCAGCCTTCTGGTTAGCAGTCAAGTGCCTTAGGCACTAGGCCCCCAGAGCTCCAAGGAGTGAATGAGGTAGAGAACTAAAAATAACCAGTAGATCTAATTAATAAACCAAAATCCTGTTTTTCTCTTTTTACTAACTAGATAAACCACTAGCTAACTTAAAACAAGGGAACAAACACAAATATACAAAATAAGATACCAGTGACACAGAAGAAACTAAAAAAGGAGAGAGGTTAAAGAAAAAAACTATTTTGCAGACTTTTACTTAAATGAAGAGCCCTGATGGCATAGTGGGTAAGGAGGCATCTGGGTGTTAACCAGAAGGTCGGCAATTCAAAGCCAGCAGCTCCTGCACTGGCAGGAAGATGAAGCAATCTACTTCTGTAAAGATTACAGCCTTGGAAACCCAATGGGAGTCACGATGACTCGGGACCAACCCAATGGCCGAGGGTCTGGTTTGAAATCCCAGGAGACAATGCCAACTCCCTAGGCACCTACAGTCTACCAAAACTGAGCCCAATGACAGCAAAAGGCAGAAGCCAACCAATTTCCACAGAAGAAGTAGGTACCGTTACCCCATGCAAAACAAAACAAAAAGGCGCTGACGGTTTCACATGGGCGTTCCACCCAACTTTCCAAAAGCAGGCAGCACCACTGCTGCATAAACTAAGCCGGAGCATGGCAGAGGGGGAAGTCCCGCGTTACTGTTATGAAGCAAGTATCATATTGACACCCAAACCTGACAGAGGCAAAAACAAACAGGTACGGACCACCGCCACGTAGGAGCGAAGCCCCGTAGAAGCATAGTGGATGCAACGGTGCAGAGCACAACCCGGTCCCACGCGAAGAAAACAACCCATCCAACGAGAGGCATGCCGGCAGGGTCAGCTTGGCTCGAGACTGGGAAAACCAACACCCATTCCGGCAACAGCACTCAAGGATATAGGGCCTGGGGCGCCTTTCTTGAAATTATACACACACACATACACATCATAAAATAAAAATAAAAACCCAGCCTCTTACTTAATGTGGAATTTCCATGGAGATCAGAACGAGGCAAGGACGTCTCCACCGTGTTCAACGTTGAACTGGAGGTTTCAGCCAATACAATTAAACTAAAGAAATCAGTTAAAGACCTAAGAGTCTGAAAGAAGCAGTAGGCTGTATGGTCGTATACCTGGAAAAGCCTAGAAAATCAATAATCAAGGTAACCCAAACAATAAGAGAACTCAGCAGAGCAGCAGGATGTAAAATCAGGAGAGAAATCAGCAACTTTCCTGGGCAAAGGAAGTAAGACCACAACTGATGCCGGCCTTTCAACCTTGGCTCCGTGACTGATTTTTCTGAAAATAACTGAGTAAAGCTTCATAATGGAAAAAACAAGAAGTAAACAGATGCTAGGCCTAGACTTAGGGGTGTGGTTACAGTTACACTGAGGGTTAAAGCTAGCACAAGGTTTAGAGTCAGAATTTGCTTTAGGGATGGGGTTAGGGTTAGGGTTATGGCCAGAATAAGACTATGGATAGAGTTAGAGACAGACTAGACATAGGGCTAGATCTAGGGATAGGGTTAAGGTTAGGATTAAAGTTAAGGGTGGGCTTAGGTCTGGGATGAGGGTATTGATTAGGTTTACACGTAGAATCAGGGCTGGGATTAGGCCAAATTCAGGATTGCTGTTGTTGTGCGCTGTTGAGTTGGTTCTGACTCATAGCGACCCCTCCTTGGGTTTCCGAGGCGGTCGGTATCTCTACAGAAGACAATTGTACAACCTTCCTTCCGAGGAGTGGCTGGTGGGTTTGAACCACCAGCCTTCTGGTTAGCAGTCAGGTGCCCTAGGCACTATGCTACCAGGGCTCCCAAGTTTAGGATTAGGGTTAGCCAAAGAGGGTTAGGGTAGGGTTAGGGTTAGCACTAGGACTAAAGTTAGTATTCAATTTAGAAGTAGAATTAAAGCTAAGGCTAGGGCTTAGGGTCGGGTTAGGGTTAAAGTTAGGGTTAAAATTAGGGTTAGGTTTAAAATTGGGGTTAGGATTACAAAGAAAGAAACCAATAGCTTTCACACACACAGGTAACAGGCTGGCAGAGGATCCAACAGTAGAGAAATCCCACTCACACCAGCAACAGAGAAGACAAAGTCCTGAGACTCTGCCCCTGCAACGGGGGAAAGTGCTGAGGAGAATTCAAATCCTTCCTGCAGACACGAAAGCTCAGACGCTGAGCACCAGCAGAGCCGCTCTGGGACAGGCCGACTCGGCAAGACGCAGCTCACTCAGAAAGGCACCAGCGTCTCAAAAACACCCACGCTCTGCTGTTAAGGATGAGACAAGGCGACACACAAGCTCACAAGGCAAAACAAACAGTAACTAGGAAAATGCCGACAAAGAGAAGCTGTGAGGAGGACACTAGCCCTCCTAGATAGGAGAGTGAAAAGACCTCTACAATTAAAACGGTACAGGTCTGCCATATGGACAGGCCAGGGGAACAGAACAGAAAGTCCAGACACAGACCCAAGTACAAATGGGCACTCGGTCTCTGATAAAGACAGCATCTCAGATCACCAGGTTAGAGGTGGACACTTAAATACACTGTGGCTGGGACAAGTGGGTAGCTATCTGGAGAGAGAGACTTGGATTCACAGCTCACACCGCATGAGAAGAAAGTCTCACTGGATCAGAGATCTAACTGTAAAAATGAAACTGACATGGGCTAGCAGAAAACATGTGAATTCTTGCACACACAGGGGGCGGGGAAAGGTTTTCTACAACTCAGAATAAAAGATCCATGGACCTGACTATGAAACAGACATCTACCTCTCAGCAAATCCTCAGCATTACTGAGACAATAAAACCTAGAAGGAGCTAGGTGCCCCCGGCCCTCCCGTGGGCCCCATGCAGCCCAGCCCCCCATGGTCGTCAGAGCCCAGCATAACCAGGCTACACTGGCACTCCCTCCTGTGGACCAGGGGGGGTCAACCATGATGCTCAGCGGAGGAGCAGCTGCAAGCCAGGGGAGGGAGGGTCCCAGCATGCCCAGGGCAACCTGGACTTTCTCAGACCGCGAGGCCACAGACAGGTACCTGGGCTCCGACAGAGGCTCGTGGGCAGAGCTGGCGCTCGGGCATCTATCAGGCCCACGATCTTCATGTGTCCATACTGCTTAGCCAGCATCCGGGCCGTGGCACCACTGTGGTCTCGCGTGTCCACTCTGACTCCCTGTGACAGTTGTGAAAGAAGAGTTAGGGACCTACCCTTCGAAGCACCCCTACTTCCCGGGCTGCTGGAGAGGAAGTAGGTGGCTTCTAAATCCCACACCTGGACAGTTCTGCTTGCAGGGGGACACATAACTTTGCTGGGACTAGGGAGGGACTGGTGGCCACGTAAGGAGCAGTGATCAGGTATAGCCTGCAGGTGCCACAGCACTGCCAGGCTGCTGTTTCGTCTGGCTGACGCCCACAATGATGGCACGGATCTCAGTGGGGAGGGTGATACGGAAGGGTCCCGGCCCGCACCACGATCGGAATGGCACCACCTTCCCAAGCAGCAGTTGGTGGCTTTTCTCTAAGCCCTAATGAGGACTCAGGCAGGTGTAGTAAGTTAATTTCCCGCCTGCAACTCTGTCCTAAGGAACCACCTGCCAACACAGGAAGGTGTCATGCACACAGCACTCAGCAAGCATTTACAAGAATGCAATATGGAGACTGACCTCACGGGGAAGGAGAGCCAGCTGCGGAACTGCCTGTTGGCAGAACCCACAGCAGCCACAAATGCTGACATTTACAAATAACCAGCTTTAAGCAAAGATGATGCAAAACTGTGTGTCCATTACAATCACAGCCACATTAAAATAAAACAGCATACAGAAAACGAGACAGGCTGGAAATCTGCCCAAAATGTTAATAATTCTAGGCAATGAGATGATGGTTTTGTTTTCTGATCTTGTTTTCTAAATGTGTTACTGTAAGCACTTTACTTTTCAAACTGGAAGACCCCGATTCACTTTACATTTGAAAAGCTACATAGCTGCAGTGTCCCAGCTGGTAGTGGAAGACCTTGGTGGGACGCTCAAGGGTACAAGGCTCTGGAGGGGAAATCTGCACAGGGAATTTGCTGCTGTTGTTAGGTGCTGGGCAATCCACTTCCGTAGTGATGCCACCTCGGAAACCCAAGGAGGGGTCGCTAGGAGTCGGATCCGACTTGACAACAGCGAGCCATTAGGTGCTGTCCTGTTGATTCTGACCCACAGCGCCCCTAGAGGACAGAGAAGAACTGCTCCACAAGGTTACTGAAGCCAACTGCCTCATCTTTCTTGGCTGGTGGGTTTGAACCACTGACCTTCCAGTTAGCAGTCAAGCACTTGACCCAGGGATCCTTTTATGGGAAATTCAGAAAATCCCAAATGCTCATGCCCTTTCATCCAGCACTGCCCTGTCCAGAATTTAACCTAAGGAAATAGTTAAGGACAGATGCCAGGATTTAGGATCTTCACAGCAGCTTTTAGGAGTGTGGAAACTAAAAATTGCCTACAGGAGGGCATGGTGAGATAAGTGAGCACCCCTAAAACAAAACCACCCCACCTTCCACTGCACTGATGCCAGGAAGAAGTGGCCACAGTGTCAAGAGACAACCATCAAAAAGCACTCTGTGTAGTGTGACTGCACCGTGGCTTGAAGTGTCGCTAACAAGCCAGAACATTCATCAGTGTAGCATGAGAGCACTGGAGGGTGGGTTTTTTTTGCTGTATTTTCTAATTCCTTTATGAAGTACGTATCACTCGCTCACATAATAAATAGATATAATCCCCATTTTGAAAAACGACACTCCACCAAAGGGCTCAGATCCCGTACAGATAGATCACCACACATCCTTCTGTAGGGAAAATGGGATGTTTGCAAAACCCAGTGAGCGGTACTTTCTAGAATCAATTCTACTACCTGCCCACCCCCCACCCCACTCCCGTTGGAGAGCTCTGGTTCAAAATCAGCCTTGAAAGTTTCAGCCTGAAAGGAGCATTTCTGGCTCAGCTTTGACAGAATGAGCCCAAAGCACTCAAGCAAAATAAACCACGCCCTCCCTACTGCCGGGTTTTACCAACACCTGCTTTCCGCCTGGAAGACTTCAGCCTCTTATCAACCCAAGGACCGTGCCATCAGCTTCCAACTTCATTCTTGGCAGAAAGGCCCAAGCACCCGACCACCCTCTCCCACCTCAGCTGCTGTTGGGAAGAAGGCAAACGGGGCCCTGGGGACACAGCCAGTCCCTCCCCAGGAAGCACAGGTGCCCTGCTTGTCCAGTTCCTGCGCCCCAAGACAGAGGGCAGGGCAGGGGACCCAGAGGCCACAATGGGCCCGCCTCCTGGCTCCTGCGATCCACTGACACCTGGGCAGGAAGAAACTGGCTATGGATGAGTGCTGCCGCAAGGTCACCATGCAGTCCAACTACCTGCCCCTCACCCCAGCCAGAAGACAGCCCCCCAGAACTGGCCGACATAGTCATAGTCTTCCCTCATGCCTTGGAGGAGCAGCTCACGGCTGATGTCCTGATGCTGCTAATTGGGTTCGATTGGGAAAGGAGATGTTCTTATTTTCAGGAAAGGCACAAGGAAGAATTTAGAGATAAAGTGGCTTTATGTCTACAAATGACTCTCAGATGAGCCAAAAAATATTATGTGTGCATATTTTATAGAGTGACTGAGGAAGAAAATGAGGGATGATGTTAACATTTGGGGAGGCTGGGTGGAGATAATGTAAATTCTTTGTATTATTTTACAACTCTTAATGAAGTCTGAAAATATTTAAAATTGAAAAGGTTATAAAACAAATCCAGTCCCTCACATCCTCACTGTCCACACAGTCTCATGTATGAGGGTGCAGAGCACCAGATAAGGGGGGGGACTGGTCTTCAAGGGAGGTCTGGTTTCCAGTGTGGTTCTCTTTTTTAAAAAAATCCTAAATGCAACTGTCTCTTCCAAGCTCCTGCCTCACCTAAGCGAGGCTCCGCCTTCTGTACTTCTGTGCGCCTGCCTGCCTACCCTTCACTCACACACAACAACGTGTCTGGGGGGCCTAGCACTGGCGACTGGTACTACTTCCAAGGAGACCAGGAAATGGCCAGTAGATACATGAGAAGATGCTCAGCCTCACCAGAAACCAGGGAAAGCCAAAAACCAACGGTTAACTCATAACAGCCATCAAACTGGGGGTAGGAGGGGGACGACACACAACTTTTTAAGTCTGCTAATATCGTGTATCAAGGGCTAGTGAGGAAGCAGGAGACAAGAATTTTAAAATGCTATCAGAAAGATCTGTATGGTATCAAATTGACAACAGTTAACTCGAAAGATGAAAACAGGAAGCTTAGGGGGCAGAAAGTTGATGTCAACGGGGAGAAACAAGTCTGAAAAGGAGGGTGAGAATGGCTGCACCACTTAGAACAAATCAGTGTCACGGAACTGTCCAGGGAGAAACCCAATTTGGCATATTGTTCTGCTGTGCATATTAACAACAACAAATAAAATAAATTATTTTTAAAAAACAAAGACACCAAGAAGAGTGTGAACTGGAATAGCTATTGAGGAGAGCAATTGGACACCATCTAGCCAAGGTGAAGATGCCCTCCACACCACAAATTCTACCCTGAAGACTGCATCTTGGACTCCACAACAGATTCCTTGCGGGTGCCCCAGAGTTTACAGACACCACTAAATGCAGCTCTGTAAGTGAGAGCAAAAACGGAACACAACTACACGCCCACTACAAATGGGAGCTCTGGTGGTGCAGTGGTCAAGGCCCTCAGAGGTCAACCCAAAGGATGGTGGTTCAAACCCACCAGCCATTCCATGGGAGACAGACGAGACAGTTTGCTTCCATAAAGACTGTCCACCTTGGAAACCCTACGGGGCAGTCCTACTCTGTCCTCTACAGTTGCTATGAGTCAGAATCAACTCGATGGCAGAGGGCTTGGTTTTGGTTAAAAATGATGGAAAAAGGCATTAAATATTCATACCCTCCATAAATATGGAGCTGTTGAAATGAGAGAGCAACACCGACAGTATCAACACTTTGCCGAATAACACAGGCAATCTGCTACGTTATTTACATAAATCTTTAAAATACTCCAAACAATTTGGTAAGTTACTTAGGGACATAAATTCAAAAACAAAAACTCACTGCCATCAAGTCAATTCCGAGTCAAAGCAACCCACAATGGGTTTTATGAGGCGGTAAACTTTTACTATTATAAATAGGTCATCCATCTTCCTTCCACAGAGAGGCTGGTGGGTTTAAATTGCCAACTTCTGGTTAGCAGTCAAATTACCGTAGGTACCGCACCACCAGAGCTCCTTTAGGGATATATAGAAAAACCAATCTCACTGCCATCAAGTTGGATCCGACTCATAGCGACCCTTCCTTGGGCTTCCGAGGTGGTATCACTACAGAAGTAGATTGCCCCAATCTTCCTTCTGAGGAGTGGCTGGTGGGTTTATGTGAAAAAGTACAGACTCAGTGGGCAGGAAAGGAGCCCTCCAACACTCAAGGGAAAGAGCAGGTGGATGGGGCTGGGAGAGGAATAAAACCAAACCAAACCAAACTCACTGCCATGGAGTCAATTCCGACTCATTGTGACCCCCTTTGGGTTTCCAAGGCAGTAAATCTTTACGGAAGTAGATTGCCCAGTCTTCCTTCTGCAGAACTCCCAGCCTTCTGGTTAGCAGTCAAATGCCTTTTTAGGCTCTACGCCACTAGAGCTCCTTCTGTCTAAAATGTTCGACAAGGGAGAAGATATGAGGCAAATGAGGGCAGGTGGTCAAATATGGGTATTAGTGTCACGTAGACTAGTAGCAGCATTTTCTACTCTTTTTTTGTATTTTGCAAGTACTTCATAACCAAGTTTATTAGTGGTTACCAGAGGCTGGGGGGACGGGAGAAGGAGGAGCTAGTGCTGAAGGGGCGCTGAGTATTAAGGGGATGAAAACATTTGAAACAGACAGTGCTGATGGTTGTACGACATAACGAAAGTAATTCACGTCACTGAACTGTACATGTGGAAAATACGGAAACGCCAAATGTGTGATAACTATACCACAGGAAAGTACTCCATAATAAAAAAATGATCACTCTCGTCCCTGTGGCTCCATTTTCCCCCAAACAACCGACAGGCCTAAGAGGTGAACCATGACATCAGGGAGGCACGCACTCCTTAGAACATCAATCCTGTGAGATGGAAGGGCAGCGTGCGTCCAGGGAAAAAGCTCAGAAGCAGGAAGGGAAACGGGAAACATGGGGAGCAAGTAGAGAGTGCTGTCATGTTGTAAAGATTGCAATCAGTGTCACAAAACAAAATACATATGAGCTGTTGAACGGAAAACCAATCCGTTCTGTAAACTCTCACTCAAATCCCAATAAAAAACAAAGTTAAAAAAAATAAATAAGAATGACCATTCTTAGTGCTGGGGGGCATGTAACGGGGTACAACTTGCTCTTTGGGTGGCCGTTTGGCAATAATATGCAGTGTAAAACCAAACTTAACCCTTCACCCAAAATTTCTACCTTGAGTATCATGCCACACAGATACACGTGAGCTTTCCACCTGGCACGTGTACAACAGCAAGGGGTCAGCAACAACCTAACTCTATCTCTGAATCCTGCCAGACTCTGATTAGCTCCTACAAAACAATAATACCCAGCCAATTAAAATAAAAGAGGCTGAGAAGAAAGCTACAAATGCAGATACAGAACAGCCACTACACACATGCTGTTGTCAGACACCACCGAGTTGATTCGGCTCATGGAGCACAGCTGCTCCAGGGGTTTTTCAAGGCTGTGACCTTTCGGAAGCGTATCACCAGGCCTAACAAGGCAGCCCTGGCTGGGTTCGAACCACCAACCTTTCTGCGAGTAGTCGAGCACTTAACTGTTTGCGCCACCCAGAAAGCAAGGTGGGACCAGCCATGTGGGTGGAGTGGACCACGCATCACAGGTGCTTGCACACACACAGACCAGGGGGCTACACAGAGCCTAGGACGAGACGCCTGTGGGCACCACAACCAGGAGACAGGGCCCGATGGTGGGTGGCAGCTCAGCCTCTGTGTCATCTGCATTCTACCGTGTGCTGTCCCCAGATTCTTTTTAAAAAAAGACATAGCATTTTAAAAATGTATTATTTAAACATTCTCACCAACCAGTAAGAAAAGAAAAAATAATCCAACAGAAAACTGGGCCAAAAATATATAGACGTGATTCATAAAAGAAATACAACTCCCAAAAGACACAATTCATGTGGCTAATAAACATAGGCACTGACAAAGGCGGGCTTGTGCTTACTCACTGATCTGCACTGAACACGTTTCCCTTGTTACCCTACCGAGAGGGACCAGGTCTTCGGGAGCAAGGTAAGCACAGGCGTAGCACAGAGTAGCAGGCCGGAAGAGCAGGAG
>NW_006921648.1:3683558-3714306 GCF_000298275.1 Orycteropus afer afer
ACTTAACAACAACAACAACAACAATAAACATATGGAAACATGTACAACCTCACTAACAGTTAAACCAAAAACAAAACAAACTTACTGCCATCACAGCAACCCCCTTTGGGTTTCTGAGGCAGTAAAATCTTTATGTAAGTAGATTGCCCAGTCTTCCTTCCGTGGAGCAGCTGGTGGGTTTGAACCGCCAACCTTCTGGTTAGCAGTCAAATGCCTTCGGCACTACACCATCAGAGCTCCTAGAACAGTTAAGGAGGTACAAACAGAATGAGATGCCACCTTCCTCCCGAGACTGGCTAGAACTTAGAGGACTGGTAGCATCCAGCCAGCTTCTCTAGAGAGCCCAGCCTAACACAGATGGGCACTTGCGTGCATCACTGGAGGACCAGCAACACAGGCAACCTTTGTGGTATGAATTTCTTAAGACCTACTAAATCTCCCCCCACTAGATTTCTTAAACAGCTTTACTGAGATCTAATTCACATACCATTTAAAGCATACAATTCAGCTATGGAACAGTCACCACAATCAACCTGAGGACATCTGTGTCTCCCACATGAGGCCCCACAGCCTCATCCTCCACATCCACCTCTGCACTCCCCCAACCCTAGGCACCCACAATCTACCATCTCCCTCTCTAGACTTCCCTGCTCTAAACATCTCATGGAAAAGGAATCGTGCACTATGTGGTCTTCTGTGACTGAGCAGGTCCTCAAGGTCACCCGCCTTGCAGCCTGTGGCCTGGGTATCAGTACCTCGTTCCCTTCCATGACTGTGTGGACACTGCCGCACAGTCTGTATCCATTCCTCAGCTGACGGACGTTTGGGTGTTTCCACCTTTTGGCTATTATGAACAATGCTGCAGTGAACATTCATGTCCAAAGTTTTGTTTCACATCTGCTTTCAGTTCTTTTGGGTACATGGCTACAAGGGAGTCTGCCGGGTCATGTGGGAATTCGATGTCCACATTCAAATGAAACTGCCAGACTGTTTTCCACAGCAGCTGCACCAGTGTGCATTCCCCCTCAGCAGCACAGCAGGGTTGCTTTCAATTTCTCCACATCCTCACCAACACTTGTTATTATTGTCGTTTTCACCCTAGCCATCCTAGCGGGTATGAAGCAGTATCTCGTGGTGGTTTTGATTTGCATTTTCCTGGTAGTTAATGAGCTTGAGCATCTTTTCATGTGCTATTGGCCATTTGTGTATCTTCTTTAGAGAAATGTCTATTCAAATCCCTTGTCCAGTTTTTAACTGGGTTAGTTGACTTTTTATGAGGGCCTATTAAATTAAAATGTGAGCACTGGCAACCCTTGTGTGGAAATACAATTCACAGAAATAACTGCCTGTGTGCTGAACCCACGTGGATGAGGACTTTGCCCAAAGCCCTGTTGGTATCTGTGAAATGTTGGGAACTTAAATGTCTATTAATAAGGCACTGGTTAGGTTAATCACAGCACACCCAATGCACGTAGCACTTTGCAGGCATCTGGCTGATGAGGTTAACCACGGCACACACAATGCACGCAGAACTTTGCAGGCATCTGGCTGGCCTGATGAGATGTCTAGTCTACAGTAAGTGACTTTAAAATTAGTTATTATTATTTTATATATTTGCAGAGCAGATAGTTAGCAGAATCTCATTTTTGTTCAAAGAGAAATCTACATACCCATGCAAGCAAGAGGAGAGATCTGGGCGGCCGTGCACAAAGCAGCTACCTTGGGGAGGGAAGGAGCAAGTGCAAGGGAGGAAGGCCGTCACCTCCTCGGTCCATATAATTTTTTTAAGGGACAGGATTACGAGACTATTTGTTTTTTAAAATCTACAATCTACTTCCCCATACTCTTCAGAGTATTTTCAATATTATTACATGTAGAGGGTTTCATTTTTCAACTCCATGGCACCCCTAATGCTACGCTCCAAAGGACATTCCTAAAAATCTCCGTTTTCCATCCAATGTCCACGCACTACATGGATGAAGAGAAGTTACTCCGGTGTAAGGAGAACATCTGATTAGTTTCTCCTTTGCCGACTCCTCACTGCTGTGGCTGAACGGCATGCTCAGGGGCAGGTCACTCACGTGGTTCAGAAGATACTGCACAATGATCTCATGGCCCGCGGCCGCAGCCTCCATCAGAGGTGTGAACCCGTACACCGGCTCCCTGCAGGAGAAGCCACAGTCAGAGAGGAGAGGAGCCCTGCCCGGACTAAGCTTCCCGCTGAAGACAAAACCGAGTGAGCACACGCCACCGAGGGTAGTGGCCTTGTGCTCACAAAAACCAACAGGGCACAGAGCAGAACAAAGTCTTTGTGGACCATGTCATGTCAACTGACTTTAACGTCCCCTGCAACTATGGTCCTGAGTCTGCAAGCCCAGAGACCCACTCTCTCAAGGTGTTTGGTTATGGCTAAGACATTTTCGTCACTGCCCAGTTAGCTCTACTATTTACAAGATTTTTATAGCACATACAAATATGTATGTAGAAATAACATTTGCCAAACCAACACATGGCTGTGGGTACAGTCCTATTCACCTTAACCATAATAAATATTCACCAAAACCATAATAAAAAGTTAAAACAAAACCAAAAGGGGAGAGTGAGGACGGTCAACAGTAACACGCAGCCTCGTCGACTCTTCTGGTCTATGCCCAGCCACGTGAGGCTTTTCATCCTAATGACAGATCTGTCCCCAGTCTCCCCTCCTCCTCAGCTGCTGTTCCCACCCGCTGGCTCCTAAATCTCCACTTCATCACATTCAAAACCAAGTCATGGTCCTTGACGTCTCTCAGAAAGCTGATGCCCCCACCACCTACCCACAACCCAACCAGCACCCCTGACGTCTCTCAGAAAGCTGACATCCCCATGCATCCCTCCCTAAAAGTTTGGGTACTACACATCTCCCGGTTGCCGTGGAGTCGACTCCGACCCCTGGAGGACCCGTGTGTGTCAGAGCAGAATCGGGCTCCATGGGGTTCTCAGCGCTGCTTCAGAAGCGTTCACCAAACCCTTCTCCCGAGGTGCCCCTGGATGGACCGGAACCCCCTACCTTGCAGTTAGGAGCCGAGCGTGTTAACGGTCCATCCACCCAGGGACTCTGATCCCATTTCCCTGTCCTTCCCATTGCTTAGTCCTCAGTGCTCACTCTGTGCTGGACTACAGCCCACATAGCACGGGCCTCAGGCTGCCTGGCAGCCTCCTTTCTTTCATGAATGTTCCAACACTCAGTTTCCTCCATTCTAAGACACATCGTTTCCACATTTCAGCATCTCTGAAATCAGAATGTGTCCCACATCGCACAGGCGAGTTGAACGTTATTCGGCTGCGTTTTTTTTTTTTCTTTCTTAGTGGCACACAGAACACTGGTGTGTCTTACAATGGATGGCATCAGCCAGGTGGAAGGCACAGAACCAGGCAGCAGTGGATGCTGTGTTGGTTCCTGTAGGTTATTCTCATCACAGGCTGCAGACAACACCTCCTGCTTATCAAACTCCTGGTTGTTTCCAAAGCATCACCTCATCTGATATGTACAAAGTAAGAGAAAGGGAACAGCATGTGCTGCCTGTTGGCCGAATGCCACTCTGTGTCAGACCCCTGGCATGGACGTGAGCACGTCATTCTCCTGACAGCTCTGTGACCTGGGGGTGGGTGCTTCCAGTTTCAGACACAGACGACGAAGCTCAGAGAACTTACAGAGACCCACCCTGTGTCTCCTGACAGGTACGGGGAAGGGCAGGGTTTTTCCAGGCCCCACATCTGCTGGACCCCTTCCACTCCGCCCCTTGGTCTCAACTTCCCACCCCGTGGCAGTGGCTGCCCTGTCTCTGGCTAGCCACCCCTCAGCTACCTTCCTGGCATCGGACGAGAGCAGGCACTGAAGGTCCTGTACTTACCGCGTGTCAGCATTGGCACCACTGTCCAAGAGGAACTTGACCATCTGCTGGTGCCCAGCACTGGTGCAATGGAACAGGGCAGTCCAGCCCTGAATGTCTTTCATCTCCAGCTCTGCACCTTGCTTCAAAAGAACACATGTGCTAGCTACGGCCCGCCTCCCCTGCTGGAGGGTCAGCAGGGACGGTGCGCCTGCTCACTGTGGCCTGTGGCAGTACCCTCTCATCCGAGCGGCCAGGCAGCCCTCTGATCGCTGGGTCGGGCACCCTGGTAGCTCACCTGGAGGAGGAAGTAGGCGATGCTCTCGTTGCCACAGCTGGAGGCCAGCATCAGTGGAGTCTGCCCTTCCGGGGTCGGCACATTCACACTCACCCCCGCCTCGAGCAGCAGGTGCACAATGGTATCGTGTCCAATGTAGGAGGCGTACATCAGCGGGGTCCAGCCACCACCATTCTTCTTGTTCAAATCTAACTCTCCCCTAAACAAACGCAAGACACGCTAGCCACGCCCTGCCGTCTCACACGTGCGGTTCACCATCACCAGCAGCGAGGCCAGGCCAGAGAAAGACCAGGGAGGTCTGACAGGAAACAGACACTCTGGGCAAGCTGCCATCAAGTGGACTTTCAAGTCAAGGTGACCCCACGTGTCACAGAACGGAACTGAGCCCCACAGGGTTTTCTAGGCTGTCATCTTTACGGGGGCAGATCATCGGGTCTTTCTCCCGCAGAGCTGCTGGGGGGGTTTGAACCGCTGACCTTTCAGTTAGCAGCCAAGTGCCTAACTGTGGCATCCCCAGGGCTCCTTTCCTGGGGAAGGTGTGTGGGCAAATACGTCCCCAAGGCTGCAGTGGGAAGTCCACACTCTGCAGTGCTGCCCTCCTGCCCATTTCACTTTCTCACTACCACTCCTGCCCCAGACCAGCAAGGCTCTTCTCCACACCCCCAACTAGACAGGTCGTTCTCCACCAGGAAGATGTTCCCTTCTGCTCATCACAGCTGAAAGGGGCTGCTACTGGCATCTAGTGGGTGGAGGCCAGGGATGCCACGAAGCATCCAACAGTGCACAGGACGGCAATTGTGACAGTTAACTAGCCTCAAATGCCAACAGTGCTGAGGTTGAGACACCCCAGCCCAAAGCCCTGACCGTCTACCCCAATCAACCAGACTCTGCTCGGCTAGTGCGGGGAGGAGGGCCACGAGGAAGGAGGGAAGGACTCGGCTGCAGAAAAGCCCTGTAGCAACTCATTCTTCCTTTGTCACCTCACCCTACAAAAAACTTCATGAAAAACCTATGACTAAGGAGTCCTATCTTCCTTGCTGATTTCCATGACAATTCTGGAAATGTGTTTCTCACGTGTACCTTCCAGGCTGGAGTGTAGAGCTGGGGCGGGAAGCGCATTTAAAGGAACACCTGCTTCCAAGACCGTCTTGCATCATTAACATTCCCCATCCCGACTCGCCTCCTCTTGGTCCAGAGTTCTTGCCTCTGGTGGAGGTAACAATCTTCAATCCAGTGTACATGTGGCTCTCCTAGGTACATGTGATTAAGCTACAGCACACAAGTACTTTGTAGGCACTGGAGTCTCCTGCTGATTCTGAGACTTGCACGCCTGGGCAGCCACTCCAGAGGCCCTGGTCTCAGGAACTCAGTGTCAGTCACTGGCTTGGAGAACCAGTGGAGACACCTTCTGGCATACAGCCTGCATGGATCTTGGCCATCCTTATCACATCACCTTCATTTACAAAGTGCTCCGATCCTCATGCACAGAGGGAGCCTGACCCTTGGCAAAGTGTTTCTCAGAGCTGTCTGACCTCCCCTCTGAGCCCCAGCCCTCCTCCTGATGCCCCAGGGTTCCTGGCCTAACTCTTAGCTACTGTTAAAAGGGGGGAAATGCAGAACAGAATTTCTAATTCTCATGAACTCTATACTTTCTGGAGCCAAGTAGGCTAGATGAACCCCTTAAACTACTACCCTGAGATAATCTTTAAAATATAACCAAAAATATCCCCTAAAGTCTTCTTAAAATCAAATAACAGTTTAGCTTAATGAGTAAAAACGTCTACCTTGAGCAATGTACTTCTTTAAAATCTATCTACGTAGGATCAAAGGAGGTCTGGTGGCACAGTGCCTAAGGCATTTGACTGCTAACCAGAAGGCTGATGGTTCAAACCCACCAGCTGCTCCGTGGAAGGAAGATGAGGCCATCTATTTCCATAAAGATTTACCACCTTGGAAACCCAATGGGGGCCACTATGAGTAGAAATTGACTCGATGGCAGAGGGTTTGGTTTTCATTTATATGACATCAAAAGGAGGCAGATTGCTCAGTAGTTAAGTGCTGGGCTGCTAATCCTAAGGTCGGCAGTTTGAACCCACCAGCAGCTCTGTGGCAGAAAGATCAAGCAGTCTGCTCTCATAAAGATTTACAGCCTTGGAAACCCTATGGAACAATCTGTTCTGTCCTTTAGGGTCTCTATGAGTGAGAATTGACTTGACAGCAATGGGTTCGATTTGATTTATACGGGATCAAAGTGACAACAGTGACTTAAAAGATGTGATAGGAACTTTAGGGGGTAGTGAGTTTATGTTTATGGGGAAGGAACAAGTCAGAAAAGGTGAAAACAGTTGTACAACTCGAAGAATATAATCAGTGTCACTAACTGTACATGTAAGTACTGTTGACTTACTGTATGTTCTGCTGTGTATGTTCTCATCAATAATAACAAAATAAAAAAATAGAGAAAATCTTAATCACAACACCAACACTTCCCCACCCTGCCCCTTGCCTCCGATAATGGCTTAAAATTGCTGTTCTCGATGATACGTTTTAACAGGATGTGCCTGAGAACTCTCAAAGATCAGTCATAATGGGGTCTTGGAGACGACAAGGAGGGATGCGTTGACTTCATCATCAGCCACCTCCTCTCCACAGGCCACCAGGTAAACAAGTTTTCCAGGTTACCCTTTATGAGAGGTTAGCCGGGAAGTGACTGCCAGCGCCAGGGACTGGGCCCCTGGAAAAGGCACAGCTGAGAATCACCCAGGTGTGGATGTACATCATCCGTCCAAGTTGTTAAACAAGAAATGGGAACCAGAGGAGCTGAATCCTTTTCCAAAAGTTACTAGGATCATAGCATACCATTCTTAAGACATGGGGCTCATTATACACATAAACCAGTTGCCACCAGGTCGATTCTGACTCACAGCAACCCCACGGGTCAGAGCAGACCTGCCCTCCACAGGGTTTTCAATGGCTGATGTTCTGGAAATAGATTGCCAGGCCTTTCTTCTCAGGCACCTGTGGGTTGACCCAGACTTCCAAACCTTCAGACAGCTGCCCAGCGCTTAACTGTGTGCCCCATCCAGGGACCCTAAAATATGTATGTTCTTGTTATCGCTGGGTGCCATCAAGCTGATTCGGACCCACAGCGCCCCTAGAGGACAGAGTGGAACTGCCCCATAGGATTTTCAAAGCTGACAATCTTTACAGAAGCAAAGCCCAAACCACACCTGCTGCCATCAAATTGACTCTGACTCACAGTGCTCCGAAAGAGACAGTAGAACTGTCCCGCAGGGTTTCTAAGGTTGCCAATTGTTACAGAAGCAGACCATCAGATCTTTCTCCCATGGAGCAGCTAGGTGGGGTCGAACTGCCGACCTCTGGGTTAGCATCAAGTACTTAACCACTGCACCGCGAGAGCTCCCTGAAGTGACCCCATATGACAGAGTAGAACTTCCCAGAGCGTTTCCTAGGCTGTGATCTTTACAGGACGAGGTGGCTAAGGCTTTTCTCCTAAGGGGCCACTGGGTGGGTTCTAACTGACAACCTTCAGTTAGCAGCTAAGCACTTCACTGCACCACCAAGCTCCTTTAATACACACACATGCAGATTTGCCAAAACAGCACATGGGCAGGGCTTTAGGAGACAACCCTCCATCCAGAAGGGGAGCTAAAGCCCAGCCCCTTTGCTTTGCTATGGCAAAAACCAAACGGGAGAGGAGGGCATGAGAGAAAAGCCAGCCATCTGGAAAGGGAGGACCACAGGGTCATCAGTTCCTATCTTCGGTTTGTGGGACTTCTGCAAGCAAGGAGTGACAACCAGACACTTACCGTGCTTAAATTTTAAAGTCTGAAACATTTACAAGCCGATGAAAAAAGTCTACGTCCTTCTTCTTCTTCCTAGGAATAAACACTGCCAGCCTCGCTTGTGAGTGCCCTGCATCGATCACTACCGACAAAGCCCAAGGTAAAGGGGGGCTAATTCGCCCACATGCGTGAAATGTCTGTACCTGCGGCCACGTTAGATCACAGGTATTCTCATGTGGAATCTAAGCAAATAGACGGTGCTCAAAGCTGAGGAGAAGGGACATTTCCCAGGCTCTCTTACCGCTGGACACACTCCTTCACCACTTCATACTGGCCAATGGACGCGGCAGTATGCAGATCCAAGGGGACGTCTAGCTCCTCCCGGCAGACCTGCGTGCCCAACCCGTGCCACATGGACAGGCTGCGGTTCAGGAGCTCTGGCTCACTGGCTTCATCACTGAGCTCCGACATAGCTGCAGAGGGAGGCACTCAGGTTAGGTCTGCTTGCTGGCTGTACCAGGGACGGACAAGAGCCAAATTCCGCCTACCCACAGTAAGCTGCCGCATCACTATGCTATCAGTGGTCCGGACACCATGGGGCTGACTTATACAACTACCTCTCATTCAGTGTTGGATGGCTAGAGCAGCTCCCTCCTGTTCACAATGAGGTGTAGCTTTTTTTTTTTTTTTTTAATTTTTCCAGTGATGTAGATGAAAGTTTACAGAGCAAATTCATTTTCCATACAGCAGTTCATACACATTTTGTTTCATGACACTGACTACAACTCCCCACAATGTAACAGCTGTCTTCCCACTTCCTCCCTGAAATTACACCTTCCCTGTGTCCTTCTTCCCTACGCATTCCACCCCCCTGAGCTATCTCCCTGATATGAGGAGCTTCTTACCACAGACCCTAAAAGGGAATTCTCAGGATTTCAAAAGCCTAGCAGCATATTGGCTGGATAGTAAAGAAATGTTAATGGGGTCATTTGACCAAATGGACTCTTGGGTATAGTGAGAAAGACGTGGATTTGGGGTAAGATCACAGCTGAGCTTTAAACCACACAGTAATCTCAACAGATGTGGAAAAGGCATTTGACAAAATTCCACACCTTTCATGATACACACACTCACCAAGGTAGGAATAGAAGGTGTGGTAGTTAAATTTGTATGTCACCTTGGCTGGGCCTGGTTGAGTGGCCAGGCAGCTGGTGATAGTTATTCCCCATGATGAGACTGGCAATCAACTCCATGGTGGGATCTACCACAAGCAGCTGAGTAGCTGCCTTTGGGATGTGGTCTGCTTCCTGTATATAAGGAGAAGCCTTGGGGATAGTCTCTAGCTTATGGCACGCTTGGACCCTGAATGTAGCTGTGTCGTTATTCAGCAGCCTGACATGCTCTGCTGACCTTGGGACATACAATGGACTTAAATTAACGGCCTGTCGTGCAGTTTGGTAACATCGGGACTGTGCCTTTTTACTTGTCAACCTTGGGTTTGTCAGTCTCTGCAGCCAGCAGCTGTCTGAGTGAAGAAAAGCCTCTAGCTTCAGTGGGCCGGGAGCAGGAGGCAGAGCTGAAGCCCAAGGCTGAGGGGCTTTCAGCCAGCCCCTAGAGCCTGGCACTTTGAACTTGGACTTAAAGCCTCCAAACTGTAAGAGAATAAACTCCTGTTTGTTAAGGCCATCCAATTTGTGGTATATTCTTGTCAGAACGGCACTAGGTAACCAGAACAGAAGGGAAACGCCTCAGTATAATAAAGGACATTTATGAAAAAGCCACAGTTAACATTATATTCGGTGGAGAAAGATGGAGAGCATGCCCGTCAAGGTCAGGAACAAGACAGGGAAGTCCACTCTCACTGCTGCTAGTCAACATCATGCTGGAAGTCCTCTCCAGAACAATTCAAAAAAACCAAACTCACTGCCGTTGAGTCAGATCTGACTCACAGCGACTCCTCCTTGGGTTTCCAAGACAGGAAAAAATGTAACCAAATCAGGAAGGAGGAAGAAAAGGTACCCCTTTTCACAGACAACATGATCTTATACATAGAAAACCCCAAAGAATCCACAAGAAAGCTACTGAAATTGATAAATGAATTCAGCAAAGCAGCAGGGTACAAGGTCATCACATAAGAATCAGTTGGGTTTCTGTTGTTAGGTGCTCCAACTCCAACTTAGTTGGCTCCAACTCACAGCAACTCTCTGTATAACAGAACAAAACAGTGGCTGGTCCTGCACCGTCCTCTACGCCTCAGCAATGAGCAAATTGAAAATTAAATTCAGGAAACAGTGCCATTTCCAATAACATCTAAAAGAATAAAGTACTCAGAAATAAATTTAACTAGGAAGGTAAAAAACTTACAGAAAACTAAAACATTAGCAAAAGAAGTCAAAGACAACTTAAATAAATGGAAGGACCCTCTGTGTTCGTGGACTGGACGGCTTAATATAGTGAAGATGTCAATATTACTGGTTAAGGATTGAATTGTGTCCCCCAAAAATATGTGTTTTATCATCCAGAGCAAAGAATGAAGAAAACCAAAGATTCATGGAAAGAATTAGTCCTAGTGACTGGTACACCATGCAAGCCACAGCCTATATAACTATGAGACCAGAAGAACTAGATGGTGCCTGGCTACCACTATCAGCCACTCGGAGGGAGATCTATGTAGGAGATCCTAGATAGAGCGGGAGAACAATGTGGAACAAAACTCAAAAATAATTTGGAAAAAAAAAGGGGGGGACCAGGTTTGCTGGTCTGATAGAAGCTGGTGGAACCACTGAGACTACGGCCCCTAGCTGCCCTTCAGGTCTGGAACTGAACCCACACCTGTGGCTTCCAGCCAAGCAAGACAGGCATATGAGTTGAACATTTACCTGAGGTAGATATACTTCTTGGAGAGAACAATCATGGGAGAAAGAAGGGCTGTTTACGCACAGGGAGACAGCCCAGGGGGCAGGAGTGCATGGAGGGATGGACAAAGGGAAGAGGTGACTGTCGGGAGAAAGTGGGAGGGGAGCTGCTGTATTGTGGTGAATTATGATCAGTGTCATGAGACAAAGTGTATGTGAGCTGCTGTATGAAAAGTGAATTTGCTGTGTAAACTTTCATCCAAATCACAATTTAAAAAAAAAAAAGTGTTTTAAATCCCACTATACCTGTTGTTATAATTCCATTTGGGAATGGGTTTTATTATGTTAATGAGTCAGTATTACTGTAAGGTGTGTCTTAAATCAATCTCTTTTGAGATATAAAAGAGTAGACTGAGCAAGCAACCAAGCAAGCAAGGAAAGATGGGGGAAGACAGATGTCATGCCACATGATCACCAAGCAACAGAAGTTGAAAAGAGACAAGGACCTTCCTCCAGAGCTGACAAAGAAAGCATTCTCCTAGAGCCGGCACCGTAAATATGGACTTTCAGACTCCTAACCTGTGAGCAAATAAATTTGTTTGTTAAAGCCATTCACCTGTGGTATTTCTGTTACAGCAGCATTCAATAACTAAGATATTACCCAAAGCAATCTATATACTCAATCCAATCCCCATAAAAATTACAACAGCTTTCTTTACAGAAATAGAAAAGCCAATCCTCACATTTATATATGGAAGTTGGACTTCAGGCAAGATGGTGGAATAGGCAGACAAGCTACACAGACCCCCTTCAACAGAGAGACAAGAAACCAAATGAAATAGGTACAGAAGATAATCCTAGAGCCCTGAGCTTTGAAAAGAAAGATAAAGAAGTGGATTAAATACCAAGTAGTAGAAGAACCTGAATAAAAACAGCGAATAAGGAGCTGTGGGCTGTCGGCTATCCTGATGGCATGGCCAGTTTGAATATCTGTAAGTGGCATTAAGATCTGGGCAGCAACCTAAGAACCTACTCTGCTTGCCAAGAACGCATGGACAACTGCACTGGTAGGTGACGATTAGAAAGGAAAACAGCAAATAAGGAGATAAAATGAACTGTGGACTTTTAGCTGTCCTGAGGGCACAAAATTTTGAATATTTGCAAGCACTGTTCTGATCCTAGTGACCTAAGTATAGGCTCCACTTGCCGAGGACAGCATAGGCACACTGGAGGCTGACGACTAGAAAGATGCAATATTCTCCTCGTTACTCTGATACCCTACTCCCTCTTGGTGAACAGAGGTGTGGCCATCCCCCACCTCCACCCACCTTCTGGGCTGGCAGGAATTCTATCCCACTCTGTGTGCCCTGACAGAACCTGGATGCCCTGCTCTCCACCACCACTACCACCCCGAGTTTTGTTTTTGTTTGTTTATAAATTATTCTTTTTTTCTGCCTTTTAATTTTTTTTTTCTTTTTCCCTTCTCTAGTTCTTTTTTTTCTCCCCTCTCTTCCCTTTTCCTGGTTCCTGTCTTTTTTCTTTCTTCTGGTTCTTCCCATCCCTTGTTTCTCTTTTTGTAGTTTTCTCATTTTTTTCTTCATTATTCTTTTACTCTTGCCCTTTTTTCTTCTCCCCTTCCTAGACATTGAGGGTTGTTTTTTTTTTTTTTTATTTCTCTTTTTCTACTTATATTTCTTTTGTTATAGTATTTCTTTAAATATTTCTTCTCATTTATCACCTTTCCTTTTTTTTTTAATGATTTTTCCTTTTTATTTATGCACTTTGTATTTTTTGTTCCCTGTTTTTATTTTTCTGGTGGTTTTTTTATAGTTTTTTTTTTTTTTTTTTTTTTTTTATGAGCATGAGACCAGAAGAACTAGATGGCACCCAGCTACTACAATCAATCCCTCGGAAAGGGATCAGTTCAGGAAATCCTGGATACAGTGGGAGAACAATGTGGAATAAAACTCAAAATCATAAAAAAGACCAGGGTTACTGGTCTGATAGAGCCTCATGAGAACCCCTGACTCTATGACCCCTACTTATCCTTCAGGTCTGGAATCAAACTCACTCACTCCTGTGGCTTCCAGCCAAATAACAGACAGGCATATAGGATGAACATTTACATCAGGTAGATATAGTTTTAGAAGGATCAATCATGGTAGAACAGAAAGGCAGTATTTGCACAGGGAGATAGCTCAGGGGGCAGGAATGCACAGAAAAGGACACAGGAAAGCGGTAACTATATGGAAGAAGTAGAAGGAGAGCTGTTACATTGCAGGGAATTGCAGTCAATTTCATGAAACAAAATGTGCATGAACTGCTGCATGGAAGATGAATTTGCTCTGTAAACTTTCACCCAAATCACAATTTAACAACAACAACAAAAAAAACCTGCTCATACTAGTATAACAATAGACATATAGACCAATGAACTAGAACTGAGAGATCAGAAACAAATCCATATATCTAAGGCCAAATAATTTTTGACAAGGGACTAAGTCCATTCAGTGAAGAAGGGTCTTCAACAAATGATGCTGGGCAAATCAGATTTCCACATGCAGAAGAATGAAACAGGATCCATGCCTCACACCATACACAAAAACCAATTCACAATAGAACAAGGAAGGACCTAAATATGAAAAATAAGACCACAAATTCTTAGAAGATAATGTAGGAGCAAGACTGAGGTACCTAGTTTTTAACAATGCATTACCAGGTATGACAACAAATGCACAAGCAACAAAAGACAAAAGAGATAAATGGGACTTCATAAAAATTAAATACTGTTATTTCATCAAAGAACTTTATCAAGAGAAGAACAACCTATACAATGGGAGAAAATTTTCAGGAATCATCTGTCAGATAAGGGTCTAATACCTAAAATATCTTCCCCAGCAATCTCTACCCTAGGTATATATCCAGAAGGATTGAAAGTAGGATGACAAAACTGTATACCAACGTTTACTGCAATACTTTTCACAACAGGCCAAAAGGTGGAAACAATCTAAATGTCCATCAACAGATAAACAAAATGTAGGTACATACCCACCCTGGAATACCATACAGCCATAAAGAGAAATGAAGTCCTGATACATGGCTCGACATGGATGACCCTGGACGATGTCATGCTGACCATAAGTCAGTCACAGAAGAACAAATACTATATGATCTCACTTACATGAACTAAGCAAATACACAGCAATCAAAGCTTATTAGTGGTTACAGGGGTGGGAGGGAGGAGGAAAGGGGGAGTTTTTGCTTAGGAGGCACTGAGTTTATCTTAACAGTGGTGGGATGATTTGAATAAAGACAGTGAGATGGGTGCACAACTTGAGAAATGTCAGTGCCACTGAATTATACATGTAGTAATTGTTGAGATGTGTCTAGGTTCTTGAGTGCTGCTGTAACAGGAATACCACAAGTGGAAGTGGATGGCTCTAAAAACAGGAATTTATTCTCTTACAGTTCAGGAGGCTAGAAGTCCAAATTCAGAGTGCCAGCTCAAAAGGCTAGGTGAAGGCCCCCTGACCTTGGGCTTCAGCTCTGCCTCTTCTTCCAGGCACTGGAACTAGCGATGTCTCCTAACTCAGCTGCTGGCTGCTGAGGCTGATGAACCCAAGGTCAGCAGGTAAAATGGCACAATTCCAAGATTGGCAGACAACACAGCAGACCACTGGTTCAAGTCCAGGAGCAATCCCAAGATCAACAGGCAACACGGCAGGCCACTAGATCAAGTCCAGGAACTGGAGATGAAGACTTGGCCAAATACAGGACCCAGATGTGCCAGAAAGCTAGAGACCTTTCTCAAAGTTTCTCCATAATACACTGGAAGCAGGCAGCTCCCTTTCCACCTAGCAGATTCTACCCTGGAGGTGATTACAATTTCATCATGCAGAATAACTGTAACCAGCTGCTATGCTACTCAAAACCAAAGCCCAGCCAAGTCAGCACACAACCTCCACTACCACAGATGGTATATGTTATGTATATTTTCACAACAATTTAAAAAAAAAAAAAAAAAAAACACCTTAGTTCTACTATTTAGCATCTCCAAGTCCCTTGCTCCTCACTGTCTAAAGGGTGACTCTTGGCACCTCCCAGCACTGCTTTTAAAAACACACGAAGAATGGATAGCTGTACTGTGGTACATCATACAATGGAATGCTACCCAGCAATAAAAAGGAGGAACAGTTGTTGCATGCAACACATGGATAAACTGCAAATGCATTACACCAAATGGAATAAGTCAAACTCAAAAGGCTGCCTACTGGAGGCTTCCTTTTATATGGCATTCAGGAGGTTGGAGAACAGATCAGTGGTACTGAGGATGAGGGGGCAGCAAGAGGGAATTTTGGGGGTGATGGCACTGTTCTGTACTTGATTACAGTGGTAGATAAATGACTATGTATTTGTTGAAACTTGTAGATCCAAATACCAAAATAAGTGCCTGTGAATTTTAAAAATAAGTTTTGAACAACGGTACATGCACACAATGGAATACTATGTGTTCTGGTTACCTAGTGCTGCTCTGACAAGAATACAACACAAATGGGATGGCCTTAACAAACAGGAGTTTATTCTTATGATTTGGAGGCTTTAAGTCCAAGTTCAAAGTGCTGGGCTCTAGGGGCTGGCTGAAAGCCCCTCAACCTTGAAGTTCAGCTCTGCCTCCTGCTCCCGGCCCACTGGAGCTAGAGGCATTTCTTCACTCAGACAGCTGCTACTGAGGCTGAGAAGCCCCAAGGTTGACAAGTAAAAAGGCACAGTCCCGATGTTACCAAACCACATGGCAGGCCATTAACTTAAGTCCATTGTAAGTCCCAAGGTCGGCAGAGCATAGCAGGCTACTGAGCAACAAAGACACAGCTACATGTAGGGTCCAAGCGTGCCACAGGCTAGAGACCATTCCCAAGGTGTCTCCTTATATATAGGAAGCAGACCACATCCCAAAGGCAGCTACTCAGCTGCTTGTGGTACATCCCACTATGGAGCTGATTACCAGTCTCATTATGGGGAGTACTACCACCAGCTGTCCAGCCACTCAACCAGGCCCAGCCAAGCTACACACAAACATAACCATCACACTATGTAACACTAAAGAATAATGTAGAATCTGTAAAACACTGCATAACGTGGATGAACTTGGAGGAAATTACGCTGAGTGAAGTAAGTCAATCACAGAAGGACAAATATTGTATTAGCTCATTATTGTAAAAAGTCAAGGAAAGGTTTATATATGGAAAGAAACTTTCTTGTTGGTTATCAGGGGTGGGAGGGGAGGGCAGGAAATGCAGCAAAAATTAAAAATAATAATAAGTTTTGAAAAATGGAAAGAAAGCTCCAATACAGAAACTAGGATATGCCTGGTGCTTAGCAAAGGTCAGCTGTCTAAGAATTCCCCCAGGCATTCCCTGGAAGTGAGGGAGATGAGGGGGTGGGGAGGCAGCTGTTAAATCTGGGGACACCTTCCCTGAGATGGGACAAGGCTGGTAATGGCAAACCAGGATGGTCCTTTACTCCAGGAATCCTACCCAACTCAAGACCAAGTCCTTAGCTTCTTAGTAGGACCTTTAGAGCCAGGAGTGACATCAGTCTTGTCTTCTATTCTGGGTGGAAAAGGGAGAGAAGGAGAAAACAAAGGAGGCCATGTCGCACTCAAATGGCCTGCAGGCCACAGGCACCATCAGTTCATACATATGCCTGTTTAAAGAATGCTTCCAAGCCCAGGGGACAGCCAAGATGGCCAAACAACAAACAAGCCACCAGAGTGGAGGAACAAAGAATTTAAAGTCCCCAAGGGGGAGTATCTGTATGGAATATGGGGCAAGCAGGTCACAAAGTTAGGGGCAAGCCCCTGCTTCCTGGAACCCCAGGACCTACACACATGCAGGACCTGAGATCACCAGCCGCTCCCCTGGAGGATGTGAAAGCCGGGCCCACAAGAGTCCTGGCCAGCAGAGCCTGGATGAGGATCCAAACAAGCTGAGAGTCAGTCCAGGGCTGTTCTCAATACAAAGCTCAAACGTTCTGCGGGGGTGTCCTTTTACTCCAAATGCCTCCTCCAGGGAGCCGTCCATGTGAGCTCTCCATTCACTGGACACTCACTCACATCTCTGGGACCCTTCAGAGTGCTGAGGGACAACTGGAACCGGACCCCAGCTCATGGAACCTACAGAGAGAGATGTGGCCGCCAGGGAGCCATCAAGTGGCTACCAGACCAGTCGATTCCAACTTGATGGCGACCTCACACGTGCCAGAGTAGAACTTATGGTGACCTCACATGTGCCCCAGTGACCTGTCAATAGTTGATTTTCTGGAAGGAAGTAGACTGCAAGGACGTCCTTCCTCGGTGCCTCTGGAAGGCTAAGCCTTTGGGTTACTGCCCTACCACATGACAGACAGATGCTCCACAGCAAGAGGAGAATAAATTAATACAGCGGGTTGCTTCCAGAACACATCTTCAAGAAGTAAAATTGTACACAGGACCCTTGAACTTTCATTCTGCCCTTCGGTCCTGTGCATTCTTTAAATGCTAAATATCCGTTGCTTTTAAAATAAACACACAAACACACAAATGAAGTCGTTAGAAAAGATGACGCTGGCGGCCCACTGTCGCGCCCACAAGGCACCCCTCCCTCCCGGACATGGTGAGTTAAAACGACCCGGGGGGCTTGCAGCAGGGAACGGACTATTAGAGCTTAGAAACTTCATTCACAGGCCCGTGGCGAGTCTCGAGTTAACAACCTGGCTTGTCGCCTCCTCGCCGCCCTAGGCACACATGGCATTCTGCACCGCTAGAAACGAAAAGCTTGGATGATAAAATCACACGGCGAGCAGGTGAAGGGGCTAGGCCGCCTCCCGCCGGGGCCAGGCCTCACAAGCGGGCAGCAGGTGCCGGCACCTGACGGCCCAAACGCCGCGGAGCCTACCTGAGCCGGGCTTCAGGCCTCTGGCCACAGTCCGGCCGCTGCCGCCAACTCGGCGGCCCGCTCGCCTCTGCCGCGCTCAGTCGGACCGCGGCCGCCCCCAGCTCTCTCGGCTCCGTCGCCACAGAGTAATACTTGCTCGCCCCGGCGCCTGCCCCGGAAGTGCTTGCGGGAGGGCGCGGAGCACGCCGGGACACTCGCGGGTCCCCGGCGGGGCAGCTCCGGGCGCTGTGGAATTGGGCGACCGGCACCCGGACCTTCCGGTCAGCTCGCCCACATGACGGAGTGACGCCCGCGGTAGCCTATGAGCACGTGGAGCTTGCCTTGCCCCGCCCCTCCACTGGCCCACTGATCCAATCCTGTTGCAGGAGAGGCAGGACGCCCCAAGCCCGGGAAGGGGGGGGGGAACGAAGTTGGAAGTCCCAGAGTGTAGTTCTCTCCTGACAGAGGGAATCGGAGGGGGCGAACTCGACCGAAGTGACGCGCTATAGACTGTTTATATCCTTGTTAGGACCGCGTAGACAGGGGAGGCTGAGGCCTGAGGTGAGTGGACTCGGGCTCCCGCAGCTTCACTGTAAAAGTCGGGAGTTAGACGAAACCCTGGGAAAACGGGCTGAGGAGTGGCTAGAGAGTCATCCCCACTCATAGCCACCCTATAGGACCAACTCGAGTTTCTGTAAGTCTTTACAGAAGCAAACTGTCTTCATTTTCCTCTCGTGGAGCGGCTGGTGGGTTTGAACCTCTGACCTTTTGGTTAGGATCGTAAATGTTTTAACCACTTCAGTACCAGAGCCCCTTGGGTAAGGAGAAAGACAAAATTTCCTGCTTCCCAGCTTTAGAATTTAAGATTTCAGCCCGGAGGCTGTTGGCGTCTAGTTGTCATGACAACCGGCTGCCTCTTAGCAGGCGGTTTGAGGGCGGGCCAACGGGCTGCAGCCAAGAAACGGACGTGGAGTCAGCATTCAGAGGCGGCTCCGCGCTTCCCTTTCCAGTGGCATCTGCCCTGAGCCGAGCTCCTCTGCTTGGCCTCCAGGATCGTTCGCGCTCTGGCCCGTATTCACCGCATACTCCAGCCACTGATACCTTCTTCGTCAAGCATGTTTTTCACTCCTCTGAGCCCCAGTGCAGGCTCGTCGTCCTACTTGTAATGCCTTTTTCTCTCTTCATCCGCTTAACGGCTCCAGCTTAACAGGTTAACAGTCTCCAGCGCCGCCCCCCGCCCCTCCCCCCCGGTCCTCTCTCTGATTCTCTTGCCCCATGAAATACTGCGTCCAAGCACAGCTCTCACTCCAAAAACACGGCCTCATGTATGGACCAGACGAGACCACGCCTGCTTCCCCAGTGCAGGTTGCCCCGTGCACCTGCCTTCCTCCCCTCCGTGAGCTCAGAAGACCTACTCACGCCCCCTGCGGTTTCCCCGGGTTCCCCTGAGCGTTGAGCAGCTCTGGCTCACCCTTTCTTATTATGGGACCTGCAGCAAGTCACTTCACTGCCCTGAACCTCGATCCCCTCATCTGTAAGATGAAGATGCCAACAGGGTGCTGTGAAGATTCATGAGAAGATGTTCATAGGTAAAGCCTCCTCCGCTGACCCAAGGATCAGAATTTCAAAAACTGGGGAAGGAAACTGGACCGTTGCATCCATTCATCAAACACGTCCCAGGACCCTGAGCTGGGGCTGGGATTACAGAGAGAAGTAAGGCACAGCACCTGCCCTCAGGGAACGCATGCACTAGAGCTGTGCTATCCAGTTCAGGGGCAGTGACCATGTGGCCACTGAACCTCCAAACGTGCTGAATCTAAAGTGAATGTGCTACAAGTACAAAATAGACACCAGATTTCCAAGACTTAGCACACACACACACACACATATATATACATGTCTCATTAATTTTACATTGACTGCATGTCTAAACAATATTTTGAATATATTGGGTTAAATAAAGCATATTAAGTTCACTTGTTCTGTAGTAGTTGTGTGTCACTTTGGCTGGGCTGTAATTTTGAGTGCCTTGGCAGCTGGATGTGGTTATTCCCCATGATGACTGGACATTGTGTAATTACCTCCATGGTGGAATCTGCTGTAAGCAGTTATTCGGTTGAGGGAGAGTTGCCTTCCGGGGTTTGGCCTGCTTCCAGTATATATAGAAAACCGAACCCACTGCTGTCAAGTTGACTCCAACTCATAGCGACCCCCATTGGGTTTCTGGGGCCATAAATCTTTATGGAAGTAGATTGCCCTGTCTTCCTTCCATGGAGCAGCTGGTGGGTTTGAACTGCCAGCCTTCTGGCTAGCAGTCAAATGCCTTAGTCACTGTGCCATCAGAGTTCCTTAGTATATATAAAAAGGATCCTGCATTTGGTTTAGTCTTCATCTCCAGTTCCTGAACTTGAACCAGCAGTCTGCTGTGTTGCCTGCTAATCTTGAGATTGTTGCCTGAAAAGCCTGTGAGCCAACAATGTGCTGTTTTACTTGCCGATCTTGGATTTGTCAGACTCAGCAGCTGCGTGAGTCAGAAGCCTCCAGCTTGCTCCAGTGGGCCTGGAACAAAAGGCAGAGCTGAAGTCCAAGGTCAAGGAGCCTCCACCCAGCCCCTGGAGCCAGCACTCTTAACTGGGAACTTCTAGCCTAGTCTTCCCCTCCAGCCAGTAGTCTGAACTTGGACTTCTAGCCTCCTAAACCGTAAGAGAATAAATTTGTTTGCTAAAGCCATACACTTGCGGTATTTCTGTTATAGAAGCACTGGAGAACTAAGACATGTTCCTTTTCATGTGACTCCCAGAAAATATGAAACTACAGACATGATTCACATTGCATTCTACTGGACAGCACTGGTCCAAAGAGACCAGGCAGTAACCACCGGGAGAGGCACAAATGAGGGTTTGGGGCCTGGGGGTGCACGAGAGGGGCCTCTCTCTTCCCAGACACCAGGCCCCACTTCCCTGCAGAGGAAACAGCAGGGCAGGGCTAGCCCAGTGCCTGGGCAAAAGGGGTAAGTACCATGGGGCCATCACCACAAGAAATCTCGAGGACAAGAAATCTCTTGGGGAATACAAGAAGTCACTTTTTCTGTGAGGGGCAGTAAAGGGCAGTAGGCTTGAAATCCCCCTTAGAACCCCATTCTCCCTTTGCCATTTACCAACCATGTAACCTCTCTGAGCCTGTAAAATGGTGATAATAACGGTCTGTATGTCACTGGAGTTGTTGGGACAATTCGAGCAAATCTGAGCATATACATGTGTGTGTATATATATATTGTTAGGTACGGTTGAGTTGGTTCCGACTCCCAGCAACCCTATGTAAAACAGAATGAAATACACATTTATCACATATATCGTTGTATATCATATACATATGTTATCTATATACATCATGATACATCACATACACATACATTAGCATAGGTAGACCACATATGTACTATGGACGCACTACATACACATGGAGCAAGCTCAGAGCCCAGCACTTAGTGAAAGAACACTGGAGAACCAGAAGGGGAAAACAAGGCAGGAGTCTGACAGTCTGTTTCCATCTCCTACGGGGTGGTGGGTGCTTTGAAGCAGCAGCCCCCTCTCTTCAGACCTTTAACCACCTGGACCCTTCTTGCCTCACTGTGTGTCCTCCCCAGGGCTCCCTAGATGATGGCATGCTGAGAGGCAGCCCATGACCAGGCTTCATGGCATCCAGGGATGTGGCAGCCCTGCCAGGCTCTCCTTGGGGCGCCATCCTGGAGGCCGTCAAGGCACAGATTCCATCCCTGGACTCGGATTCCTCCTCGGTAAGCAGAGCTCTCCCCCGGGGCCCTGACTGTCTTTCTCCCCTGACAGGACGCCGATCCAGGGACAAATTTGCAGCACCCCTCTCTGGGCTTCTCCCTCTGCCCTTAATGACGGTGGTGAAGGGAGTGGAGCTGACTTTGTTCCCCACCATCCGGCCATACTGACAGCTGTGTTTTCTGGGTTCCGGCATCCTGCTCCATCCTTTGTTCCGCGTCTGCCGCATTCTCTGCCTTGTCCTCCGGACATGTCTGGTTGCTCAGCTTCCTTGCAGTCACTTCTTTGCTCCAAGGGCTCACCACAATGTGCTGAAACCAGTCGGGCTCTGGGTGCTGGCGTCCTGGCCCAGCAGAGGGCCGGGAACAGCACAGAGCAGAGCACAAAGAGCTGCAGCTTCTGCATCAAGACGACCCACTGGCTGCTCACTGGCTGTGTTACCTGGGCGAGGTGACCTCACCTAGTTCACCTGTTTCCTGGGCTGCGAACCATAGTTGGTCCTCACTGGGTCAAATCTGAGATTTGCATAAAGTTCCTGGCCCAGAGCAGGTGCCCAACAAACAGCATGAAGAAAGTCACCCCTGTCCGGGCAAACACCTGGGCTGGTTTGTGTGCAGCACAGACAGCCAACAGTATCATGTGGGAGTTAAGGGCTGGGGCTCCACACTACCTGGGTTCAACCCCCAGCTCTGCTTTTCTGGTTGTCTATTCACAAGCAAATGCCTTCAAGTCTCTCAGCCCGTTTCCTAAGAGGCTGGCTTAACTGCACCCTTGTATGTGTACCTTATGGCACTGTCATGATGATCAAGTCACTCACATTGAAGCAGCATGGTACATGCTCAATACACAGTCACTGTTACTACTGATCACCTGCAGTCACTCAACAAACATTCACAAAGCCCTTTGAAACATTACAGCTCTATCCCAGACCCCACCTCATCTTGACAGTGACTGTATTCCTAGTTTCTACTGATTAAGAGAACGTTCAGTGATGGGAAGTGACTTGGAATTCAGGTGTAAACAGACAGTTCCAGCTTCCCCGCATACCTGGGACATGGACATGAACATGTGTGTGAGATACAACGGTGGCTCTGCAACAAGGTAGGGTGGGCGGAGTGTCAGGCAGGAGCCCCCAGCACCACACTGCAGACTAGTTGAGACTGAGGGCCCAGAGGAAGGGCATGGGTTTTAGAAGTGATGGGCCCAGGTTCAAGTTCTCCCTGGGGCACCTGCACAGGTGAAGGAGACAGCTTTCTGGGCCCCAGGACCTGGGAGGCCAATGGGGAGAAGGTAACTAGACCCCAGCACTCCACAGTTCTAGAGCACGACCCTTTAGATCTCATCTGGGGATGAGGAGGACAGGGTGGGTACCAGCACCCCCTGCCATAGAGATGGCAAACCCAGACTCTGTGTCATTAGCGGTAGCTCACAGTCACAGGAGAGGCTGTGGACTGGACTCTGCTCTTGTGGCCTTGTGCATCCATCACCACATGTTAACCGGGCACCTGCTGTATGAAAGGTCTCAGGTGGTAGGTTCCTGCAGCATCCCCCCTCCCAAAAAAAAAAAATAATAATAAGCCAAACCAAACTCACTGCTGTTGAGTTGATTCCAACTCATAGTGACCCATCCTTGGGTTTCCGAGGCAGTATCTCTATGGAAGTAGATTGCCCCATCTTCCTCTGAGGAGTGGCTGTGGGTTTGAACCGCCAGCCTTCTGGTTAGCAGTCAAATGTCTTAGGCACTTCGCCACCGGAGAGCCCTGACTCCAACACCACAAAAGGGTGCTGCTGAGCTCACTTGTCAGTGGATGGAGTCAGCCAGTGCAGGGCAAGGCTGCTGTGATAGAGAACTGGCTCTTCCCAGGCTGGGTTTGAGTGGGAAGGCAGGGCAGGCCTGCGAGGGTGAGGACTGGGGGCTGGCGGGGCTGAGGCCCTCCTGGCCCTGCCTGCTGCTGTGTAATCTGAAAGCCCCACACACACTTGTCTCAACAGTCGGACTGCGAGGAAGAGGAGCTATTCATCTTCCAGCGAGACCAAACCGCTCTGATTCCCGACCTGTCAGAGGAGCTGGCTGAGGACCCTGCCATCGATGGAGCTCCATCCAGGAGCTGGGTGGCTGCAGCCAACACGGATCCTTATGAGGTCTGTGGGACTCAGGCCTTGGGGATCCACCATGCCTGGGACCCTGCGGGCAGAATGGGGTATGCAGACGTCTTTGTACACGTATGTACATGCACGTGGACATGGGTCTCTATGGCTCTCATTACAGTCTAAAAGGAATTTGGATTTAAAGTGGTTCAAAGTGCGGTTCTAGCATCTCCTGGAGCTTCTGGGTGGCCCAGTTAACACCTGGGCCACTCTCTGAAAGGTTGGAAGTTCACATTCACCCAGCAGCATTTTGGAAGAAATGCCTGGTGATCGGAAAACCAGAAAAGCTGCCGTCAGGTCCGTTCTGACTCACAGCAGCCCTGTGGGACAAAGCAGACCTGCCCTGTGGGTTTCCCAGCCTGTAAATCTTTGCCGAAGCGGACTACTTCATCTTTCTCCCACGGGGCGGCTGGTGGGTTCAAACTGCTAACCTTTTGGTTAGAAGCAGAATGCTTTTCACGAATGCACCACCAACTTCTGAAAAATCAGCCACTGAAAACCTATGGGCGCAGTTCCACTCTGACACACATGGGGGCGCCATGAGCCAAGGCCGACTTGATGGCCACTGGGGCATCCCTGCAAGCTCCTATCATTTCTCCAGATGCAAACCACCACGCCAGACCCCCGCCAGGGAGCCCAGCAGCACCGAGGGCTCAGCAGGGAGTCGGTTTTCCGATTCTGCCCCTTCCTCCTTTTGCCCCCACCCCACCTCCATCCTATTTTTTTTCTTACCACCCTCCGAGCCACTGGCCTAGCGGTTATGATCCATTCTCCTCAGTGCCTCTCTCTCCCTTAACCCACCTGGGCTGAGAGCTGCCTGTGAACCCCCCAGCCCGGCTCGAGCCTCGTGTATAAACAGCTCCCCAAACGCACATTGATGCAGTGGGAGTCCCTGGGTGACACGAACAACAGTAGCACTGAATGACTAGCCGAAAGGTTGGTGGCTGGTTTGCACTCACCCGAGACGCCTCAGAAGGCAGGCCTGGTGTCCTGCTTCTGAAGGGCCACACTGAAAACCCCATGGTGCCAGCAGTTAGTTCCACTCTGTTACACACGGGTCACCATGAATCGGAGTCGACTCCACAGCAACTAACAACAACCAAAAAAAACCCACCTCGAATAAATGTGAGAAGACACAAGACCATTTGAAACCTCCCCGGGACACTCCCTGATTCAAGAATTCTGTTAAGATCAAGGATTCTGTATACAGGCAGCAGCTTGGTGCTACAAATAGGTTTCTGCCTTTACAGAGTTCATCATCATCATGCAGGTCCTCAACTGGCCAGACCTGTCAGCTCTCTTCATGTGGTCTTGACTAAGTGAAAACATATTAGGGGCTCTAATGCACTTCCAAGGAGCTCTGGTAGCATGGTGGCTAAAGCACTTGACTGCTAAGCAGAAGGCTGGCGGTTCAAACCCACCAGCCACTCCTTGGAAGGAAGGTTGGGTAATCCTACTTCCGTAGTGATACTGCCTCGGAAACCCAAGGAGGGGTCGCTATAAGTTGGGGCCGACTCGACGGCACATAAAAACAACAACAACAACAACAATGCACTTCCAAAGAGGTCTGGTGGCACAGTGGCTAAGGCATCTGGCTGCTAACCAAAAGGTCAACAGTTTGAATCCACCAGTCACTCCATGGCTGAGACAGATGAGACAGTCAGTCTGATTCTGTAAAGATCGACAGCCTTGGAAACCCTCTGGGACAGTTCTATTCTGTCCTCTAGGGACACTGTGAATCAGAATTGCCAGCAATGGGTTTGGTTTGGGATTTAACCCACTTCCAAAATGTGAATGGAGCCAAGGTGTGAATGCCCCCAGAAACTGGACCAGCACCAGACCGAACCCGCTCAGCCAAATGCCGGGTGACCCACCATCTTCATTGAGCGGGAGGAGGGGCTCAAGCACTGTGCCAGCTGAGAACTTGTCCAGTCCATCACCGTGGCAGAAATCGCCTACCTCACAGCCAGGCCCAAAAATGTGTTTGCGATGACCCAGACACAGGAGAAATGGCCGGGTGGACAAGCCCAGCACTGGTTCAGGTGACAAATGCCCACATGACTTTAGTTTGCATTTTCTTCATTCCTACAATCAATTTGGGAACTCTCCTGCATTTTTCTTTCTTTTTTTTTTTTAATTCTGGGCCAACAAAGTCATGCTTTAGAGTCAAAGGGCCTGGATTTCCTCCTGCTGCCACTTAATGGCCGTGTGGCCTTGGACCTCACACTCCACGCTCTGAGCCTCACTTTCCTCATGTGTCAAGTGGCAGCTGTAACGGGCCCTCCATCCTGGGGCTGGGAGATGATTAGACCTTCTGCGCTGTCCAGGTACACAGGCAGTGACAAGCAGTGCCTATTGTTGCTATTGTTGATCATTTAAACGTTGCTCCATTGCTTAAACTCTGCTCTATTCTCATACATCGAAGCAGGACACCTGGTGTGTCGTCATCTCCAACTAAGAACATGTCTTAGTGGGAGCTTCCCAGGGTCGTCTTGGGTTTGTATTTATCAATGTGCTTTGTCTGCTTGTTGAGTCACTCCCCAGCACATGGTGAGCCCACGCACAATGGAATGAGACGCTGCCCAGTCATGCCCATCTCCACCATCAGCTGTGGGTGGGACCACTGTGTTCCTCTGGGCTTTCGCTGGCTGATTTTTGGAAGTAGATCACCAGGCCTTTCTTCCTGGTCCCTCTTAGTCTGGAAGCTCCGCTGAAACCTGTTCAGCATCCTGAGGACATACAAGCCCCACTGACAGACAGGGGTTGGCTGCACATAAGGTGCACTGGCCAAGAACTGAACCCGGGTCTCCTGCGTGGAAGGTGAGAATTCTACCACTGACCCACCACTGCCCTCTGTATCACTGTGTGTCAAGCCATGCTCGAAGGCCAAGTATCTCTGAAACGTGGTCATGCCTGTTGGTTCATGTCAGGTAAGACCTTTTGGTGCAGCTAAAACTGAGGTGTGACTACAGAAGTGGTCACAGCAGTCGGCGCCAGGGCCCTCCCACACACACACACACAGAAACACACGCACACACGCAGAGACACCCACTCCCTCTGTGACACCAGACAATTCTGAAGCTTTAGGAGACAATTCCCTGAGGTTAGCAATAACAAATCCTTATGGTATGTCCCTGCTAAGGACGGACCTCTTCTTCACAGGAGCCAGCTCCGGTGCCTGTGGAATTCGCTGAGGAGTACGGGAGTGAGCAGAAGTCCGGCACCCTGGATTCCTCCTCTCAGGAAGGAAGAGGCCCCCGAGGGCCTTTCCAGAGCCATGGTGAGACCAGCTATCTTGCCAGGATCCCTGAGGAGAGCCCCACGTGGCAGGAAGGCAACCTAGAAGGCATCTCCTTCAGCACCAGAGAGCCCCAGTGTCCTCCCAGGGGGCTTCAGGGAGAAGGCCCCACTTCCACCCATGCAGAGGACACCCTAACAACAGAGGGTCCCAGCACCACCTTATCAGCCCACCAGAGTTCCACTTCTGTGGGCCTCAGAGCCCTGCGACGGGAGAGGAGGAGGCTGATAGAGAGAGACATACTCCATAAAGTGACCCAGGGGGCCCAGGCCTTAGCCTGCGGCGACCACACCCGGGCAAAGGAGACACCCCGACAAGATCCAAGACCAGAGACGCCACCAGGGGGACCTCAAGCCAACCAGCCAGTGCTCTCCCTTCAGGTGGGTGTCTCCAGGCCCCCTACCACGTGCACTGGGGACGCAGGTAGCTGACCTGCACAGACTGGCTCAAGCCTAGCCCCAAACCACTGTTGACCCCCGGTTCAGGTTCACCTCCAACTTCCCAGTTCCAGGGGGTATGGTCCCGGCAGACGAACTATCCTCAGGGCAAGTTAAGAATGAGGACAAGGTGATCCCAGCCTCTTCTAAAGAGGAAAAGCAATGAATTCTGTGGAGAGCCCTAAGTCTTAAGGACTGATGGGACATGGTGAGTGACTAATTGAGCAACGGCTCCCATAAACAGGTTGATACTTTTAAGTGTCCCCATATGGGTTGATGCTGTTAAGTGTCCTAAGAGCGAGAGCCCAACCTACAAGGACACTTAACAGCATCAACCCATATGGGGACACTTAAAAGTATCAACCTGTTTATGGGAGCCGTTGCTCAATTAGTCACTCACCATGTCCCATCAGTCCTTAAGACTTAGGGCTCTCCACAGAATTCTAATTCCAAGTGTGCACAGATACCATCTGCAGGCATCCCTTGCTTTATTGCCTGTTGCAGACACTGTGTTCTATACAAATTGAAGGTCTGTGCCAACCCTGCATTGAACAGGTCTGTTGGTGCCATGTTGCCAACAGCATGTGCTCACGTCCTTCTGTCCCAATGTAGTCATTCTCAGAATATTTCAGACTTCTTCATCACGCTATTGTGCACTTAATAGACTATAGCAGAGCGTCAACATCACTTGTACATGCACTGGGAAACCAGAAAACGTGCTTAATTGCAAGACTCGCTTTGTCACGGTGGTTGAGAAATGAACCCACAGTATCTCCGAGGCACGCCTGTACCGCCATAGATAAAATATAGGACAAGACTCTGTCAGAATTTCTCAAAATGCTAAAGTCCAGAGAGTTGATGTTGGTGGGGGAGGAAGAACCCAGACACAGAGGAGGTGAGGAGGGTTGCATTAACTCAAAGAACATGATCAGTGTCCTAGAATGTGCACGTAGACACTGCTGATCTGGTGTGTCCTCTGCTGTGCGTCTTCTCAACCACCACCACAAACGTGTGGGAGTCCTCGTCCCCCTACAGACGAAGAGCAAGCACCTGTTAGAGTTGTAGTAGCTTGTTGACCAGCAGGACGGCAAAGCTGGCTCCCAGCAACTGTGAGGAGCTGGGATTTGGGAAGTCACTGGGGAAAAAGAAAGGAACAGAGAAAATTGCTACCTCAGGTGCCATTAGTCCATGTCCTACCGGGCAATGAAGCTGTCCCGTCCGGGCAGTCCTCTCTCCTCAGTTCTTCAATGCTGTGCAATAGGCAGAGCCTCGTGCAGACGAAGGGACTGTCCCTTAGGAAAGCAGGCTCGTTAGGAAATGCTCCAGCATGGCCGTGGAAGCCCAAGCCGCCTGCTTTTTGCCTGTTTACATGTTTTAGATAAAACTTTATTGGCAATCCTACTTCTGTAGTGATACCGCCTCGGAAACCCAAGGAGGGGTCGCTATGAGCCAGGGCCAACTCAACGGCATGTAACAACAACAACATAGTGGTATAGTGGTGAAGGCATTTGGCTGCTAACCAAAAGGTTGGTGGTTCAAACCCATCAGCTGTTCAAATGGAAGAAAGATGAGGCAATCGCTTCTATAAAGATTTACAGCCTTGGAAACCCAATAGAGAGGGGTCAGAATTGACTTGATGGCAGCGAGTTTGAGGGGTTTTTTTTGGAGAGGGCTTCAAGGAGCCCTGGTGGTGCAGAGGTTAAAGCACTTAGGTGCCAGTCCAAAAGATCAGTGGTTCAAACCCACCAACCACTCTACGGGAGAAAAATGCAGCATTCTGCTTCTGTAAAGACTGACAGCCTTGGAAACCCAATGAGGCAGTTCTACTCTATCCTCTAGGGGCGCTGTGAGTTGACGACAGTGGATTATAGAGCTGCAAGTTCTTGAAAAAACTGTAAATAACATACACTCATTCTTGGTTAACTTCCTCCCTTCCAAACCCACTGCCATCAAGTCGAGCATTTAACTGTTTAAACACCAGGAGAGCCTTCAAAACTAAGGATTGTCCAAAAGACAGGAAGGAAGTGGGTGGCAAGAAAGACAGCTCCCACCTTAATGGGGGGGGGGGGTTCATTCAGCTGCCCAGCAAGGCAGGGAGCCCAGGTGCAAACTCCGACACGAGCACACCGCGTGAAATACCCACGCTCACCTCCGTCCGCAGCAGCAGCAGGCACTGCTGGGGAGTCAATGCCCTGGAACAGCTTGTAACCACTGACTTCATCATTTCAGCAACTCGAAGAGTGGGATTTAGATTACATCCTCCAGAATCTGGCGGGACTAGAAGACCGGGGAGACAGCATGCCTGGAGCCATGTGGCCAGCAGCTGACCACCGCCAAGGCCCAGGTCTGACATGGAATGCCCAAGCCCAGCAAAGGCCCCCAGGCAACCCTTCCAGGCCCCTGCAGTAAAATGAGCCCATCATTGGGCACGGCCACCCCGTGGGAGCATGTTTCCTGCCCTCTTGCTCAGCCCTTCATGATCCTGCACAGTGATGCTGTCAGTCCTGGAAAGACTTCTCATGCATTCAACCTGTATGTGAGGTGTGGGCCAGACCCTTCAGACACGGCCCCTGCCCAGGACCCACACCGTTCCTTCCTCCCTACCTCCCTGGTTTTCTTTCCTTCTCCCACTTCTGTCTTTCCAGGGGAAAGTGAGTCCCACCTTTTATGTGCCTTCTGACAGCCCCTGCACACTCCCTGTCGTAGGCACACCTTCTGCAGGGCAACTGGGCAGAATCTAGTCTCTATTTTCAAGGCACAGAACCCTTTGATTGAGCTATTCCACTTCTAAAATCTGTCCTAAACACACCCTCACCCTAGTGGGCAGAGAAGTGTATTTGAGGATGTCTGTTGCAGTGTTGTTTGTAATTGTGGAAAACTGGACCCCCACATTTGATGACAGTCTAGCTAAATCAGTTTTAAGTCACTTCTCCTTCATAATCTGCTAACAAGAAGGTGGGTAGTTTGATACACCAAGAGAGAAGGCCTGGTGATCTGCTCCTGGAAAGATGGCAGCCTAGTAAAGCCACAGGGCACTTCTATTGTGTCACACGGGGTCACTAAGAGTCGGAATCCACTCCGTGGCAGTGGGTGTGCATTGGGCTTTGCTTCCATGAAGACTGACAGCCTTGGAGACCTCTGGAGCAGTTCCACTCTGTCCTCTAGGGGCGCTGTGGGTCAGAATGGACTACATGGCAGTGGGTGTGGTTTGGGCTTTGCTTCTGTGAAGACTGACAGCCTGGGAGACCCTGTGGGCAGTTCCACTCTGTCCTCTAGGGGCGCTGTGGGTCAGAATGGACTCCAGGCAGTGGGTGTGGTTTGGGCTTTGCTTC